>NC_090830.1:25102312-25423824 GCF_028021215.1 Eschrichtius robustus | reverse complement strand
TGGATGACTTTCATCCCAACGTCAAAGTACTGCATCTGTCACCAAATACTATGTTGCTCATCCAACCTATGGACCAGGGCATTATAGCGACTTTCAAGAAATATTATTTATGTCACACTTTTTGTCAGGCAGTAAAGGTAAGTGACAAATCAGGAACAACCTAGGGACAACTTTGGGAGGACTATAACATCTACAAGACCATAAAAAACATTGACTTTGCATGGTGTGAGGGTATGGCGGTCACGATGAATGGGGTTTGGAAGAAGCTTTGCCCACAGTTTGTTCATGATTTTTGTGGATTTGAGAAGGTAGATCAGAAGTCCGAAGAGGTCTTCAGCAACGTAGTGACCCTCAGCGAGAAGCTGGAGCTAGATCTGCAAGAGGACGATTTCGCTGAACTCCTTGCTGTGCAACATGAGGAGCTTACTGATGGAATTGGAGGCCCAGAGAAAGGATGAAGAGGGACAGGAGGAAGAAAAAGTAACTGAAGAACTGAAGAGATTCACGACACAGAAAATGGCAAGGGAATCTTCGTTACTTGAGGAAGCACTGTTAGTTTTTGAGGCACAGGACCCGAACCTAGAATGGGACCCAAAGGTGGCAGCAGCCATTCAGATTGCAATCCAGTGTTACCTTGTCATCTAAGATGAGAAAAACAGAGCTACTACCCAGACATCAATGGATCATTCTTTCAAGAGGGTAGATAGAATTAAATCCAGCAAGGAACCAGAACCTTTGCCATCAACGTCAGGTAGGAGTGAAATTGCAGCTTGTCCTCTGTCTCCTACTGCTGATAATCCTTCACCTCTACCATCTCCCACCTCCCCTCCCTCCTCCAATCAGTAACTCTGCTCGCCTGTTCCCTCGATGCCAGCCCGAGTATCCCAGCTGTTGTACTGTATTACTGTACTTTTCAAGTTACTGTACTGTAAGATTAAACATGCTTTCTTTGTTTTTGTGCTTGTTTTTTATGTATTGTTTGCGTGAAAAGTATTATAAACCTATTACGGTACAATACCATATAGCCGACTGTGTAAGTTGGGTACCTAGGCGAACTTTGTTGGACTTACAAACAAATTGAACTTACAAACGCACTCTTGGAACAGAACTTGTTCATATGTAGGGGACTTACTGTAAAAGCAAAAAAGAAACAGGAACTAATCAAACTTATAAGCTTTTGCACAGCAAAGGAAACCATAATCAAAATGAAAATACAACCTATGGACTGGGAGAAAATATTAGCAAATGATGAGACTGACAAGGGTTTAATTTCCAAACTATACAAACAGCTCATACAACTCAATAACAAAATAACAAATAACTCAATGGAAAAATGGGTAGAAGACCTAAATAAACATTTCTCCAAAGAAGACATACTGAGAGCCAATAGGTACATGAAAAGATGCTCATCATCACTAATTATTAGATAAATGCAAATCCAAATTACAATGAGGTATCACTTCACACTGATCAGAATGGCCATCATTAAAAAAAATCTACAATTAACAAATGCTGGAGGGGGTATGGAGAAAAGGGAACCCTTCTACACTGTCGGTGGCCATGTAAGTTGGTGCAGCCACTATGGAAAACAGTATGGAGGTTCCTCAAAAAAACTATAAAGAGAGTTGCCATATGATCTAGCAATCCCACTTGTGGACATATATCTAGACAAAACTATAATTCAAAAAGATACATGAAACCCTATGTTCATAGCAGCACTATTTATAACAGCCAAGACATGGAAACAACCTAAATGTTCATTGAAAAATGAGTGTATAAAGAAGGTGTGGTATACGTGTACAAAAGATATTACTCAGACATAAAAAAGAATGAAATAATGCCATTTGCAGCAACATGGATGGACCTAGACATAATGATACTAAGTGAAGTAAGTCAGAGAGAGAAAGACAAATACCATATAATATCACTTATATGTGGAATCGAAAACAGGACACAAATGAGCATGTCAGCGAAACAGAAACAAACACACAGATATAGAAAAGAGAGTTGTGGTTGCCAAGGAGAGAGTGAAGGCAAGATTGGGAGTTTTGGAATAGCAGAAGCAAACTATTCTGCATAGGATGGACAACCCACCAAGACCTACTGTATAGCACAGGAAACTATATTCAATATCCTGTGATAAACCATAATGGAAAAGAATATATATATAGATATATAGATATAGATATATAGATATAGATAGATAGATATATAGATAGATATATATAAAACTGAGTCACGTTGCTGCACAGCAGAAATTAATACAACAATGTATAAAGGCTGCAGAGGGTGTGGAGAAAAGTGAACCCTCCTGAACTGTCGGTGGGAATGTAAACTGATACAGCCACTATGGAGAACAGTAGGGAGATTCCTTAAAAGCTAAAAAATAGAACTACCATATGACCCAGCAATCCCACTACTGGGCATATACCCGGAGAAAACCATAATTCAAAAAGATACATGTACCACAATGTTCACTGTAGCACTATTTACAATAGCCAGGACATAGAAGCAACCTAAGTGTCCATCGACAGATTAATATATAAAGAAGATGTGGCACATCTATACAATGGAGTATTACTCGCCATAAAAAGGAACAAAATTGAGTTATTTGCAGTGAGGTGGTTGGACCTAGAGTCTGTCATACAGAGTGAAGTAAGTCAGAAAGAGAAAAACAAATACCGTACGCTAACACATATATATGGAATCTAGAAAAATGGTACTGACGAACCTAGTGACAGGGCAGGAATAAAGACACAGATGTAGAGAACGGACTTAAGAACACAGGGGGCAAGGGGAGACAGGGACGTAGTGAGAGAGTAGCACTGACATATATACAGTACGAAATGTAAAATAGCTAGTGGTAAGCTGCCGCATAGCACAGGGAGATCAGCTCGGTGCTTTATGTCCCCCAGAGGGGTGGGATAGGGAGTGTGGGAGGGAGCCTCAAGGGGGGGGGGTATGGGGAATATATGTATACATATAGCTGATTCACTTTGTTGTAAAGCAGAAACTAATACGGTGTTATAAAGTAAGTGTACTCCAATAAACATGTATTTAAAAAACCCACAACATTGTAAATCACCTACACTTGAAAATATTTCTTAAGTGCAAACAATTTTCTGAATGTAAGTTTTACTGTGTGTGTGTGTACCACAGGTTCAATATATATGAATTATGTCAAATTGATTACATTGCTTTTCAAAATAAAGAATTTTTGATATTTTACATCAGCCTCATGTTATAAATGCAGAAAAACTATATTATTTTTTTCTAAAGTTCAGAAATAGCCATTTTGCTCATTCGGTATGCTATAAACCATTAACTATTAAAAAGGGATTCGTGACCTCTTCCTTCCAAAGAAATATTTCTCCACTCACACAAGTTTAATAGAATGTTCCACCATGAACTGACTTCCCACCTTAGAGACACGAGATTTGCATCCTGAAATCTCTTTCTTGCAAAAATGTCCAATTATCATCCTAGCATTACAGAAAAGAAATGCTTTTTTCCAGATCTCAAATTCCATACAACTTTAGTCAAGACATCATGTATGTTTTTTTTTTTTTTCACACACACACAGACTGTATTTTATTTTTACAAGAGATAAATCAACTGACACCAAGCACTGCAAATGGATGACCACAACAAAAGCAACAATGATTGCAATTACCAAACACGAAACACACTCATACTATGTCATAATATTGACATTCAGTCCAGTAATCCTCCACTGTAACAGCTCCTTTACTTTGCAGTGAAAGACATCATGCATTTTTAAATAATCAGCACTCACCTGAGGTCTTTAAAAATCAACATAAACATAATTTTGTGTTCTCTTTCATTTACTCTGGTTCTAAGTGGTCATTTCTAAACGAAAGTATTTAAGTATGTTAACGTCATCTTATAACATCATATTTCAAATGACTACCGTGTCTCCAAAGATGAAATATGAGGAACTCACAATTAGGCTCTCCAAAGTTTTGCTCTCTGAATGTGTATGACCCTTCTGCTGAACTCCACACTGTTCATTATTCTCTGAGAATATTATTTTTCTTGTATGGCCATCTCACATGCTCTTTCATTTCATGAAGTTTTTTCCTACAATGTTATGCCTAGTTTATTTCTGAGAATATGCATTATTTCAGAATGATATTTATAGACACAAAGACTTCTCTATAATTCCCTGAGAGTTTCAAGGACTCCTTCTTTTTTTTTTTTTTTTAATACCTAGATTCTGATGCTCTCCACAAAGCATTACTAAACTTGCATTTACATAAGTATCTACATATTAATCACATTAATGCATTCACAATTGCATTATGATTTATTGCTAATTTTGGAGCTGTCTTATTTACCACCCTCTTGGAAATCACTTTAATATTTGCACTTAGGACTTGAAAGAGAATGGATAAATAAAAACCTGAAAAATATGCAAATACAATTTATATATTTCTCATAAAATTAGGTGATTATCTAACCTTTATCCAGAAAAAAAGAAGAGCCCAGATACTCTGCAGGCATGATCCTCGAGAATGTGTGGTCTTCCAGCAGGAAAACATGCAGTAATCCATGTGGCAGAGTTTACCTGTGACCAGCTGGGGTTAGTGACCTATGCATTCCTTACATGCAACATATCAGGAGTGGAAAAAGGGAATTTGCCCGTTGTGGCAATAAGTATAATGAAGATTTGTAGCAGGTCATGCTCATATGTTCAACACAGGTACAATCAAAAGTTTGCTCAATTCTGGTAGATCTAAGTCTGTATCTGTTACCTTGTCTTTAACGAGGAAATGTCAGAACTGACTTACCAAAAAAAAAAAGTGTTTTGTTTGTTTGTTTGTTTTAATTAGAGTCACGGTGAGTAAGGCAGAGTTCAGAACAGCTAATGTGACTTAGTGATTCTCTCATCAGGAAATACAGTTTCTACTTCCCTGTTTATTCTCCACATCCTGTAGTAAGTAAAGTTTCAATGAAAGATAAATCTACAGCGTGAAAAGAAAAGAAAACTTACATGTGTTGATAAGGTCATTTTGACAGGTTTTACCACGTATGTCAGTGTTTCTGGGGATGGACACAAGCCAGAGCTCCCTACTCTGACATTTTCACTGATGTCATTCCCCTTGATCCTCAATTTGAAAGTGGATAAAAATGTTTTCTATGCTTTCTTCTTTAAGAAATTAAATAAAGAATGCTTTCTAGACATGATCCTCTAATGATTTGCAGTCAGTGGTCATCAACAGAGGAAAAGCACAGAATCTCATCCCCACAGAAGGGTGACATTCAGTCAGGTAAGAAAATTCTCCCCGAAATCAGAGCTTCATCTTTAACATGCAATCAAAGGCTTTCACAGGTTCTTCATCACTCTGCACTCAGCCCTACCATATGGGATTGGCTCTGAGAATCTCACATCAGATGACTGACAAACATGTCATAGTACACTGATCTGGTACCAGATCCTGCCTCTCTTAATGATCTCCCACAGGGACACTGGAATATTCTAGGATATTTCCTGGAGCCCTCTATTCTACACAGGTACACTTCCAAGTAGAAACAGAAGCTTGGATTCTCACTGGGACCCCTGCTCTGTCCAAGCAACCTCTCTAGAAATATGATGTTCTAATCTCTCCTGATTAGAACATTTCAAGGTCTCTCCCTGTGCTAATTTAGTAAAGGTAAAAGAGAAACAAGAAAGAGCAAACTATGCAGGGAGCTATATATAAGATTCCTTTACTTAACGTATTTATCGGATATACCCAAATACTGAGAAATATAGATTCATTTCATAATGTTCAAGAAAAGAGGAGGAGGAACCTCCATGCCAACAGTATATATAAAATGGAATCAATATTGCATAAGCTCCAGCTTAAGCTTAGCTACGAGGTACTAACCCTTCTCATAAAGAAGCAATAGTTCTCCATCATTTGAAGCACACTGAGGACTCAGACAGCTGGACACTGAAGGTGTAGCCTCCTCACTCGAATTCTGTACCTGCATCAGAGAGCAGTGAAATATTCCCAAAGAATTATTAAGGATGAAGGGGGGAGGCAAAATAAAAAAGATGAATCCATAGTCTGTCCTACCGTCTGTTCTGTTGGATATTACCACCATCTTGGCCCAATATGACCTTCCCACTTTTCTCTGGGTCTCCCTACTTTCCACCTCCATCCTCTCATTATATCTTACCTACACTTGGGAACGACTCTAGTTTTTCCACTTATCTTTATCAACAAGTAATCCAAATAGCAACTGTGTATATAACTCCTTAGAAACCTCAGGTCTGACTCAGTAATAATACATGACCTTTGAAGTCCAAAGTTTTCCTAATTCCCTTTATTATTATTTTTTTCTAATTTCCATGTACTTACACTCTTAAGACCTCCACTGTTCTCAGGTTCGTCTTCCCTGCAAAATCTGTCAACCTAGACATAGACTTAAGTACCACCCTCTAATTATCTCCTAGGGAATCCAGTTTTTAAAAAAGCCTCAGCAAGCCTTATGGACTTTATTAAAGACTCTTTAAGATAACCCATGGGAGATAGCAGCACACCCACAGATATCTATCTAATACACCCTCAGAGTAATTTTTTTTTTTCTCTTTTATAAAGTCTCTTCTGGCCAATGAAGACTCTCAGCTCTTCTTCTTCAACATATGCAGTGTCTCACCCTTCTGATTACTCTCTGCTCTATCCCAGGTCCACTCCCTTTCCTGATATTACATTCTTTCCCAATTTTGTATGTTGGTAAAATCAAATAACATAAAATATAACATGTTAGTTATTATAAAGTGCACCGTTCAGTGATACTAAATGCATTCATATTATTGGGCGATCAACATCACCATTTATCTTTCTAATTCTTTTCTACGTTTTAAAACTGTAACTCTATATCCTTTAAATATAACTTTCCTTTTTGTTCCATAACCACCTGAAAAGCGTCATTACCCTCCCAATTTCTATGGTTTTGACTACACTAAGTACCCCCATATAATTGAAATAAGTAGTTGTATTGTTATGACTCACTAAAAGTCACAAAAATGGCATTTTTGGTAGCTAAATTTCCTCAAGATTCATCCATGTTGTAACATATTCCTAGATCTTTTCCTTTTTAACACTGAATACTATTGTATTATATGGGTATACCACACTTTGTTTATCCAGGAACTAGTGGATGAACACTGAGGTTGCTTTCATATTTTAGCTACTGTGATTATTACTGCTCTAAACACTGGAGTACAAATATTTCTTTAAGACCCTGATTTCAATACCTTTGGGTATACATCATAGTAAAATTCCTGGATCATGTAGTAATTCTATTTTTCAATATCTGAAAAATTGCCATACTCTTTTGCAAAGCAGCTGTATCATTCTGCATTCCCTCTGACATAGCACAATGGTTCCAACTCCCTCACATCCTCACCAATAGTTGTTTTCTGCTTGTGTATGTGTGTGTGTGCTTGTGTGTATATGCATGCACACAAACATATAAACATGCATTTAGTGATATGGAGCATCTATTCAAGTGCTTAGTCATTTGTACATCTTTTTGAAGAACCATCTATTCAAGTCTTTTATCCATTTTTGAATCAGGGTGTTTGTTTTTGTTCAGTTGCAGGAGTTCTCTGTATGTTCTGAATAGAAATCTCTTGTCAGATAGATGGCTCTGAAATATTTTCTCCCATCTTGTGGGTTGCCATTTTATTCTGTTTACATTTCTTTGATACACATTTTTTTTTTAACTTATGTACTGCAAATTGTTTATTTTTTTGTTAGCTGTACCTTTGTTGTTCCTTCACTTCATATGGAGGAAAACACTGCCAAATCCAATATCATGAAGCTCTTGTCCTGTATCTTCTTCTAAGACGTTTTATATTATTAGGTCTTATATTTAGTTTCTTGATACGTTTTCATTAATTTTTACATATGATGTTAGGTAAGGGTCCATCTTCCTTCTTTTGCATGTTGCCCACAAGACTTCTCAGCACCATGTGTTGAAAATACTATCCTTTCTACTTTGAAAAGTCTTGGCAACTTGTCAAAAATCATTTGGCCATATATCAGGGTTTATTTCTGGGTGTTGTATTCTATTCTATTCTATTGGTCTTGAATAAGGGAGAAAATAGTATAACCTATCCAGGTTGATGAAGAACATAAAGAAAGACCAGGACTGAGAATGAAGAGGGCAATATAAAACAGCAGGGAGTAAAAGACAGTGTGAGAGAAGATCTTGTATTTGCGAGTTCATGGAAATAGGATCATGCTAAAACCACTAAACGCCTGACTTTGAACAATACGTTAAATGTGCCAGCAAGAAACATAACACTTACCCATCTCTGGGAAATATAGTATGGGCATAAAGATAAACTACACACAGATATATTAAAAAGGGAAGGGTTTTCATGGTGTGAGAATATTGTGGCATTTGAAATACAATTTACTTCTGTTCTACCATTGTCTCTAAAATTTATCAAAGTGTATATACAAGCAATTCCAATTCTGGTAATGTGCTTGGCAGGTTTATATATGAACTTCAGTAGAGCAGTAAATGTACATTCATAGTAGGACTGTTCCCTAAACCAAAAAACAAAACACAAAAACTGCAAAGACTAGAGTTCACTTTGTCAACACACATACAGATGCAATGATGGTTAAAGGTCCGAAAACAGAAGGTGAGCATGGGTGCAAGAGGTTAATCCCCAGGCTGGGGTGGGGTGCAGAGTTTGAGGGTAACACAAGTAGAAAAGGCTTTTGTCCTATCCTTGATTTTTGAGGTATGGAAATTCACAGGTCACTACCTTCATTTCAAACTGAATGAATGCACTATTCAATTTTTTTAAACAGGCGAAGTAAACATGAGTGATAATAAATTTCAAACTGTCGCTAATCAAATAAGATACTAAGAAAACTTAAATAATATGATTTCAGAATGAAGTAGAGAGATTGTCCAACATGGTAGCATTCAAAGACCCAGAGCTTGATGCCTCTCATGGGCACACCAAAGTCACAACTGTTTACAGAACAGCAATTGATGAAAAAGGCCGGGACCTACCATAAAAGATGTTTTACAGCTAAAGATATAAGGAAGGCACCTCGACAAGACAGAAAGGAAGGGCAAAATCTCAATAGAGTCAAGACCCATACCACCAAGTGGGTGGCCCACAAATGGGAGAATAATGACAATTTCAGAGGTGCTCCCAGGTAGCAAGGGGTATGAAGCCAACATCAGGCTCCCAAGCCCAGGGATCCTGTTGTGGAAAGAAGAGTTCCTAGAAAGTTGGGCTTTGAAGACCAGTAGTGCTTATTTTCCAGAGAGCCAGAGGGTTGTGGGAAATAGAGATTCCACTCTTAAAAGATGCTCACAAAATCCCACATGATCTGAGAATCAGAACAGAAGCAGTCATTTGAAATGATCCCGGGTCACACCTACCTCCTGATTTTGGAGAGTCTCCCAGAGAGGCAAGAGGCAACTACAGCACAGCCTCAGGGACAGAGACACTGGCAGCAGCCATTCGTGGGAGCTCCTTCTACCTCGTGGACGCTGGTACCAGCAAGCATAATTTCAGAATCCTCCCTGTAGCTTATCGGCCTCAGGACCGAGCCCCACCCATTTCCACCAGACTACAGACACAAGTACTAGGATGCTGCAGGCCAAGCAACTAACTGAGCAGGGGCATAGCCCCATCCACCAGCAAACAGGCTGCCTTCAGGTCCTGTCAGTGCACAGCTGCCCCTGGACATGGGTCCAGCCACCAAAAGCCCCAGGACCAGCCTCCACACCTCAGTGGACAGGCACCAGCCCCAGAGTCCCTGGCCCCTCTAACAAGTGAGCCTGCTCTGTCCTTGGAGTCAGCCTCACCATCGGCAGGTGGTAACTGCACAGGGACTGGATGGAGCTTGGACCTACCCAACAGCAAACCTGCTTTAGCAGTGGGATCAGCCTCATACACCAACAGGCACACACCAGCTCCAGGAATACCACAGCCCAGCAGCCTGTGTAACCAGGCCACTTAATTGCAGGCCAGAAGCAGCCATGGACTCAGCTGGGTCCTGACCTTGCCCTTCAGAATGCCAACACAAGATTAGGGATACCCCCGGCCCTGCAGAGAGCTGTGTCAGGAACAGTGATCCAACACCAACTCTGTGGCTCCTGGGCCCTGCAGCCAGAACGCAGAACCTGTCTCTTCCTCCCAGTAGCCAGCATAGCCCCAAAACCAGTGACTGGGCACTAGCCCTGATATCACCTGGACTGCAATCCTACCCATAAGTGAACCAGCACCAGATTTGGTGTCCCCCAGAGTTGTGCAACCAGCTGCCTTATGATTTAGTCTCACCAAGCAGCACAGACAGCCTCCATACAAGGCAGAGCCTGGCAAACAAGCAGTCTGGGGGCAGCCAAGCCTACCAGGCTACCCACAGTAGTCAGCCCACCACAGCAGAAGAGCCCAAGCAGCCCACATAGGGGGTACACCTAGAATATATAGCTCTAGTGACCAGGGGAGAGGGGGCTGCTGGGACCCATAGGACAGCTCCTACAAAAGGCCACTTCCCCAAGGTCAGGAAATGTAACGAACCTACTGCACACATAGCAATAAAAACAGGATGTTAAGAAAAATGAGGTGACACAGAAACACAATCCAAATGAAGGACCAAGATAAGAATTCAGAAGAAGATCTAAGTGAAGTGGAGATAGCCAATCTCCTCAACAAAGGGTTCAAGGTAATGACTGTAAAGATGATCAAAGAACTCAGGAGAAGAATGGACGACCAGAGCAAGAAGTTAGAAATTTTTTTTTAAAAAGAGTTAGACCATTAAAGAACAACAAAACAGAGATGAGGAATACAATAACTGAAATGAAAAATACATTAAAGGAAACTACTGTAGACTAAACGATACAGAGGAATGAATCAGAAAACTGAAGGACAGAGTACTGGCAATCACTGAAGATGAACGGTAAAACAATAGATTAAAATGAAATGAGGAAAGTTGAACAGACTTGTGAAACAACATCAAGTGTACTAATATTTGCATTATACTGGTCCCAGAAGCAAAAAGGAAAGACAAAGCAGTGTAGAACATACCTGAAGACATAAGAGTTGAAAACTTCCCTAACCTGGGAAAGAAAACAGACATCCAAGTCCAGTAAACACAGTAAGGCCAAAACAGGATCAACCCAAAGAGGACCACACCAAGACTCATTGTAATTAAAATGGAAAAAAAATAAAATAAAGATAAAAAGACACTATTAAAAGGAGCAAAGGAAAAGCAACAAGTTACAAACATGGGAAATTGCATAAAGTTATCTGCTGACTTTTCAGGATAACCTCTGCATGCCAGAAGGGAGTGGCATGGTATATTTAAAGTCATGAAAGGGAAAAGCCTATAAGCAAAAATACTCTACCCAGCAAGGCTCTCCTTCAGATTTGATGGTGAGATCTAAAGTTTTACAGAGAAGCAAAACTAAAAGAGCTCAGCATCGCCAAACCAGCTTTATGAGAAATCTTAAAGGGGCTTTTCTAAGTGAAAAAGAAAAGGTCACGATTGAAACATAAAAATTAGGAAAAGAAACTTACTAAAGGAAAAACCTCATTGGTTAAGGCAAATATTCAACAAAGGTAGTAAATCAACCATGGACACAGCTAATAGGAAGGATGGGAAAAAAACAGTAATAAAATCATCTATATTCACAATAAGAAGTTAAGGGACACACAAAACAAGTAGATGTAAAATATAAGGTCAAATTCAGTAACTGTGGGGGAGCAGAGTAACAATGCAGGGTTTTCAGTGTCCATGTGAAATTAAGAGCTCAGCAACTTAAATAATCACACACACACACACACTCACACACACACACACACACATAAACAAAACTGAAAGAAATCCAAACATAATATTAAAGATAGTCCTCACATCACAGATGAAGGGAATAAAAGGGGAAGAAAGGAACACTGAAGAAATTAAAGAGGGATTCTAAAAATACCCAAGACAAATGAAAATGAACACACAATGATCCAAAATCTATGGGACACAGCCAACGCAGTTCACAGGGGGAAGTTATAGTGATACAAGCTTATTCTTAGGAATCAAGAAAAATATCAAATAAACAACCTAACATTACACCTGAAGGAATTAGAAAAAGAAGAAAAAACAAAACTCAAAGCTGTCAGAAAGAAAAATTAAGAAAACTATACCATATGCAATGACATCAAAAAGAATAAGATACCTAGGAATAAACACACCTAAGCAGGTAAAAGACATGTGCTCAGAAATCTATCAGCCATTGGTGAAAGAAGTTGAAGACAACACAAAAAGATGGAAAAATATAGCATGCGCATCGACTGGAAGAATTAATACTGTTAAAATAGCCATACTACCAAAGACAATCTACAGATTTAATGCAACCCCTATCAGAATACCAAAGCATTTTCACAGAACTTGAAAAAGTAATTTTAAAATTTGTATAGAAACACAAAGACCCCAAATAGCCAAACAAACTTGAGAAAGAACACAGCTGGAGTCATCACGCACCTTGACTTCAGACTATACTGCAAAGCGACAGTAATCAAAGAGAAAGGTACCAGAGCAAAAACAGACACAAAGATCACTGGAATAGAATAGAGATCCCAGAAATAAGCCCACACACTTATATTTAATTGATTTATGACAAAGCAGGCAATATGGAGAAAAAACTGTCTCTTCAATAAGTGGTACTGGGAAAACTGGTCAGCTACATGGAAAAGAATAAAATTAGATTATTTTAGCACACCATATATAAAATAAATGCAAAACTGAATAAAGACCTAAATGTAGGACCAGAAACCATAAAACCCCTAGAGGGAAATATAGAACATTCTTCAACATAAATGATAGCAACAGTTTTAGGTTCAGTCTACTAAGGCAAATGAAACAAAAGCAAAAATAAACAAATGGGACTTCACTAAACTTAAAAGATTTTGCACAGCAAAGGAAACCAAAGACAAAATGAAAAGACAACCTGCTGAGGGAGAGACAATATTTGCACATGATAAGAGGTTAACATCAAAAAAGATGACCAAGCAAGGGTTCATACCTAAACTACAGAAACAGCACATACAACTCAATATCAAAAAAACACCCAAAATCTTTTTTTAAAAAAATGAGAAGCCCTAAATAGACATTTTTTTCCAAGGAAAAACTACATATAGACAGCCAGAACTCACAAAGATGCTAAACATAACTAATCGGCAGTAAAATGCAAATCAAAACTATGAGATATATCACCTCAGTCTTGTCAGAATGGCTGTCATCCAAAAGATCACAAATAACAAAGGTTAGTGAGGATGTAGAGAAAGGGAAACTCTTGTACACTCTTGATGTGAATGTGAAGTAGTGCAGCTACTGTGGAAAGCAGAATGGAGGTTCCACAAAAAACTAAAAATAGAACTACCATAATATCCAGCAATTTCACTGTTGGGTATATCAGAAGAAAACAAAAACACTATTTCAAAAAAAAAAATAACTGCACACCAATGTTCATAACAGTGTTATTTGCCATAGCCAAGATATAGAGTCAAACTAAGTGTTCCTCAATAGCTTAGTGGATAAAAAAGATTTTTTATGATGACTTCAGCAAAAAATGAAATTTTGCCATTTGCAAGGACATGGATGGATTTGGAGGGTATTATGCTTAGTAAAATAAGCTGCAGAGAAAACAAGCATGGCATGTTATGAGAAAAAAAGCACGGTATCGTATGAGAAAACAAGCATGGCTATGTTATCACTTACACGTGGCATCTAAAAAATTGAATACAATAACAACAAAAAAACAGACTCACAGATTAAAGAACAGACTAGTGGTTACCAGCAGGGAGAGATAGGGTGGAGGAGCAAAATCGTGGTAGGAGATTTTGAGGTACAATCCACTATGTATAAAATCAATAATCTACAGTGATGTACTGTGTAGCATGGGGAATATAGCCACTCTTTTATAATACCTATAAATGGAGAAGAACCTAAACATTTATGAATCACTATGCTGTACCTCTGAAACTAATATAATAATGTAAATTAACTATAGATCAATAAAATATAAAGTAAGAAACAATAAAGGCGAGACACAGATTATTAGATAGAAATCAATTAAATAAACACAAGTTTTGGAAATCAAGGAATTAAAAAACAACACGTAAGACACAACATTGGCATTTAAAGTGTACAATCTATTTATTTAAAAGAAATCATTTAAGTGGTAAAAAATGGTACCCATTCTCACAATTTTGTGTATCTAGGATAAATTATTATCGACAAAAATATGTTACAAATATTCACTCAAAAAGAAAGAGAAAATTGGGATAAACCCATTTTAGTATCCAAATTTAATATCAAAGTCTCTATGCAAAATTGATTTGAATAAGTTCTGTTAGCCACTTCTAGTTTCTTTGTGATGTAAAATCTTTTAAAGCATAAAAATCAGCCTTTCTACATTATTCCATTAGACATACATAGAAGTTAAAAGAAATGAGAAGACAGAACAATCAACCAGGAAGGTGAATTTACTGAGAAACAGTCATTCGTTCTCCCTCCTCCTTTTCTTTTCCTCCTTTTCCAGGTCTCTTTCGGTTCCGATCAAGAGAAATCTTGAGAGTTCTGAGAATATTTCTTTGAGGGCTTCAAATCACCATACCTACATCCTCTGCCACAACTACACACACGGGGACAAAAATAAACCTCTGCTATCTACTCACGTAGGAGGGCTTCATGCAAAATAAACTCCTACATGGAGACCAACGGGTGAGTTTTCTACCTGTTCTTTCTAATGTCCTTCCATTATAGTAAATCCCACACATTATGAGGAAGAAATGGTTATGTGAGCTTTTCCTTGAAGTCAAAAAACTTGCCTTCATTTCAAGTACCTGGTGATCATAGGGTACAGCCAGGGAAGGTGCCATCCCCCTTGGGGGGAGGGGCGGTGGATGGGCTCCCGCACCCATGCACCTCCTGATGCACAGATTCTGGAGAAACAAAGGGCGGTCACACCGCAGTTCAGCCTGTCAGGCTGTCGGGCCACTGGGCAACCCGACCAGCCTGGAAGTGCCCCATCAGTTTGCTGAAAGCAAAACCCTGTCCCCCCTGTGAAGCCAGGCAATTTGGGTCAGAGAGTCAGAGGAGACCGGTAATCAACTCCTCCTCTCTGCTCACCTCCTTGGGGTTGCAGCAACCCTATCTCCAAACCCAAATCTGACCCTGGAGTGCCAAACTGGGAGTGGCAGGTGGGCTCTGCCGGTGCTTCAGCGCCCTCTGGAGGTTGTCTGCTCTAATGGCAACTCTCAGCCCTTCCTCCTCCTCCTTCCCTAGTCCTGGGGGCTGCCTTGGCCTCCTGCAGCTGCTGGCCTGAATTCATTCTTCTTTTTTCTCCAATTACAATGAAGTGTCTTACAGAGGTTTGGAATCTCTTGAAGAAGGAAGATCTTTTAGCCAATACACCTTAACCGTGAGAAGTTGGTTTCAAGAATGAACCTGAAATACTGTATTTTTCTCCTGATGATTCCAAGGAGAGACAGCTCAAGTTTTCTAAATCATAAGAAAAACCAAGGTAAATATGATATTCTGAGCCAGAGATGAAAAAGCAGTTTTTAGCACCCCCTCCTCATGTCATATGACCGGGATTTAAATCAATCAACTGCCACTGGTTTTTAAATCAAGTGACCCAACTTTAAATCCATCAGCTGCTTCCCTGTAACTCACGTGACTTGGCTTTGAATAGTAAGAAATGCAGAGGTATAAAAATGATGTTCTGAACAATAAATGGAAAGACAACATTTTAGAAAGTTTTTTCCTTTTCGAATGGACCATTCATTGCCTACAGAATAAAGGATTCCCTTGTGGATTTCTTGAACTGTAAACACATACATTGTCTCTGTTGGCTTGATTGACTTAGATTTTGGGTTTTGTTGTTGTTGTTGTTGTTGTTGTTGTTAACATCTTTATTGGAGTATAATTGCTTTACCTTGTTGTGTTAGCTTCTGCTGTATAACAAAGTGAATCAACTATTCGTATACATATATCCCCATATCCTCTCCCTCTTGTGTCTCCCTCCCACCTTCCCTATCCCACCCCTCTAGGTGGTCACAAAGCACTGAGCTGATCTCCCTGTGCTATATGCAGCTGCTTCCCAATAGCTATCTATTTCACCTTTGGTAGTGTATATATGTCCATGCCACTCTCTCACTTCATCCCAGCTTACCCTTCCCCCTCCCTGTGTCCTCAGGTCCGTTCTCTACATCTACGTCTTTATTCCTCTGCAGCGACTCCTGCTAGGGACGGATACTTCCTTTTATGCTCAGGGAAATCCCCTAGTTTGAATATGATTTGAGTTTGATCCTGTGAAACCATCAGAACTTCCCACCAGAGATAAATGAGGAGATTCTGGCCTTTATTAGTATGAATGATGAACACGGGTGTCCTGGCTGTACTTGCCAACCCTCCTATTTTATCCACCTATTTTTATCCACCTTCCTCCCTGTGAGTACCTTTGACCAACCCTGAGTTCAGACTCCTGACCTATTACAGTGACTTTGTCAGCCTTTCTTTAAAAATGGACAGGTAGGGCTTCCCTGGTGGTGCAGTGGTTAAGAATCCGCCTGCCAATTCAGGGGACACGGGTTCAATCCCTGGTCTTGGAGGATCCCACATGCCGCGGAGCGGCTGGGCCCGTGAGCCACAGTTGCTGAGCCTGCCTGCGCATCTGGAGTCTGTGCTCCGCAACAAGAGAGGCCGTGATAGTGAGAGGCCCGCACACCGCGATGAAGAGTGGCCCCCGCTTGCCACAACTAGAGAAAGCCCTCGCACAGAAACGAAGACACAACACAGCCATACATAAATAAATAAATAAATAAAAATATTAAAAAAAAAAAAAAAGGACAGGTAATAAAACGAATTTAACCTAGAAGCAGCAGCTCAGTAAGGGAAATAAAATCATCAGAAGTTATCTAATCACAGCCACAACCATCCAGGGCTCTGTCTTACCTGCTGGGTCATAAGAATGGGACCTTCCTAAACTTGAAGGGCATCCAATCAAATAAGTAAAGGTCTGCTCACCTCTGGCTCTTGGAGGGATTGCTAGGCACTCTACCCAGTGTATACTAACTGCAAAACACTGTCATGGTTGTGAAACACCTATGTTCCAGGAAAGCTTTTTGGGGTGCATGGGGAAGGTTTCTTTTTGACATCAAGCAAAAAATAAATCACCAAGCTCTTTGAGCACAGGGGTTCTTAAGAGGGCAGTAGAAGGAAGGAATGGGCAGAAAAGACGATCTCCGGTGAAGTGAAGGCCGTTTTTCCAAAAGAGTAGGATTTAGTCTCAGTTTAAGGAGAACACTTTTAAATAGCTGGGAAAGCTCCAAACTGCAGTTTAGGGAACGAGTGCTTCAAAAGAACAGTGCTTTAAAAGTCCTGGCATGGCAGCAAGAGGATGAAGAGTTGGTTTTGCATAGTTTTGAACACAGGAGTAAAGAAGCAGAGGCATCTCTGACTAAAAGGCCCTGAGATCCTATGGCATCAATGGGTCAGTTGCAGGGGCAGGGGGTGTGGGGGGGCGATATTTCTCTCTCAACGTCTCCCAGGGCAGCCACCCCTCCCGACCCCACCCCCCCACTCCCTTCACCCTTCCTCCCTCCACTGTTGGGTCCCCAGGGACAGCACTTTTCAAGCTGGAGCCCTCAGGCACCATCTCTGCTGTCTGGATTCTTCCTGGAGCCTGGCAAGTTCTGGGACAGGAAGGCGGGTCTGCAAGGCCGCTGCGGTGCAGTCGGACCTGGAGGCCTGGAGGGGAACTGGAGCCCTGAAGCCCACCCACGTCCTTGAAGCCGAGGGAGGAACACATCCTCCTAACAGTACTTCTCAGGGGTCAGCGTGCTCCCCACCCGACGGTGATCCATACTCACTTGAGGCAGCAAGGACTGCCTCTAACTGGCCCCCTCGATTCCGCCTTAAGGGTCCTCGCACATGTGTGATAGCGCAGGCCCCGGATCTCTTTAGTCAGCTGAGGCCAGTGCTGCCGGCATCCCTCCAGTCCCATCCCCCAGCCCCTCCCTCTGGGACTGTATCTAATAGAAGAAAGAGCACTGAGGAATTGGCTGAATCAAGGGACCTGGGAGCCTGGGGATGAGTTTGAAGACCGAGAACCTAAGGCGCAATTACATATTTTTGGAAACTCTTGTGGAGTGTGTGGGGGGGGGGAGGTTAGGAGGCTGAGAGGCTGAGTCGACCTGGTGAGTCCAGCCCCAGGACACCACACAGCCCTGTCCCCCTTTCCCTGCCATCAGACAAGCGGTGCCGCAACTCCAGCCGGGACTCTGCACTTCCCCCTCCCTGATTCTCCAGAAGAGCAGGTGGCCCCCCTCTGAGGGCAGGGGCAAGACAACGGACCAAGTCCCCCTGCACTAAGGTGCTACTGGAATCTCTTCCTGAACAGCAGTGCTGGCTTGGAGCAAACCCGTGCACCGCCAAAGTTGGTCTCGTCCTGCAGCTGAGGGACGCAGGCTTTAAGTCAGCTGCCTTGGCTTTAAATCAATCAGTCCCCCCTTTAAGTCAGGTGACCCGACTTTAAATCACTGTGTGCCCCTCAAGCCTGCCACTTCAAAAGTTGGGAACTTCACTTTGATCCCAGCACCTCACACAGCTGAATGCTGTAGTCAGCACTGTAGTCACCCCCAAGCCTGGCTTAGAGGCAGGATATAAGGTAAGGGGATGGGCTGCACACCTGGTGAGGAGGGTGCACTTCATGTACCAGGAGGGTCCAGGTACTCTGGGTACAACAAGCAGTGCACGATACAGCAGCTCCCTGGCAAAGCTGGTGATGCACAGGGTGAGCAGGCACACCCAGGCACGCAGAGGTTCCAGGCCGGGAGCTGGGGCACAGCCAGCTGGGAGGGTGTGAAAGCCGAGGATCTGAGCCTTCTTGAGAAAGGCAGACACAGAGGATGGATGAGAAACAAAGACCAGATGAAACGTGGATTTGAAAAGCACACCCTGCTCTTGAATTTGGAGTGGGGTCACCCCAGATTTGAGTCTTCTTACGCCCCAGTACCTAGTGTTTTGGCATTTGCCCAATTACTTATAAAATGTGACTGATAATATCTAAACCATAGAATACTGCATTTGGAGTGGTTTTGCGTGTTTATGTTTCTAGAGTGGAATAATCTTTTCTACAAGAAAAATGTACACAATCTGAAATAAATTCAAACCCCTCTTTATAAAGTACTATATCGGACTTCCCTGGTGGCGCAGTGGTTAAGAATCTGCCTGCCAAGGCAGGGGACATGGGTTCGAGCCCTGGTCAGGGAAGATCCCACATGCCGCGGAGCAGCTAAGCCCATGGGCCACAACTACTGAGCCTGCAGACCACAACTACTGAAGCCCGCACGCCTAGAACCGGTGCTCCACAACAAGCGCAGTAAGAGAAGCCACCGCAATGAGAAGCCCGCGCACCGCAACAAAGAGTAGCCCCCGCTTGCGGCAACTAGAGAAAGCCTGTGCATAGCAACGAAGACCCAACGCAGCCAAAAACAAATTAATTAATTAATTAGTTAACTATTTTAAAAAGGTACTGTATCCTTCTGTACAGCTTCTCTGGGAAGAACTGAGAGATGGCGTAGGAGAGTGAGAAAGACCAATATTTAGTGCGCATCTCTCACGCAGGTGCTCTGCTGGCTCAGATAGATTTATCCCCACTTTACAAAGGAGGAAATAGTCTCAGAGAGGTTTAGTAATTTTCCCAAAGCCAAACAGCTATGGAGTGGCAGAACCAAGATCTGAACCAAGTCTGTTACCTTCAAAGCCTAAGTCCTCATCACAACAAAACTCAATTAATATTTACATTTATCGAATTACATTGCAACCTGGGGAGTTCTTGGCGCAATCCTGAATAAGAGTGAGAAAGAAAGAAATAGCATTGTTCCTATAGTCAACCCAAATTTTTGGAGCAGCTGCTAGATGCCTGGCCCTTTTTGGGGTTCAGCAGTGATCAAGACAGGAAGAGTCCTGCTTTCATGAACCACGTAGTGGGGAGGAGAGACGGGTGCAACTTGGGTGAGGGATTTCACCTTGCTGGATCTCTGTTTTCTCATCTGGAAAACGGGATGGGTGTTCCTCATTTTCTGGGACTGTCCAGCCCTCACATTCTCTGATTCCATAAGAAGCATTTGTTTTCCTGTTTCTTTAAAATTCATTCAGGCCGTGAGCTGTGATGAATGTTGTTAGCTGCTCCCCAAAGCACTCTATTCCCACCCTTTTCCTGTGATCAGGTCTTTCCCGAAACATGACTCACAGTCAGTCACTCAGTCAAGTCACAGAACCTAAGGGGCACCCAGCAGAAAAATTCCAACCCTTGCTTCCCAGGAGCTCTGCGGTCTACCTTCCAGGTAAACTTAACTCACCTGGCACAAGGTGGCCATCCCTGGTTTCACATCAACATGATCTCAGGCACCAACCTCCTTGTTTTTCCATTTTGTCTTTAAGTTACTTGTTGAAACAACTGCACAAGTATGACACAGATATAAAATCAGGCATCTTCTGCCCCCAGTGCCTACTAATAAATGATTCTCTGCCACTTTAATGATAAAGATAGAACATTTCAACATTCTGCTACCCTTATTATTTGTCGTTTTTGTTGATATTTCTATTGACTACATCTTTCAATATTTTAACAATGGAACATTTATTTAGGTTGTTCGAGACCCAGCCTTTAGTGGTAAAGGTTTTGTTGTTATATTTCTATTATGTTTCCTTTAAAAATCATTATCCTATTTAAATGGATTAAGTCAATTCTATAGGCATTTATCTTATGATATTGATGAAATTGATACATAGAGGGCAGTAGTACAAGTTGATTGGACTTGAGAACATCTATTAGCACAGTTAAGTATAAATATTATCTATATGTAAACCAAAGTACAAGCCGAGTGAGATTCTCTGACTTTTTTTCACTGTCTGCCCCTCAAGCCTGTGAGAAATGGAATATTTCTTGCCCTATCAGTAAACAAAGGATGTCACAGTCTTCAGCACTTGCAGCCCTCCAATGTGAGCCGGCGGGCCCTGAGGCACTCAGGATATGCAAATACAGAATGCAGGCCCCAGAGAGCGGAGGTGCATATCAAAGGAAGGATTTCAGTGAGCCCAGGCCAAGAAAAGCGCCACATTCCTCACCTTGGGAGAGCTGGTTTTCCTTAGTTAACAATCACCTTTTGATGTTCCCCATTACCTGCGCCAGTCCCCCGCCCTGTCCCCTCCCCCCGGTACTTTAGCTCAGGGAGGAAGGAGCGCAGAGGGACTCGGCTGAATAAGGGGCCTGCGCGCCTCGGGAGGAGTTTTCAGCCGCTTTCCCCGCAGTCGGGAGGAGGGGCGCTGACGCTGCAGCCGGACCCTGCGCCTCCCTTGCCCCGTTTCCCCTCAGGACGCTCAGGCCGACCCCCTCCCCACGCCCACCAGGCCTCGCGAGCCAGGCCGAGGGCAGGGGCGAGAGGAGGGACCGAAGTTCCCGGGGACCAGACGCTGGAGGCCGCTCTTTCTGCACAGCAGCGGCGGGTGGCAGCGAACCCCTGCCCCTCAGAAGCTGGTCTTGTGCTGCCGCCCGGGCACCGGACCAGGCGGAGGGCCGGCGCCCACTTACCCGGCCCGCCGTCCCCGCGACTGTCACGGCTTCGGCCGCCGGGGCACCTCCAGAGCCGGCAGCCTCAGTGAGGTCGCCCTCCCCTCGGGCTCCGGGGCAGTTCCGTGAAGGCGGAGGGAAGAGACCCCGCCCGAGCCGGGAGTTCCAGCTCTGAGGAAACGCGGGCTCTGTTCAGCGCGCAGTGGGTGGGACCGCTCTGCCCCGAGGCCTTCTGGGAGGGAGCGCGGCGGCGGGGGAGGGAGCCGCCAGGAGCGCAGGGCCCCGTCGGGGGCCCTTGAGGGGCGGCCCGGCCTGGGGGCCACGCCCTCTGTGGCCGCAGCCCAGGTCTTTTTCCTGGAATCCTACACGAAAAAGTTAGAAAGATACACAGTCTATAGTAAATATTCACAAATGATTGTTGCTGCTGTGCTCACTATTCTATTAAAGGTGTAAAATCCATACAACACTTTAAGTTCAAAATTAAATATGAATTTTTACCTTTCTAATGATGTCTCTGATATTCACAGTTGTGGTTAATGAATCAGAGACTGTGGCATCACTAGTTAAAAATGAGCTTGTTAAAAAAATAGAACTCAGGCCCACCGGACCTACTGAATCACAATCTGCACTTTTACAATCTCCCCAGTGTACTTGTGTACCCATGAATAGTTGAAAGGTACATTTCTACCTCGACATGTCTTTTCTGTATGAGAAATACACACATTTTATCCAGTTTGATATAAATAAAACACTCAAAAATGCATATGCCTGTGTTGAAACCATCATTTTATCATTTCTTTTCCAGACAAGTATAGTCTCTATACTGGTTTTGTGGATCACATGCCATACTCTTTTCTTGTACTTAGAAATAAGGTAGAGAAAATTACTTTGTAAATATATATATATATATATATATATATATATATATAGTGGATAATTGAAGACACTCTTCTAAATTAAAAGCAGTTCTCTTAACTTGCTCTTTTCTTCTTGGGTCACATTATGAACTCTTCCCGTGGCCACATGGCATTTGTACTTTTAATTTCAGGGACTGCTGACATTCCAGGATGTGGCCATAGATTTCTCTCAAGAGGAGTGAGAATGCCTGGACCAAGATCAATGGGAATTGTACAGGGATGTGATGTTAGAGAAGTATAGGAATCTGCTCTCCTTGGGTGAGGATACCTTCCTTCCAGAATTCCTTATCCAACCACAGGGTTTGGAGTCCTTCATTTGTAGAATGTCTCCTGAAATCTTCTGCTTCCTACAATAGGGTTTCAGATTGCAACGTTTCAGGAAAGATTGGGAGTTTGTGGGTATAATTTTTCTTATTCTTTTAAAATTGCAGCCTCCCTTTTAATATACTTTGTAACTTCTTGGGATGTGTCTATATGAACTGTGTACTATATGCTTCTGTTATAGTCCTTACAATATTTTATTGTCTTATTTTCTGTAACCATTTTCCATGGATTCTTTGGGCTTAAGGTATATTAAAAGGGAGACTGCGATTCTCCCTTTAAAAGGGGACTTATTAAAAGGGGACTTCCCTGGTGATGCAGTGATTAAGAATTCGCCTGCCAATGCAGGGCACCCGGTTCGATCCCCGGCCCGGGAAGATCTCACGTGCCACGGAACAACTAAGCCAGTGGGCCACAACTACTGAGTCTGCACGCCACAACGACTGAAGCTGGTGTGTCTTGAGCCCGTGCGCCATTTATGTTTTGGAGAATAAAACCACTTCTGAGTGATTAAAATTTAGGCCAGCTAGTCAAAATGCTTTATCACCTGTTCTTCTAAAACACTGATCAATGGAACAAGTTTTACTAGGGATAACAGTGTAATTGTATTCTGGAGTTCATATGGGCAATATGGTTTATGACCTTGATGCTGGATCACGACATTTCAATGGTATAACTGCTCTTAATTGTCTGTTTGTTCAACGATTAAAGTCTCACGTGATCTGAGTTCAGACTGGAGTCATCCTGGTTGGTTTCTGTCTATTGCAGATTTCTTCCAGTATGAAAGAAAGGACAAGAGCAATACGGCTTACTTTACAAAATGTCTTCAAACTAAATGATGATATAATCTACATTCAATTAATTTATACATACCCTACTGTAGAACAGGGTTCGTTACGCGGGCAGAGCCCGGTAATTATGTAACACTGAAACTTTTTCTGCACTGGTTCAAGTCCTCTTCCTAAGAATATGTTTATAATCAACATTCTTTCACAAATTACCCAATTTAATTCACCATAGCATTCCTCATATTAACTAAATGGAAAATCCTAGGCTATATACAAATCCAGAAAGGGCCAAAAATCATCAGCCCCCATGGATGATTACAACCCATTGCTGAGGCATTCAAATTACTTATTAAAGAACCACTATGTCCATCAACATCATCAATTTATATATTATTGCTCCAATGCTAGCCTTAACCCTGGCTCTCACAACATGAATTCCTCTTCCCATATCTTATCCACTAATTAGTATAAATGTAGGCATATTATTTCTATTAGCCATATCACACCTAGCCATTTATTCCATCCTCAGATCTGGATGAACTTCACATTCAAAATACTCACTCACTTGAGCTCTAGGAACAATAGCACAGACAATCATCTCATATGAAGTAATGTAGCAGTTATTCTATTCTCAGTCTTATGGATAAATGGATCATTTACACTTTCAACAGTAATTATTACACAAGAACACCTATGACTAATTTTCTCCTGACCCCTACCCAGAATTTGATTATCTCCGCAGTAGCAGAAATCCAATGAAGCCCCACTTGATTTAACAGAAGTAGCATCAAAACCTGTATATGTCTTCAATGTAGAAAATGTATCAGGCCCATTCACCCCGTCCCTCCTAGAGAATATGTCAATTTCCCTATCATAAACATTTCCACAGCAATCTATTTTTAGGAGCATTCGACAATCCCTAGGTGCCAGAATTATAGATTCTTTCATCTTGTAAATATAGTTTTTTTCAAAAAATAATTTTTATAGTTTTACTACCTTTTTTTTTTTTTTAATAGTCCTCTTTATTTTTTTTTAAAGATTTATTGATTGATTGATTGATTACTATGTTGGGTCTTCCTTTCTGTGCTAGGGCTTCCTGTAGTTGTGGCAAGCGGGGGCTACTCTTCATCGTGGTGCGCGGACCTCTCACTATTGTGGCCTCTTTTGTTGCGGAGCACAGGCTCCAGACGCGCAGGCTCAGTAGTTGTGGCTCACGGGCCCAGTTGCTCCGTGGCATGTGGGATCTTCCCAGACCAGGGCGCGAACCCGTGTCCCCTGCATTAGCAGGCAGATTCCCAACCACTGCGCCACCAGGGAAGCCCTAGTTTTACTACCTTTAAACAAAATGTACTCCATTGCTGTGGAATATTCCTTCATAGGGGCGTGCATGGTTCATTTCTGCATCCGCCTGTGATGGCCTTCAGGTTCTTTCAGGTTTGGCTCCTGTGGCTGCGAGTCCATGTCCGTGTGTCCTGGTGCAGGGCTGGTGGGTTTGTGTTCAACTGGGAGGAGCACTGTGGGTCTCTGTGCAGGGACTTCGCTATCTGAGGCCCGATTGTTTCAGAAGTGGTTGCATCCCCCCGTTGCGTACCAGGCTTTCCATTGCTCCACATCCTGCTGATATTTGATACTATGTCTTTCATGTCTGCCATTCTGGTAGGTGTATGCACAGTATTTTTCTTATGGCTTTAATCCCTCTGTTGTTAGTGAAGTTGTGCATCTTGTGGTATTCATGGACTATTTCCTGTTGTTTTTTTAAAAAGTTT
Source organism: Eschrichtius robustus (assembly GCF_028021215.1). Taxonomy (NCBI): domain Eukaryota; kingdom Metazoa; phylum Chordata; class Mammalia; order Artiodactyla; family Eschrichtiidae; genus Eschrichtius; species Eschrichtius robustus. The sequence goes on along the minus strand of NC_090830.1, from coordinate 25,398,411 downwards.
TAAAAATTGTGGTCAGATATACATAACATAAAATTTACTATCTTAACCATTTTTAAGTGCACATTTCAGGGTCAAGAAGTAATTCACACTGTTGTGCAAACCTGACCACCATCATCCTCCAGAACTTTTTCATCTTGCAAAATTGAAACAGTCCCCATTAAACACTCACTCCCCATTGTCCCTCCCTCAGCCCCTGGCACTCAACATCCTACTTTATGTCTCTATGTTTCCGACTGCTCTAGGGGCCTTGTATGAGTGGATCAAGCACTGTTTGTTTTTTTGTGTCTAGCTTACATCACTGAGCATAATGCCCTCAAGGTTCATCCCTGCTGCAGCCTGTGTCAGAATTGCCTTCCTTTTTAGGCTGAATAGCATCCCCTTGTATTGACGGACCGTGTTTTTCTTCTCCATTCATCCATTAGTGGACACATGTAATATCTACATTCATTTCTCCTGTCATAATATTTGTGGAATAACATCAGAAAGTCCTATGAATCAAAAGTCATTTGCCATTAACTTTTTTCTTAAACTTTTTGTTGTGGAAAACATCAAGGCTAAGAAAAGGGAAAAATACATGTCAGCTTCACTTGTGTTCAGGAATTAAAGCTTTACGGATTCACTTTATTCCCTGTGTGTGTGCTATGCGTGTGCATGTGCCTGTTTGCATACATATGCTGTGCATGTGCATAGGTATGTGCACTTGCACACATTAGTGTGTGCATGGGCATATGCGTGCATGTGTGTTCTCATGCTAGTGTGTGAATATATTTGTGCTGTGCACGTGCATATGTTTGTGTGTGTGCTGTGCCTGCCTGTGCGCACACCTGTGTGTTTGCTGGAACCACTTGCAAGTTGGCTGCAGACTGAATTGTGCCCAAGATATATCCGCACGCAGCTGCTCTAACAATCCTGCGTAGCCACGTAATGGTCACAGATCTCAGGGATTTAAATGGATGGAGCAGGATATCCTGACACAGAGTTTGTCTTCCAGTGACTGTCACTGTCTCAGTAACATCCTTCACACCTTCTTTAAGCCCCATTCAGGGTCCAGTTTAGACTCCCATTACATTCAGTCGCCTGCCCCAGGTCCCCTAAAGCAACAATGTCACCGTTGGAGAGCCCGGCCAAGGCTGGGGGTGCCCCTCCTGTTGGCCTGGCCTCCAGGCCCTGCACTTGGCTCCTGTGTTCCCATCTCTCAGCCTGGCCCCGACTTGGATGGGGCCGCCACCTCTTTCCACACAGGGTCCCATCGCCCAGTCAAGGGGGTTCATTCTCCCCAAACACAGCATCAGGAGTGGGGGGGGGGGTGACAGTCCCCACTGGGTCTCCTTCATGTGAGACCCTGTGCTGTTGAAAGAGCAGGCACCCAGCCCTCGGGGGTGGGGGGCTGGGGGGCGACATGCGGCCCACGATGGGCAGGCGGGTCTCCGGGTGGGGCGAGCCAGTGTGCAAGGAGTTCCGCGGTGGGTTCTCCTCTCCAACGGCTTCTGTGCCCCTACCTCTCCCCGTGCCTCCCCTCGAAGACAGCGCGGTGCCCGGGACGGGAGCCATGGGAGCCGTCAGCCACCGCCCCCTCTACACACACACACACACGCACACGCACACGCACACGCACACGCTGCAGGGAAGCAGGACCTGAGTGCAGGGCTCTCAGCGGCCCTGAGCGCCCCGCCCGGAATCGGACAGCCGAATGGACAGACCGGATCTCCTGGCCCGGACCATGCAGGACTCTCCTGCCTGGGCTTCCAGTGTGGCCGCCTCCTTCTGGAAGCCTGGGAGGCTGGAGTCAGGCCACTTCTTGTCTGTCCTGGCAGCAGACTGGGCTGCACGCTAAGAAGTTCGTGGCTCGCCCGTGGATCCTGACCATCAGGTGGCCAGAGAAACTGGGGACATTTCTGTTTTGCCTGTTGAAATGTTTAATGACAAAGATTTTGTTCAGTTTCCTGATGTGGGTGTCCAAAGATGAGAGACCCATGTGTGTGATCTGTACCTCCTATGAGATCAGCCCTAAGCTAGTTTAAACATGATCAAGTTGTGTCTACATGGCAGACTTCGACCTCTGCATGTCCTGTCTCCTGATTATGTTTAGAGCTGACCATGCGTTGTCTATAATAAGAAGATTTAGACCTGACCATGTTCTGTGTACGCTAGGACTATGGGGACCTGGGTAGAGACCCGGCCTGGCCTCAGTACTGGGAAGCTCCGTGCCTGCATCTGAATGTCAGTGCTTAGATGTCTGGGGTCTGGAGCTGAGGTGGGCTTGTCTACGTAACAGCCTCTCTTCTGAGTGTGGTGACCTGGTCCTCCCAAGGGTCAGTGCTATGGTCGGGGCCTTAGTCTTAATCCCTGCAAGGTTCACCTTCCCTGGGGTTCATGGAGAATCCTCAGGAGGACTACCTGGCAATAATTCCAATTTACCAGCACGTGCATGGTGCATAGGGAAGCAGGTTTAGCTGGTGAATTGATTGCAGGCACGCAGATCGGGCAAAAGGCCGATGGGTGAGAGCTGAGGCTGCTGCGGAGCTCTCCCTCCAGTCTACCGTCCCTACTCAGCAGAGTCCAGAGCTGCCCCTCGGCTTTCAGCCCTGCTGTCCTGTGAGTTTTCTCAACGTGTAAGTGAGACGAGAAAGGACTGAGCATGCCAGCACCAGGGTCGTGTGTTCAACTCTAGTATGAAAGCTTTAAAAACAGTTAAAATCACACAGAACCAAAGTGAGAAGAGGAGGACTCCTCTGGGACAAGTGTGGGGAAAGGAGACCCACCTGACACTTTTTCCCATCCCAGGAGGTCCCAGGGACCCAGCTTGTTTCCACATTGGGGGAGCCCCCTGCAGAGCCATGGTGTCCTGACCAAGGGGACGTGTGACCCCAGGTGCAGGGTCTGGGGAGGTGAGGTCACCCTGGGACTGTGGACATGTGACCCAGGTGGAGGGGTCTGGGGAGGTGGGTCACCCTGGTGAGTGTGGATGTGTGGCCCCAGGTATAGGGTGCGGGGACTGTGTGGGTCTCACCATACCTGCATGCGTCAGGATCACATGTATGGGGAGACCGCATATGCGCTCTTTGCCTGCAGTGTGTCCTGTCCCCTTTGAGATTTCCAACCTCTGCATTAAGGGTGTTGTCCTGATGAACCTGTGGCTCCTTTTCTTCTCTTAATCTTGTCACAATCATATGAGGTCAGGCATGTTTGAGTGGGTTGCTGCTCTGTGTTCCGGTGAGTGACAACACTTGGTGGTATCATATTAATACTATAGCATATCATATGTCTAATCTATGGGGGTCACCACTGCCTGGGTCCCCCTGGACAGAGGTCAGGTGAGCACAGACTAGCCCCCCCTAAGAATGGTCTCCCACGTGCTCTGTGAGGGTACCGTGATGGCCCCTAAGGTAGGGGACTGTGTCTGGGCCTCCGACATTTGTGATGAAGGGGAGTCGAAATGGAAGCTCAATTAACAAGACATTATTTTAAGAATTTATTTTAAGTGAAATAAAACACACGTCACATACCCTTTACCATCATCACCATTTTAAGTGCACGTTTCTGAGGCATCAGATATATTCACTTTCTCGTGGAGCCATCACCACCATCCCTAGAACTTTTCATCTTGCAAAACCAAAATTCCACAACCATGAAAGTCTCATTCCCCATTCCCTCCCACTGCCCCTGGCACCGATATCCACTTCAGGCCCTGAGTTGTCGACTCCAGGGCACCCACTGGAGTGGAATCCTGCAGTGTTTGCTGACGGGTCATTTTGGAAGAGCTGACTTTCAGTCTGAAGCTCTGCCTGTCTGCATCTGAAGAATCTGCATTTAAGGAGAGGGTGTATGAGGAAGGGGGTGTATGCGGGACAAAGGTGTCCGGGGTGCAGGTGAGCCAGGACCTGACCAGCTGCCTTTTGGGTCCTCTGGTCCCATCTCTTGGTCTGTGCCTCATCTGCATCATCACTGTCCCCGCTGGCACCGCTGGGGTGTTGTTGTCTGAGTGAGAGTCCGCTGGTGCCCCTGCTCTCCTCCCCTCCTCCTGCTGCTTGGGGAGGGAACTGCTTGCTGTGTGGTCTCTACTCCTGAGGCATGAAGGACCCTGTAGCATGGACCTGCAGAGTTTGGGGTGTGGTGCCAAGAGCATGGGGCCCACATAGGACACGACATCGGGGCGTGACAAGTGCTAGGGCTGCCTCATCACTGACAGGGAATGTTGCCCAGATCCTGCTCGAGAGGGCGTGGTGGGTGGCCTGGGACCCTAGAGGCCCCATTCCTATACTGGAGCTTGGAGAGTGCATCCCCATGGGCTCCAGATTCACCCCATATCTTCAGCCATATCCCTCTGTCCTGTCTTTGAACTCAGGAAAACGAGCTCTCTTGTCCACAACATAGGCCTGGTCCTGTTGATATTAGGATTCTTTAAGTTAGGCGTCCTGGGATAGCAGCTCTTTTTAGGCCTGAGAAGGAACAACTCCGGAGTGTACAACAATTTCAGATGAAACTAATATTCAATGACTATCCCTAACTACTCGGTTGTTGACTTCTATTAGTCATTATTCTCCTGGTTTTAGCTCTGATGTGGGGATTACAGAGGAGTCAACATTTAAATCTTCATAATCTGTGTATTTGTAGCTTCAGTATCATTACTGACCCATAGTATTTTATGGTTTGGGAAGAGTTATTGATTTCATGTATCATGTAAAGGATTCACAATGATGATAGGGCAATTAAGATTACAATAATAGCTAGTAAATTGTTCACATTTTCTCTACCTGTGCATCTATTGTATGCATATGAGTTTAGATGTCAATATTAGTGAAATGATATAGAGGACTAGAGAACTTATTTTAAAAATCACTATTAATGTGTGATGAAGAAAATGTAAAAGTTCTTCCATAATCGGTGATGTTGTATCTTGAGAGCCTAGATGAAATTGATATGCCTTAGTGATATACAGGATTTTAGCCTATCATTTAACTTTGACAAAGCTACATCACTTTTTACTTTTATCTCATTTATTGAGGAAGACATAATTGTTATGGTGTTTGCTTGAAACTGGTTGAAAAGGACTTGAGTCCTTCCTTATTTTACATTTACATAGGTAGGATCTTGAAACATAGGATATGGTGGAGGACATCCGTGTAACCATTCTAGGTTAGGAGTAGCAATTTCCACTGCTAAGACTTCTTGTTTAGACACAAGTGCTTTTCAAAGTATGAAGATTATTAGCATTACTGCTGCTACTGAGATGAATGAGCCTAAAGACAAAATATTTCATGTTGTGTGTGCCTCAGGGTACACAGACTAACGTAGTGACATCCCTGAGAGGCCACGAAAGTGCTGCAGGAAGTCATATTTACTACTACAAATATACTTGTGAAGTGAATTTTTGCTCATGCTGAGTTAACTGTATAACCTGAGAATAGTGGGAATCAGTGTAGGAAGCCTCCTATAATAGTGAAGACTGCTCCCATGGACATTAGGTCATGGAAGTGTGCTACTACATAGTATGTATCCTGGAGGACAATGTCTGGGGATGAGTTGGCTAAGATGATTCCTGTCAAACCACCTACTGTAAAAAGAAAAACTAAAGCCTAAAACTCATAATATAGTGGGAGGTCATATAGTATTACCTCCGTGAACAGTTGCTAACCAGGGACTTCCCTGGTGACACAGTGGTTAAGAATTCGCCTGCCAATGCAGGGGACACGGGTTCGAGCCCTTGTCTGGGAAGATTCCGCATGCCGCGGAGCAAAAAGCCCGTGTGCCACAACTACTGAGCCTGTCCTCTAGAGCCCGCAAGCCACAACCACTGAAGCCCACGCGCCTAGAGGCCGTGCTCTGCAACAAGAGAAGCCACTGCAATGATAGGGCCGCACACCGCAACGAAGAGTAGCTGCCGCTCAGCGCAACCAGAGAAAGCCCATGCGCAGCAACCAAGACCCAACTCAGCCAAAAAAAAAAAAAAAAAAAAAGAAAAGAAAAAGAAAAATTAAATAAAGAGTTGCTAATCAGCTAGATACTTTTACTCCTGTAGGGATAGAAGTAATTACGGTAGCTGATGCAAAGTATGCTCCTGAGTCCACAGCTATCCCTATGGTAAACATATGATGGGCCCACAAGAGAACTCCTAAAAAAACAGTGGACATGACTCATACTATTCCCAGATAGCTGAAAGGCAATTTTTGTCCTAAATAGTATGCAGTGATATGTGAGTTTATAACAAACCCTGTTAGGCCATGAATACAGACTTCAGGGTGAGCAAAGTATCAAAATAGGTGTTGGTATAGGATTCGGTCTCCTCCTGCAGGGTCAAAGAAAGTAGTGTTTAGATTTCTATCTCTTAACAGCATGGCAATTCTGGCTGCTTGGACTGAGATTGGTAATTATAGTAATATGGCTATAGTTGGGGAAGATTAAACAAATAATGGTGTTTGGTATTGGGATATGACTGCTGCTTTTGTATTAAAGACTATAGTAATAAAAGTAATAATACCAAGAATTGAGGAGACACCTGCTAAATGTAAGGAGAAAACAGTTAGGTCGACAGAGGCTCCTGCATGGGCCAGATTGCAGGCTAGAGCTGAATACACGGTTCCACTGGTACCAGAACCAGCTTCTACTATTGGTGATATGAGTAGGAGTAAGAATGATGGGGGAAGTAGTCAAAAGTTTATATGATTTATTGGGGGAAATGCTACTTCAGGTGTCTGAGTTATTAGTGGCCCAAGTCAGTTTTCAAAGCCTGCAATCATAACGGGTACAGCTATAAAGACAATTATTACAAGTGCAGGGACTGCTATGACTACCTTACAGATTTGGGCATCTCCAAGTAGCGGTCCAGGTCAGCATAGCTCAGCCTGGATTAATACAATTAAGGTGCTGCCTGCTACTCCAGCTCAAGCACCAAATAGTAAATATAAAATGCCGATATCTTTGTGATTTGTTGAAAATAATCAGCAGTGTATGAACAGAGGTAAAATGACTGAGTTAGCATTAGACTGTAAATCTAAAGACAGAGATTGAGCCCTCTTTCTGGCAAACCCTGTGGTGAATCAACAAATTGAATTGTAACTTCAGAGAAGCAGCTTCAATTCTGCCAGTGATTTTCCTGCCTTTTTTTTTTTTTTCTTTTTTTCTTTCTCAGATGAAGGAGAAGTAGACTGAAGCCAGTTGACTAGAGGATTCGCCTGTTAACTAAAGTTTCCTGGGGTTAAAACTCATCAATCTCGTAAAGATTTGGATTAAATACAGTGTTTGCTTTACATTCAATTGATGTAGGATAAAGTCTTGCAATCCTTATTTTTAGGAATTAAGTAAATTTCACTTGTTTAGGGTTTTGAAAGCTCTTGGTCTGAACTAACCTAAATTCCTAGTCCAGCACCGATAGAATGGGTGTTGTGTGTTGTAATCGTGTGGGTATTATGATTGGTTATGATAGGAAGGTTATTTCTTTGTATGTTCAAATTGGTTTGTGTTTGTGTTGTTTAATGAAAGGAATATAGTTAGTGATGTGGAGTATGTTAGCTGCAAGTAGAAATATATGCTGAGGCCTGCTATGATGGCTATTAGTGTTGGTAGAATGATGTTGTCGTTTTTGTTATCTCTTGGATAATTATTCATTTGGGTAGAAACCCTGATAGTGATGGTCGATGTCCTAATGATACTATAATGGTGAGGAAAATGATTGTGATGGGAGGTGTTTTATCTCATGTGTGTGATAATGATACTCTTGTAGTACATGATCTGGGCATAAATAAGAAGAAGATAGTGTTGTTATGATATAAATTAGTATGTTTAGGATTGTTATAATCTGAATATACATTATAATAGCTGTTATCCATCCTATATGGGCAATTGATGAGGAGGGTGTAATATTTTCCAGGTGAGTATGGCGAAGTCTGCCTCAGCCTCCAGCTATGATTTATAATATCACTATGATTAATAGTATATTTAGGTTGATGGATGGTGACATGTGGTATAAAACTGATAGGGGTGCAATTTTGTCATGCTGATAGCATCAGGTCTGCTGTTCATGGGATGCCTTGTGTGACTTCAGGCACTCAGAAGTGAAATGGGGAAAGTCCTACTTTTGTGACAAGGGCGATTGCCATGAGGGTGGATGCTGCTGGATTAAAGATTTTTGTTATTCATGGTGCTCTTTGACCAGAGTATATTAGATTAATGATAATAGCCATTATAAGTAGTATTGATGTGGTGGACTGTTTTAGGAAATATTTGTTGGATGCTTCTGTAGCTTATGGGTTCATGTTTTTTATTAGAATGGGGATACCATTAACCAGTGTGAGCTTGTTATACAATTATATTTCCTGAGAAAATGGTCAGTAGAATGATGGTAAAAACAATGAGAGTTTATCAGCACAGGAAGGATATACAAAAATATTTTGGGGGTATGGGCCTGAAGCTTACTTAGAGAACTTTACTATATAGCATGTGGTGTAATGTGGTAGGTAGCATGGAGAATGTAAAATTATTAGGAAGAATTCAATTCCAGGAATAAGAGCATTGAAACCTCTATGATTTACTCTATCAAAGTAACTCTTTTGTCAGACATATTTCTTAAGTTTGTGGTGGGTTGCCTGGTATGATGACAAGTAGTGAAAACTCTCATATATATAGGGTTAATTTTAGTCGAAAAAAAAACTTTTTATAAGAGATGTATGCGTTGATCATATCAAAATTATAGGTAGGAGGCTCAAATTCATAGAAAGGAGATTGTTAGATGTGTTTTAATGATGACTTGGGCTGTAAATAATTCTGGCATCTAGAGATTGTCGAAAGCTACTAAAAATAGATTGCTGTGGAAATGTTTATGATAGGGAAATTGACATATTCTCTAGGAGGGACGGGGTGAATGGGCCTGATACATTTTCTACATTGAAGACATATACAGGTTTTGATGCTACTTCTGTTAAATCAAGTGGGGCTTCATTGGATTTCTGCTACTGCGGAGATAATCAAATTCTGGGTAGGGGTCAGGAGAAAATTAGTCATAGGTGTTCTTGTGTAATAATTACTGTTGAAAGTGTAAATGATCCATTTATCCATAAGACTGAGAATAGAATAACTGCTACATTACTTCATATGAGATGATTGTCTGTACTATTGTTCCTAGAGCTCCAGTGAGTGAGTATTTTGAATGTGAAGTTCATCCAGATCTGAGGATGGAATAAATGGCTAGGTGTGATATGGCTAATAGAAATAATATGCCTACATTTATACTAATTAGTGGATAAGATATGGGAAGAGGAATTCATGTTGTGAGAGCCAGGGTTAAGGCTAGCATTGGGGCAATAATATATAAATTGATGATGTTGATGGACATAGTGGTTCTTTAATAAGTAATTTGAATGCCTCAGCAATGGGTTGTAATCATCCATGGGGGCTGATGATTTTTGGCCCTTTCTGGATTTGTATATAGCCTAGGATTTTCCATTTAGTTAATATGAGGAATGCTATGGTGAATTAAATTGGGTAATTTGTGAAAGAATGTTGATTATAAACATATTCTTAGGAAGAGGACTTGAACCAGTGCAGAAAAAGTTTCAGTGTTACATAATTACCGGGCTCTGCCCGCGTAACGAACCCTGTTCTACAGTAGGGTATGTATAAATTAATTGAATGTAGATTATATCATCATTTAGTTTGAAGACATTTTGTAAAGTAAGCCGTATTGCTCTTGTCCTTTCTTTCATACTGGAAGAAATCTGCAATAGACAGAAACCAACCAGGATGACTCCAGTCTGAACTCAGATCACGTGAGACTTTAATCGTTGAAGAAACAGACAATTAAGAGCAGTTATACCATTGAAATGTCGTGATCCAGCATCAAGGTCATAAACCATATTGCCCATATGAACTCCAGAATACAATTACACTGTTATCCCTAGTAAAACTTGTTCCATTGATCAGTGTTTTAGAAGAACAGGTGATAAAGCATTTTGACTAGCTGGCCTAAATTTTAATCACTCAGAAGTGGTTTTATTCTCCAAAACATAAATGGCGCACGGGCTCAAAAAATAAATGGCGCAACGGCTTTAGTCGTTGTGGCGTGCAGACTCAGTAGTTGTGGCCCACTGGCTTAGTTGTTCCGTGGCACGTGAGATCTTCCCGGGCCGGGGATCGAACCGGGTGCCCTGCATTGGCAGGCGAATTCTTAATCACTGCATCACCAGGGAAGTCCCCTTTTAATAAGTCCCCTTTTAAAGGGAGAATCGCAGTCTCCCTTTTAATATACCTTAAGCCCAAAGAATCCATGGAAAATGGTTACAGAAAATAAGACAATAAAATATTGTAAGGACTATAACAGAAGCATATAGTACACAGTTCATATAGACACATCCCAAGAAGTTACAAAGTATATTAAAAGGGAGGCTGCAATTTTAAAAGAATAAGAAAAATTATACCCACAAACTCCCAATCTTTCCTGAAACGTTGCAATCTGAAACCCTATTGTAGGAAGCAGAAGATTTCAGGAGACATTCTACAAATGAAGGACTCCAAACCCTGTGGTTGGATAAGGAATTCTGGAAGGAAGGTATCCTCACCCAAGGAGAGCAGATTCCTATACTTCTCTAACATCACATCCCTGTACAATTCCCATTGATCTTGGTCCAGGCATTCTCACTCCTCTTGAGAGAAATCTATGGCCACATCCTGGAATGTCAGCAGTCCCTGAAATTAAAAGTACACATGCCATGTGGCCACGGGAAGAGTTCATAATGTGACCCAAGAAGAAAAGAGCAAGTTAAGAGAACTGCTTTTAATTTAGAAGAGTGTCTTCAATTATCCACTAATATATATACATATATATATATATATATGTATATATATATATATATATATATATATATATATATATATATATATATATATATATATATATATTTACAAAGTAACTTTCTCTACCTTATTTCTAAGTACAAGAAAAGAGTATGGCATGTGATCCACAAAACCAGTATAGAGACTATACTTGTCTGGAAAAGAAATGATAAAATGATGGTTTCAACACAGGCATATGCATTTTTGAGTGTTTTATTTATATCAAACTGGATAAAATGTGTGTATTTCTCATACAGAAAAGACATGTCGAGGTAGAAATGTACCTTTCAACTATTCATGGGTACACAAGTACACTGGGGAGATTGTAAAAGTGCAGATTGTGATTCAGTAGGTCCGGTGGGCCTGAGTTCTATTTTTTTAACAAGCTCATTTTTAACTAGTGATGCCACAGTCTCTGATTCATTAACCACAACTGTGAATATCAGAGACATCATTAGAAAGGTAAAAATTCATATTTAATTTTGAACTTAAAGTGTTGTATGGATTTTACACCTTTAATAGAATAGTGAGCACAGCAGCAACAATCATTTGTGAATATTTACTATAGACTGTGTATCTTTCTAACTTTTTCGTGTAGGATTCCAGGAAAAAGACCTGGGCTGCGGCCACAGAGGGCGTGGCCCCCAGGCCGGGCCGCCCCTCAAGGGCCCCCGACGGGGCCCTGCGCTCCTGGCGGCTCCCTCCCCCGCCGCCGCGCTCCCTCCCAGAAGGCCTCGGGGCAGAGCGGTCCCACCCACTGCGCGCTGAACAGAGCCCGCGTTTCCTCAGAGCTGGAACTCCCGGCTCGGGCGGGGTCTCTTCCCTCCGCCTTCACGGAACTGCCCCGGAGCCCGAGGGGAGGGCGACCTCACTGAGGCTGCCGGCTCTGGAGGTGCCCCGGCGGCCGAAGCCGTGACAGTCGCGGGGACGGCGGGCCGGGTAAGTGGGCGCCGGCCCTCCGCCTGGTCCGGTGCCCGGGCGGCAGCACAAGACCAGCTTCTGAGGGGCAGGGGTTCGCTGCCACCCGCCGCTGCTGTGCAGAAAGAGCGGCCTCCAGCGTCTGGTCCCCGGGAACTTCGGTCCCTCCTCTCGCCCCTGCCCTCGGCCTGGCTCGCGAGGCCTGGTGGGCGTGGGGAGGGGGTCGGCCTGAGCGTCCTGAGGGGAAACGGGGCAAGGGAGGCGCAGGGTCCGGCTGCAGCGTCAGCGCCCCTCCTCCCGACTGCGGGGAAAGCGGCTGAAAACTCCTCCCGAGGCGCGCAGGCCCCTTATTCAGCCGAGTCCCTCTGCGCTCCTTCCTCCCTGAGCTAAAGTACCGGGGGGAGGGGACAGGGCGGGGGACTGGCGCAGGTAATGGGGAACATCAAAAGGTGATTGTTAACTAAGGAAAACCAGCTCTCCCAAGGTGAGGAATGTGGCGCTTTTCTTGGCCTGGGCTCACTGAAATCCTTCCTTTGATATGCACCTCCGCTCTCTGGGGCCTGCATTCTGTATTTGCATATCCTGAGTGCCTCAGGGCCCGCCGGCTCACATTGGAGGGCTGCAAGTGCTGAAGACTGTGACATCCTTTGTTTACTGATAGGGCAAGAAATATTCCATTTCTCACAGGCTTGAGGGGGAGACAGTGAAAAAAAGTCAGAGAATCTCACTCGGCTTGTACTTTGGTTTACATATAGATAATATTTATACTTAACTGTGCTAATAGATGTTCTCAAGTCCAATCAACTTGTACTACTGCCCTCTATGTATCAATTTCATCAATATCATAAGATAAATGCCTATAGAATTGACTTAATCCATTTAAATAGGATAATGATTTTTAAAGGAAACATAATAGAAATATAACAACAAAACCTTTACCACTAAAGGCTGGGTCTCGAACAACCTAAATAAATGTTCCATTGTTAAAATATTGAAAGATGTAGTCAATAGAAATATCAACAAAAACGACAAATAATAAGGGTAGCAGAATGTTGAAATGTTCTATCTTTATCATTAAAGTGGCAGAGAATCATTTATTAGTAGGCACTGGGGGCAGAAGATGCCTGATTTTATATCTGTGTCATACTTGTGCAGTTGTTTCAACAAGTAACTTAAAGACAAAATGGAAAAACAAGGAGGTTGGTGCCTGAGATCATGTTGATGTGAAACCAGGGATGGCCACCTTGTGCCAGGTGAGTTAAGTTTACCTGGAAGGTAGACCGCAGAGCTCCTGGGAAGCAAGGGTTGGAATTTTTCTGCTGGGTGCCCCTTAGGTTCTGTGACTTGACTGAGTGACTGACTGTGAGTCATGTTTCGGGAAAGACCTGATCACAGGAAAAGGGTGGGAATAGAGTGCTTTGGGGAGCAGCTAACAACATTCATCACAGCTCACGGCCTGAATGAATTTTAAAGAAACAGGAAAACAAATGCTTCTTATGGAATCAGAGAATGTGAGGGCTGGACAGTCCCAGAAAATGAGGAACACCCATCCCGTTTTCCAGATGAGAAAACAGAGATCCAGCAAGGTGAAATCCCTCACCCAAGTTGCACCCGTCTCTCCTCCCCACTACGTGGTTCATGAAAGCAGGACTCTTCCTGTCTTGATCACTGCTGAACCCCAAAAAGGGCCAGGCATCTAGCAGCTGCTCCAAAAATTTGGGTTGACTATAGGAACAATGCTATTTCTTTCTTTCTCACTCTTATTCAGGATTGCGCCAAGAACTCCCCAGGTTGCAATGTAATTCGATAAATGTAAATATTAATTGAGTTTTGTTGTGATGAGGACTTAGGCTTTGAAGGTAACAGACTTGGTTCAGATCTTGGTTCTGCCACTCCATAGCTGTTTGGCTTTGGGAAAATTACTAAACCTCTCTGAGACTATTTCCTCCTTTGTAAAGTGGGGATAAATCTATCTGAGCCAGCAGAGCACCTGCGTGAGAGATGCGCACTAAATATTGGTCTTTCTCACTCTCCTACGCCATCTCTCAGTTCTTCCCAGAGAAGCTGTACAGAAGGATACAGTACCTTTTTAAAATAGTTAACTAATTAATTAATTAATTTGTTTTTGGCTGCGTTGGGTCTTCGTTGCTATGCACAGGCTTTCTCTAGTTGCCGCAAGCGGGGGCTACTCTTTGTTGCGGTGCGCGGGCTTCTCATTGCGGTGGCTTCTCTTACTGCGCTTGTTGTGGAGCACCGGTTCTAGGCGCGCGGGCTTCAGTAGTTGTGGTCTGCAGGCTCAGTAGTTGTGGCCCATGGGCTTAGCTGCTCCGCGGCATGTGGGATCTTCCCTGACCAGGGCTCGAACCCATGTCCCCTGCCTTGGCAGGCAGATTCTTAACCACTGCGCCACCAGGGAAGTCCGATATAGTACTTTATAAAGAGGGGTTTGAATTTATTTCAGATTGTGTACATTTTTCTTGTAGAAAAGATTATTCCACTCTAGAAACATAAACACGCAAAACCATTCCAAATGCAGTATTCTATGGTTTAGATATTATCAGTCACATTTTATAAGTAATTGGGCAAATGCCAAAACACTAGGTACTGGGGCGTAAGAAGACTCAAATCTGGGGTGACCCCACTCCAAATTCAAGAGCAGGGTGTGCTTTTCAAATCCACGTTTCATCTGGTCTTTGTTTCTCATCCATCCTCTGTGTCTGCCTTTCTCAAGAAGGCTCAGATCCTCGGCTTTCACACCCTCCCAGCTGGCTGTGCCCCAGCTCCCGGCCTGGAACCTCTGCGTGCCTGGGTGTGCCTGCTCACCCTGTGCATCACCAGCTTTGCCAGGGAGCTGCTGTATCGTGCACTGCTTGTTGTACCCAGAGTACCTGGACCCTCCTGGTACATGAAGTGCACCCTCCTCACCAGGTGTGCAGCCCATCCCCTTACCTTATATCCTGCCTCTAAGCCAGGCTTGGGGGTGACTACAGTGCTGACTACAGCATTCAGCTGTGTGAGGTGCTGGGATCAAAGTGAAGTTCCCAACTTTTGAAGTGGCAGGCTTGAGGGGCACACAGTGATTTAAAGTCGGGTCACCTGACTTAAAGGGGGGACTGATTGATTTAAAGCCAAGGCAGCTGACTTAAAGCCTGCGTCCCTCAGCTGCAGGACGAGACCAACTTTGGCGGTGCACGGGTTTGCTCCAAGCCAGCACTGCTGTTCAGGAAGAGATTCCAGTAGCACCTTAGTGCAGGGGGACTTGGTCCGTTGTCTTGCCCCTGCCCTCAGAGGGGGGCCACCTGCTCTTCTGGAGAATCAGGGAGGGGGAAGTGCAGAGTCCCGGCTGGAGTTGCGGCACCGCTTGTCTGATGGCAGGGAAAGGGGGACAGGGCTGTGTGGTGTCCTGGGGCTGGACTCACCAGGTCGACTCAGCCTCTCAGCCTCCTAACCTCCCCCCCCCACACACTCCACAAGAGTTTCCAAAAATATGTAATTGCGCCTTAGGTTCTCGGTCTTCAAACTCATCCCCAGGCTCCCAGGTCCCTTGATTCAGCCAATTCCTCAGTGCTCTTTCTTCTATTAGATACAGTCCCAGAGGGAGGGGCTGGGGGATGGGACTGGAGGGATGCCGGCAGCACTGGCCTCAGCTGACTAAAGAGATCCGGGGCCTGCGCTATCACACATGTGCGAGGACCCTTAAGGCGGAATCGAGGGGGCCAGTTAGAGGCAGTCCTTGCTGCCTCAAGTGAGTATGGATCACCGTCGGGTGGGGAGCACGCTGACCCCTGAGAAGTACTGTTAGGAGGATGTGTTCCTCCCTCGGCTTCAAGGACGTGGGTGGGCTTCAGGGCTCCAGTTCCCCTCCAGGCCTCCAGGTCCGACTGCACCGCAGCGGCCTTGCAGACCCGCCTTCCTGTCCCAGAACTTGCCAGGCTCCAGGAAGAATCCAGACAGCAGAGATGGTGCCTGAGGGCTCCAGCTTGAAAAGTGCTGTCCCTGGGGACCCAACAGTGGAGGGAGGAAGGGTGAAGGGAGTGGGGGGGTGGGGTCGGGAGGGGTGGCTGCCCTGGGAGACGTTGAGAGAGAAATATCGCCCCCCCACACCCCCTGCCCCTGCAACTGACCCATTGATGCCATAGGATCTCAGGGCCTTTTAGTCAGAGATGCCTCTGCTTCTTTACTCCTGTGTTCAAAACTATGCAAAACCAACTCTTCATCCTCTTGCTGCCATGCCAGGACTTTTAAAGCACTGTTCTTTTGAAGCACTCGTTCCCTAAACTGCAGTTTGGAGCTTTCCCAGCTATTTAAAAGTGTTCTCCTTAAACTGAGACTAAATCCTACTCTTTTGGAAAAACGGCCTTCACTTCACCGGAGATCGTCTTTTCTGCCCATTCCTTCCTTCTACTGCCCTCTTAAGAACCCCTGTGCTCAAAGAGCTTGGTGATTTATTTTTTGCTTGATGTCAAAAAGAAACCTTCCCCATGCACCCCAAAAAGCTTTCCTGGAACATAGGTGTTTCACAACCATGACAGTGTTTTGCAGTTAGTATACACTGGGTAGAGTGCCTAGCAATCCCTCCAAGAGCCAGAGGTGAGCAGACCTTTACTTATTTGATTGGATGCCCTTCAAGTTTAGGAAGGTCCCATTCTTATGACCCAGCAGGTAAGACAGAGCCCTGGATGGTTGTGGCTGTGATTAGATAACTTCTGATGATTTTATTTCCCTTACTGAGCTGCTGCTTCTAGGTTAAATTCGTTTTATTACCTGTCCTTTTTTTTTTTTTTTTAATATTTTTATTTATTTATTTATTTATGTATGGCTGTGTTGTGTCTTCGTTTCTGTGCGAGGGCTTTCTCTAGTTGTGGCAAGCGGGGGCCACTCTTCATCGCGGTGTGCGGGCCTCTCACTATCACGGCCTCTCTTGTTGCGGAGCACAGACTCCAGATGCGCAGGCAGGCTCAGCAACTGTGGCTCACGGGCCCAGCCGCTCCGCGGCATGTGGGATCCTCCAAGACCAGGGATTGAACCCGTGTCCCCTGAATTGGCAGGCGGATTCTTAACCACTGCACCACCAGGGAAGCCCTACCTGTCCATTTTTAAAGAAAGGCTGACAAAGTCACTGTAATAGGTCAGGAGTCTGAACTCAGGGTTGGTCAAAGGTACTCACAGGGAGGAAGGTGGATAAAAATAGGTGGATAAAATAGGAGGGTTGGCAAGTACAGCCAGGACACCCGTGTTCATCATTCATACTAATAAAGGCCAGAATCTCCTCATTTATCTCTGGTGGGAAGTTCTGATGGTTTCACAGGATCAAACTCAAATCATATTCAAACTAGGGGATTTCCCTGAGCATAAAAGGAAGTATCCGTCCCTAGCAGGAGTCGCTGCAGAGGAATAAAGACGTAGATGTAGAGAACGGACCTGAGGACACAGGGAGGGGGAAGGGTAAGCTGGGATGAAGTGAGAGAGTGGCATGGACATATATACACTACCAAAGGTGAAATAGATAGCTATTGGGAAGCAGCTGCATATAGCACAGGGAGATCAGCTCAGTGCTTTGTGACCACCTAGAGGGGTGGGATAGGGAAGGTGGGAGGGAGACACAAGAGGGAGAGGATATGGGGATATATGTATACGAATAGTTGATTCACTTTGTTATACAGCAGAAGCTAACACAACAAGGTAAAGCAATTATACTCCAATAAAGATGTTAACAACAACAACAACAACAACAACAACAAAACCCAAAATCTAAGTCAATCAAGCCAACAGAGACAATGTATGTGTTTACAGTTCAAGAAATCCACAAGGGAATCCTTTATTCTGTAGGCAATGAATGGTCCATTCGAAAAGGAAAAAACTTTCTAAAATGTTGTCTTTCCATTTATTGTTCAGAACATCATTTTTATACCTCTGCATTTCTTACTATTCAAAGCCAAGTCACGTGAGTTACAGGGAAGCAGCTGATGGATTTAAAGTTGGGTCACTTGATTTAAAAACCAGTGGCAGTTGATTGATTTAAATCCCGGTCATATGACATGAGGAGGGGGTGCTAAAAACTGCTTTTTCATCTCTGGCTCAGAATATCATATTTACCTTGGTTTTTCTTATGATTTAGAAAACTTGAGCTGTCTCTCCTTGGAATCATCAGGAGAAAAATACAGTATTTCAGGTTCATTCTTGAAACCAACTTCTCACGGTTAAGGTGTATTGGCTAAAAGATCTTCCTTCTTCAAGAGATTCCAAACCTCTGTAAGACACTTCATTGTAATTGGAGAAAAAAGAAGAATGAATTCAGGCCAGCAGCTGCAGGAGGCCAAGGCAGCCCCCAGGACTAGGGAAGGAGGAGGAGGAAGGGCTGAGAGTTGCCATTAGAGCAGACAACCTCCAGAGGGCGCTGAAGCACCGGCAGAGCCCACCTGCCACTCCCAGTTTGGCACTCCAGGGTCAGATTTGGGTTTGGAGATAGGGTTGCTGCAACCCCAAGGAGGTGAGCAGAGAGGAGGAGTTGATTACCGGTCTCCTCTGACTCTCTGACCCAAATTGCCTGGCTTCACAGGGGGGACAGGGTTTTGCTTTCAGCAAACTGATGGGGCACTTCCAGGCTGGTCGGGTTGCCCAGTGGCCCGACAGCCTGACAGGCTGAACTGCGGTGTGACCGCCCTTTGTTTCTCCAGAATCTGTGCATCAGGAGGTGCATGGGTGCGGGAGCCCATCCACCGCCCCTCCCCCCAAGGGGGATGGCACCTTCCCTGGCTGTACCCTATGATCACCAGGTACTTGAAATGAAGGCAAGTTTTTTGACTTCAAGGAAAAGCTCACATAACCATTTCTTCCTCATAATGTGTGGGATTTACTATAATGGAAGGACATTAGAAAGAACAGGTAGAAAACTCACCCGTTGGTCTCCATGTAGGAGTTTATTTTGCATGAAGCCCTCCTACGTGAGTAGATAGCAGAGGTTTATTTTTGTCCCCGTGTGTGTAGTTGTGGCAGAGGATGTAGGTATGGTGATTTGAAGCCCTCAAAGAAATATTCTCAGAACTCTCAAGATTTCTCTTGATCGGAACCGAAAGAGACCTGGAAAAGGAGGAAAAGAAAAGGAGGAGGGAGAACGAATGACTGTTTCTCAGTAAATTCACCTTCCTGGTTGATTGTTCTGTCTTCTCATTTCTTTTAACTTCTATGTATGTCTAATGGAATAATGTAGAAAGGCTGATTTTTATGCTTTAAAAGATTTTACATCACAAAGAAACTAGAAGTGGCTAACAGAACTTATTCAAATCAATTTTGCATAGAGACTTTGATATTAAATTTGGATACTAAAATGGGTTTATCCCAATTTTCTCTTTCTTTTTGAGTGAATATTTGTAACATATTTTTGTCGATAATAATTTATCCTAGATACACAAAATTGTGAGAATGGGTACCATTTTTTACCACTTAAATGATTTCTTTTAAATAAATAGATTGTACACTTTAAATGCCAATGTTGTGTCTTACGTGTTGTTTTTTAATTCCTTGATTTCCAAAACTTGTGTTTATTTAATTGATTTCTATCTAATAATCTGTGTCTCGCCTTTATTGTTTCTTACTTTATATTTTATTGATCTATAGTTAATTTACATTATTATATTAGTTTCAGAGGTACAGCATAGTGATTCATAAATGTTTAGGTTCTTCTCCATTTATAGGTATTATAAAAGAGTGGCTATATTCCCCATGCTACACAGTACATCACTGTAGATTATTGATTTTATACATAGTGGATTGTACCTCAAAATCTCCTACCACGATTTTGCTCCTCCACCCTATCTCTCCCTGCTGGTAACCACTAGTCTGTTCTTTAATCTGTGAGTCTGTTTTTTTGTTGTTATTGTATTCAATTTTTTAGATGCCACGTGTAAGTGATAACATAGCCATGCTTGTTTTCTCATACGATACCGTGCTTTTTTTCTCATAACATGCCATGCTTGTTTTCTCTGCAGCTTATTTTACTAAGCATAATACCCTCCAAATCCATCCATGTCCTTGCAAATGGCAAAATTTCATTTTTTGCTGAAGTCATCATAAAAAATCTTTTTTATCCACTAAGCTATTGAGGAACACTTAGTTTGACTCTATATCTTGGCTATGGCAAATAACACTGTTATGAACATTGGTGTGCAGTTATTTTTTTTTTTGAAATAGTGTTTTTGTTTTCTTCTGATATACCCAACAGTGAAATTGCTGGATATTATGGTAGTTCTATTTTTAGTTTTTTGTGGAACCTCCATTCTGCTTTCCACAGTAGCTGCACTACTTCACATTCACATCAAGAGTGTACAAGAGTTTCCCTTTCTCTACATCCTCACTAACCTTTGTTATTTGTGATCTTTTGGATGACAGCCATTCTGACAAGACTGAGGTGATATATCTCATAGTTTTGATTTGCATTTTACTGCCGATTAGTTATGTTTAGCATCTTTGTGAGTTCTGGCTGTCTATATGTAGTTTTTCCTTGGAAAAAAATGTCTATTTAGGGCTTCTCATTTTTTTAAAAAAAGATTTTGGGTGTTTTTTTGATATTGAGTTGTATGTGCTGTTTCTGTAGTTTAGGTATGAACCCTTGCTTGGTCATCTTTTTTGATGTTAACCTCTTATCATGTGCAAATATTGTCTCTCCCTCAGCAGGTTGTCTTTTCATTTTGTCTTTGGTTTCCTTTGCTGTGCAAAATCTTTTAAGTTTAGTGAAGTCCCATTTGTTTATTTTTGCTTTTGTTTCATTTGCCTTAGTAGACTGAACCTAAAACTGTTGCTATCATTTATGTTGAAGAATGTTCTATATTTCCCTCTAGGGGTTTTATGGTTTCTGGTCCTACATTTAGGTCTTTATTCAGTTTTGCATTTATTTTATATATGGTGTGCTAAAATAATCTAATTTTATTCTTTTCCATGTAGCTGACCAGTTTTCCCAGTACCACTTATTGAAGAGACAGTTTTTTCTCCATATTGCCTGCTTTGTCATAAATCAATTAAATATAAGTGTGTGGGCTTATTTCTGGGATCTCTATTCTATTCCAGTGATCTTTGTGTCTGTTTTTGCTCTGGTACCTTTCTCTTTGATTACTGTCGCTTTGCAGTATAGTCTGAAGTCAAGGTGCGTGATGACTCCAGCTGTGTTCTTTCTCAAGTTTGTTTGGCTATTTGGGGTCTTTGTGTTTCTATACAAATTTTAAAATTACTTTTTCAAGTTCTGTGAAAATGCTTTGGTATTCTGATAGGGGTTGCATTAAATCTGTAGATTGTCTTTGGTAGTATGGCTATTTTAACAGTATTAATTCTTCCAGTCGATGCGCATGCTATATTTTTCCATCTTTTTGTGTTGTCTTCAACTTCTTTCACCAATGGCTGATAGATTTCTGAGCACATGTCTTTTACCTGCTTAGGTGTGTTTATTCCTAGGTATCTTATTCTTTTTGATGTCATTGCATATGGTATAGTTTTCTTAATTTTTCTTTCTGACAGCTTTGAGTTTTGTTTTTTCTTCTTTTTCTAATTCCTTCAGGTGTAATGTTAGGTTGTTTATTTGATATTTTTCTTGATTCCTAAGAATAAGCTTGTATCACTATAACTTCCCCCTGTGAACTGCGTTGGCTGTGTCCCATAGATTTTGGATCATTGTGTGTTCATTTTCATTTGTCTTGGGTATTTTTAGAATCCCTCTTTAATTTCTTCAGTGTTCCTTTCTTCCCCTTTTATTCCCTTCATCTGTGATGTGAGGACTATCTTTAATATTATGTTTGGATTTCTTTCAGTTTTGTTTATGTGTGTGTGTGTGTGTGTGAGTGTGTGTGTGTGTGTGATTATTTAAGTTGCTGAGCTCTTAATTTCACATGGACACTGAAAACCCTGCATTGTTACTCTGCTCCCCCACAGTTACTGAATTTGACCTTATATTTTACATCTACTTGTTTTGTGTGTCCCTTAACTTCTTATTGTGAATATAGATGATTTTATTACTGTTTTTTTCCCATCCTTCCTATTAGCTGTGTCCATGGTTGATTTACTACCTTTGTTGAATATTTGCCTTAACCAATGAGGTTTTTCCTTTAGTAAGTTTCTTTTCCTAATTTTTATGTTTCAATCGTGACCTTTTCTTTTTCACTTAGAAAAGCCCCTTTAAGATTTCTCATAAAGCTGGTTTGGCGATGCTGAGCTCTTTTAGTTTTGCTTCTCTGTAAAACTTTAGATCTCACCATCAAATCTGAAGGAGAGCCTTGCTGGGTAGAGTATTTTTGCTTATAGGCTTTTCCCTTTCATGACTTTAAATATACCATGCCACTCCCTTCTGGCATGCAGAGGTTATCCTGAAAAGTCAGCAGATAACTTTATGCAATTTCCCATGTTTGTAACTTGTTGCTTTTCCTTTGCTCCTTTTAATAGTGTCTTTTTATCTTTATTTTATTTTTTTTCCATTTTAATTACAATGAGTCTTGGTGTGGTCCTCTTTGGGTTGATCCTGTTTTGGCCTTACTGTGTTTACTGGACTTGGATGTCTGTTTTCTTTCCCAGGTTAGGGAAGTTTTCAACTCTTATGTCTTCAGGTATGTTCTACACTGCTTTGTCTTTCCTTTTTGCTTCTGGGACCAGTATAATGCAAATATTAGTACACTTGATGTTGTTTCACAAGTCTGTTCAACTTTCCTCATTTCATTTTAATCTATTGTTTTACCGTTCATCTTCAGTGATTGCCAGTACTCTGTCCTTCAGTTTTCTGATTCATTCCTCTGTATCGTTTAGTCTACAGTAGTTTCCTTTAATGTATTTTTCATTTCAGTTATTGTATTCCTCATCTCTGTTTTGTTGTTCTTTAATGGTCTAACTCTTTTTAAAAAAAAATTTCTAACTTCTTGCTCTGGTCGTCCATTCTTCTCCTGAGTTCTTTGATCATCTTTACAGTCATTACCTTGAACCCTTTGTTGAGGAGATTGGCTATCTCCACTTCACTTAGATCTTCTTCTGAATTCTTATCTTGGTCCTTCATTTGGATTGTGTTTCTGTGTCACCTCATTTTTCTTAACATCCTGTTTTTATTGCTATGTGTGCAGTAGGTTCGTTACATTTCCTGACCTTGGGGAAGTGGCCTTTTGTAGGAGCTGTCCTATGGGTCCCAGCAGCCCCCTCTCCCCTGGTCACTAGAGCTATATATTCTAGGTGTACCCCCTATGTGGGCTGCTTGGGCTCTTCTGCTGTGGTGGGCTGACTACTGTGGGTAGCCTGGTAGGCTTGGCTGCCCCCAGACTGCTTGTTTGCCAGGCTCTGCCTTGTATGGAGGCTGTCTGTGCTGCTTGGTGAGACTAAATCATAAGGCAGCTGGTTGCACAACTCTGGGGGACACCAAATCTGGTGCTGGTTCACTTATGGGTAGGATTGCAGTCCAGGTGATATCAGGGCTAGTGCCCAGTCACTGGTTTTGGGGCTATGCTGGCTACTGGGAGGAAGAGACAGGTTCTGCGTTCTGGCTGCAGGGCCCAGGAGCCACAGAGTTGGTGTTGGATCACTGTTCCTGACACAGCTCTCTGCAGGGCCGGGGGTATCCCTAATCTTGTGTTGGCATTCTGAAGGGCAAGGTCAGGACCCAGCTGAGTCCATGGCTGCTTCTGGCCTGCAATTAAGTGGCCTGGTTACACAGGCTGCTGGGCTGTGGTATTCCTGGAGCTGGTGTGTGCCTGTTGGTGTATGAGGCTGATCCCACTGCTAAAGCAGGTTTGCTGTTGGGTAGGTCCAAGCTCCATCCAGTCCCTGTGCAGTTACCACCTGCCGATGGTGAGGCTGACTCCAAGGACAGAGCAGGCTCACTTGTCAGAGGGGCCAGGGACTCTGGGGCTGGTGCCTGTCCACTGAGGTGTGGAGGCTGGTCCTGGGGCTTTTGGTGGCTGGACCCATGTCCAGGGGCAGCTGTGCACTGACAGGACCTGAAGGCAGCCTGTTTGCTGGTGGATGGGGCTATGCCCCTGCTCAGTTAGTTGCTTGGCCTGCAGCATCCTAGTACTTGTGTCTGTAGTCTGGTGGAAATGGGTGGGGCTCGGTCCTGAGGCCGATAAGCTACAGGGAGGATTCTGAAATTATGCTTGCTGGTACCAGCGTCCACGAGGTAGAAGGAGCTCCCACGAATGGCTGCTGCCAGTGTCTCTGTCCCTGAGGCTGTGCTGTAGTTGCCTCTTGCCTCTCTGGGAGACTCTCCAAAATCAGGAGGTAGGTGTGACCCGGGATCATTTCAAATGACTGCTTCTGTTCTGATTCTCAGATCATGTGGGATTTTGTGAGCATCTTTTAAGAGTGGAATCTCTATTTCCCACAACCCTCTGGCTCTCTGGAAAATAAGCACTACTGGTCTTCAAAGCCCAACTTTCTAGGAACTCTTCTTTCCACAACAGGATCCCTGGGCTTGGGAGCCTGATGTTGGCTTCATACCCCTTGCTACCTGGGAGCACCTCTGAAATTGTCATTATTCTCCCATTTGTGGGCCACCCACTTGGTGGTATGGGTCTTGACTCTATTGAGATTTTGCCCTTCCTTTCTGTCTTGTCGAGGTGCCTTCCTTATATCTTTAGCTGTAAAACATCTTTTATGGTAGGTCCCGGCCTTTTTCATCAATTGCTGTTCTGTAAACAGTTGTGACTTTGGTGTGCCCATGAGAGGCATCAAGCTCTGGGTCTTTGAATGCTACCATGTTGGACAATCTCTCTACTTCATTCTGAAATCATATTATTTAAGTTTTCTTAGTATCTTATTTGATTAGCGACAGTTTGAAATTTATTATCACTCATGTTTACTTCGCCTGTTTAAAAAAATTGAATAGTGCATTCATTCAGTTTGAAATGAAGGTAGTGACCTGTGAATTTCCATACCTCAAAAATCAAGGATAGGACAAAAGCCTTTTCTACTTGTGTTACCCTCAAACTCTGCACCCCACCCCAGCCTGGGGATTAACCTCTTGCACCCATGCTCACCTTCTGTTTTCGGACCTTTAACCATCATTGCATCTGTATGTGTGTTGACAAAGTGAACTCTAGTCTTTGCAGTTTTTGTGTTTTGTTTTTTGGTTTAGGGAACAGTCCTACTATGAATGTACATTTACTGCTCTACTGAAGTTCATATATAAACCTGCCAAGCACATTACCAGAATTGGAATTGCTTGTATATACACTTTGATAAATTTTAGAGACAATGGTAGAACAGAAGTAAATTGTATTTCAAATGCCACAATATTCTCACACCATGAAAACCCTTCCCTTTTTAATATATCTGTGTGTAGTTTATCTTTATGCCCATACTATATTTCCCAGAGATGGGTAAGTGTTATGTTTCTTGCTGGCACATTTAACGTATTGTTCAAAGTCAGGCGTTTAGTGGTTTTAGCATGATCCTATTTCCATGAACTCGCAAATACAAGATCTTCTCTCACACTGTCTTTTACTCCCTGCTGTTTTATATTGCCCTCTTCATTCTCAGTCCTGGTCTTTCTTTATGTTCTTCATCAACCTGGATAGGTTATACTATTTTCTCCCTTATTCAAGACCAATAGAATAGAATAGAATACAACACCCAGAAATAAACCCTGATATATGGCCAAATGATTTTTGACAAGTTGCCAAGACTTTTCAAAGTAGAAAGGATAGTATTTTCAACACATGGTGCTGAGAAGTCTTGTGGGCAACATGCAAAAGAAGGAAGATGGACCCTTACCTAACATCATATGTAAAAATTAATGAAAACGTATCAAGAAACTAAATATAAGACCTAATAATATAAAACGTCTTAGAAGAAGATACAGGACAAGAGCTTCATGATATTGGATTTGGCAGTGTTTTCCTCCATATGAAGTGAAGGAACAACAAAGGTACAGCTAACAAAAAAATAAACAATTTGCAGTACATAAGTTAAAAAAAAAATGTGTATCAAAGAAATGTAAACAGAATAAAATGGCAACCCACAAGATGGGAGAAAATATTTCAGAGCCATCTATCTGACAAGAGATTTCTATTCAGAACATACAGAGAACTCCTGCAACTGAACAAAAACAAACACCCTGATTCAAAAATGGATAAAAGACTTGAATAGATGGTTCTTCAAAAAGATGTACAAATGACTAAGCACTTGAATAGATGCTCCATATCACTAAATGCATGTTTATATGTTTGTGTGCATGCATATACACACAAGCACACACACACATACACAAGCAGAAAACAACTATTGGTGAGGATGTGAGGGAGTTGGAACCATTGTGCTATGTCAGAGGGAATGCAGAATGATACAGCTGCTTTGCAAAAGAGTATGGCAATTTTTCAGATATTGAAAAATAGAATTACTACATGATCCAGGAATTTTACTATGATGTATACCCAAAGGTATTGAAATCAGGGTCTTAAAGAAATATTTGTACTCCAGTGTTTAGAGCAGTAATAATCACAGTAGCTAAAATATGAAAGCAACCTCAGTGTTCATCCACTAGTTCCTGGATAAACAAAGTGTGGTATACCCATATAATACAATAGTATTCAGTGTTAAAAAGGAAAAGATCTAGGAATATGTTACAACATGGATGAATCTTGAGGAAATTTAGCTACCAAAAATGCCATTTTTGTGACTTTTAGTGAGTCATAACAATACAACTACTTATTTCAATTATATGGGGGTACTTAGTGTAGTCAAAACCATAGAAATTGGGAGGGTAATGACGCTTTTCAGGTGGTTATGGAACAAAAAGGAAAGTTATATTTAAAGGATATAGAGTTACAGTTTTAAAACGTAGAAAAGAATTAGAAAGATAAATGGTGATGTTGATCGCCCAATAATATGAATGCATTTAGTATCACTGAACGGTGCACTTTATAATAACTAACATGTTATATTTTATGTTATTTGATTTTACCAACATACAAAATTGGGAAAGAATGTAATATCAGGAAAGGGAGTGGACCTGGGATAGAGCAGAGAGTAATCAGAAGGGTGAGACACTGCATATGTTGAAGAAGAAGAGCTGAGAGTCTTCATTGGCCAGAAGAGACTTTATAAAAGAGAAAAAAAAAAATTACTCTGAGGGTGTATTAGATAGATATCTGTGGGTGTGCTGCTATCTCCCATGGGTTATCTTAAAGAGTCTTTAATAAAGTCCATAAGGCTTGCTGAGGCTTTTTTAAAAACTGGATTCCCTAGGAGATAATTAGAGGGTGGTACTTAAGTCTATGTCTAGGTTGACAGATTTTGCAGGGAAGACGAACCTGAGAACAGTGGAGGTCTTAAGAGTGTAAGTACATGGAAATTAGAAAAAAATAATAATAAAGGGAATTAGGAAAACTTTGGACTTCAAAGGTCATGTATTATTACTGAGTCAGACCTGAGGTTTCTAAGGAGTTATATACACAGTTGCTATTTGGATTACTTGTTGATAAAGATAAGTGGAAAAACTAGAGTCGTTCCCAAGTGTAGGTAAGATATAATGAGAGGATGGAGGTGGAAAGTAGGGAGACCCAGAGAAAAGTGGGAAGGTCATATTGGGCCAAGATGGTGGTAATATCCAACAGAACAGACGGTAGGACAGACTATGGATTCATCTTTTTTATTTTGCCTCCCCCCTTCATCCTTAATAATTCTTTGGGAATATTTCACTGCTCTCTGATGCAGGTACAGAATTCGAGTGAGGAGGCTACACCTTCAGTGTCCAGCTGTCTGAGTCCTCAGTGTGCTTCAAATGATGGAGAACTATTGCTTCTTTATGAGAAGGGTTAGTACCTCGTAGCTAAGCTTAAGCTGGAGCTTATGCAATATTGATTCCATTTTATATATACTGTTGGCATGGAGGTTCCTCCTCCTCTTTTCTTGAACATTATGAAATGAATCTATATTTCTCAGTATTTGGGTATATCCGATAAATACGTTAAGTAAAGGAATCTTATATATAGCTCCCTGCATAGTTTGCTCTTTCTTGTTTCTCTTTTACCTTTACTAAATTAGCACAGGGAGAGACCTTGAAATGTTCTAATCAGGAGAGATTAGAACATCATATTTCTAGAGAGGTTGCTTGGACAGAGCAGGGGTCCCAGTGAGAATCCAAGCTTCTGTTTCTACTTGGAAGTGTACCTGTGTAGAATAGAGGGCTCCAGGAAATATCCTAGAATATTCCAGTGTCCCTGTGGGAGATCATTAAGAGAGGCAGGATCTGGTACCAGATCAGTGTACTATGACATGTTTGTCAGTCATCTGATGTGAGATTCTCAGAGCCAATCCCATATGGTAGGGCTGAGTGCAGAGTGATGAAGAACCTGTGAAAGCCTTTGATTGCATGTTAAAGATGAAGCTCTGATTTCGGGGAGAATTTTCTTACCTGACTGAATGTCACCCTTCTGTGGGGATGAGATTCTGTGCTTTTCCTCTGTTGATGACCACTGACTGCAAATCATTAGAGGATCATGTCTAGAAAGCATTCTTTATTTAATTTCTTAAAGAAGAAAGCATAGAAAACATTTTTATCCACTTTCAAATTGAGGATCAAGGGGAATGACATCAGTGAAAATGTCAGAGTAGGGAGCTCTGGCTTGTGTCCATCCCCAGAAACACTGACATACGTGGTAAAACCTGTCAAAATGACCTTATCAACACATGTAAGTTTTCTTTTCTTTTCACGCTGTAGATTTATCTTTCATTGAAACTTTACTTACTACAGGATGTGGAGAATAAACAGGGAAGTAGAAACTGTATTTCCTGATGAGAGAATCACTAAGTCACATTAGCTGTTCTGAACTCTGCCTTACTCACCGTGACTCTAATTAAAACAAACAAACAAACAAAACACTTTTTTTTTTTGGTAAGTCAGTTCTGACATTTCCTCGTTAAAGACAAGGTAACAGATACAGACTTAGATCTACCAGAATTGAGCAAACTTTTGATTGTACCTGTGTTGAACATATGAGCATGACCTGCTACAAATCTTCATTATACTTATTGCCACAACGGGCAAATTCCCTTTTTCCACTCCTGATATGTTGCATGTAAGGAATGCATAGGTCACTAACCCCAGCTGGTCACAGGTAAACTCTGCCACATGGATTACTGCATGTTTTCCTGCTGGAAGACCACACATTCTCGAGGATCATGCCTGCAGAGTATCTGGGCTCTTCTTTTTTTCTGGATAAAGGTTAGATAATCACCTAATTTTATGAGAAATATATAAATTGTATTTGCATATTTTTCAGGTTTTTATTTATCCATTCTCTTTCAAGTCCTAAGTGCAAATATTAAAGTGATTTCCAAGAGGGTGGTAAATAAGACAGCTCCAAAATTAGCAATAAATCATAATGCAATTGTGAATGCATTAATGTGATTAATATGTAGATACTTATGTAAATGCAAGTTTAGTAATGCTTTGTGGAGAGCATCAGAATCTAGGTATTAAAAAAAAAAAAAAAAAGAAGGAGTCCTTGAAACTCTCAGGGAATTATAGAGAAGTCTTTGTGTCTATAAATATCATTCTGAAATAATGCATATTCTCAGAAATAAACTAGGCATAACATTGTAGGAAAAAACTTCATGAAATGAAAGAGCATGTGAGATGGCCATACAAGAAAAATAATATTCTCAGAGAATAATGAACAGTGTGGAGTTCAGCAGAAGGGTCATACACATTCAGAGAGCAAAACTTTGGAGAGCCTAATTGTGAGTTCCTCATATTTCATCTTTGGAGACACGGTAGTCATTTGAAATATGATGTTATAAGATGACGTTAACATACTTAAATACTTTCGTTTAGAAATGACCACTTAGAACCAGAGTAAATGAAAGAGAACACAAAATTATGTTTATGTTGATTTTTAAAGACCTCAGGTGAGTGCTGATTATTTAAAAATGCATGATGTCTTTCACTGCAAAGTAAAGGAGCTGTTACAGTGGAGGATTACTGGACTGAATGTCAATATTATGACATAGTATGAGTGTGTTTCGTGTTTGGTAATTGCAATCATTGTTGCTTTTGTTGTGGTCATCCATTTGCAGTGCTTGGTGTCAGTTGATTTATCTCTTGTAAAAATAAAATACAGTCTGTGTGTGTGTGAAAAAAAAAAAAACATACATGATGTCTTGACTAAAGTTGTATGGAATTTGAGATCTGGAAAAAAGCATTTCTTTTCTGTAATGCTAGGATGATAATTGGACATTTTTGCAAGAAAGAGATTTCAGGATGCAAATCTCGTGTCTCTAAGGTGGGAAGTCAGTTCATGGTGGAACATTCTATTAAACTTGTGTGAGTGGAGAAATATTTCTTTGGAAGGAAGAGGTCACGAATCCCTTTTTAATAGTTAATGGTTTATAGCATACCGAATGAGCAAAATGGCTATTTCTGAACTTTAGAAAAAAATAATATAGTTTTTCTGCATTTATAACATGAGGCTGATGTAAAATATCAAAAATTCTTTATTTTGAAAAGCAATGTAATCAATTTGACATAATTCATATATATTGAACCTGTGGTACACACACACACAGTAAAACTTACATTCAGAAAATTGTTTGCACTTAAGAAATATTTTCAAGTGTAGGTGATTTACAATGTTGTGGGTTTTTTAAATACATGTTTATTGGAGTACACTTACTTTATAACACCGTATTAGTTTCTGCTTTACAACAAAGTGAATCAGCTATATGTATACATATATTCCCCATACCCCCCCCCCTTGAGGCTCCCTCCCACACTCCCTATCCCACCCCTCTGGGGGACATAAAGCACCGAGCTGATCTCCCTGTGCTATGCGGCAGCTTACCACTAGCTATTTTACATTTCGTACTGTATATATGTCAGTGCTACTCTCTCACTACGTCCCTGTCTCCCCTTGCCCCCTGTGTTCTTAAGTCCGTTCTCTACATCTGTGTCTTTATTCCTGCCCTGTCACTAGGTTCGTCAGTACCATTTTTCTAGATTCCATATATATGTGTTAGCGTACGGTATTTGTTTTTCTCTTTCTGACTTACTTCACTCTGTATGACAGACTCTAGGTCCAACCACCTCACTGCAAATAACTCAATTTTGTTCCTTTTTATGGCGAGTAATACTCCATTGTATAGATGTGCCACATCTTCTTTATATATTAATCTGTCGATGGACACTTAGGTTGCTTCTATGTCCTGGCTATTGTAAATAGTGCTACAGTGAACATTGTGGTACATGTATCTTTTTGAATTATGGTTTTCTCCGGGTATATGCCCAGTAGTGGGATTGCTGGGTCATATGGTAGTTCTATTTTTTAGCTTTTAAGGAATCTCCCTACTGTTCTCCATAGTGGCTGTATCAGTTTACATTCCCACCGACAGTTCAGGAGGGTTCACTTTTCTCCACACCCTCTGCAGCCTTTATACATTGTTGTATTAATTTCTGCTGTGCAGCAACGTGACTCAGTTTTATATATATCTATCTATATATCTATCTATCTATATCTATATATCTATATCTATATATCTATATATATATTCTTTTCCATTATGGTTTATCACAGGATATTGAATATAGTTTCCTGTGCTATACAGTAGGTCTTGGTGGGTTGTCCATCCTATGCAGAATAGTTTGCTTCTGCTATTCCAAAACTCCCAATCTTGCCTTCACTCTCTCCTTGGCAACCACAACTCTCTTTTCTATATCTGTGTGTTTGTTTCTGTTTCGCTGACATGCTCATTTGTGTCCTGTTTTCGATTCCACATATAAGTGATATTATATGGTATTTGTCTTTCTCTCTCTGACTTACTTCACTTAGTATCATTATGTCTAGGTCCATCCATGTTGCTGCAAATGGCATTATTTCATTCTTTTTTATGTCTGAGTAATATCTTTTGTACATGTATACCACACCTTCTTTATACACTCATTTTTCAATGAACATTTAGGTTGTTTCCATGTCTTGGCTGTTATAAATAGTGCTGCTATGAACATAGGGTTTCATGTATCTTTTTGAATTATAGTTTTGTCTAGATATATGTCCACAAGTGGGATTGCTAGATCATATGGCAACTCTCTTTATAGTTTTTTTGAGGAACCTCCATACTGTTTTCCATAGTGGCTGCACCAACTTACATGGCCACCGACAGTGTAGAAGGGTTCCCTTTTCTCCATACCCCCTCCAGCATTTGTTAATTGTAGATTTTTTTTAATGATGGCCATTCTGATCAGTGTGAAGTGATACCTCATTGTAATTTGGATTTGCATTTATCTAATAATTAGTGATGATGAGCATCTTTTCATGTACCTATTGGCTCTCAGTATGTCTTCTTTGGAGAAATGTTTATTTAGGTCTTCTACCCATTTTTCCATTGAGTTATTTGTTATTTTGTTATTGAGTTGTATGAGCTGTTTGTATAGTTTGGAAATTAAACCCTTGTCAGTCTCATCATTTGCTAATATTTTCTCCCAGTCCATAGGTTGTATTTTCATTTTGATTATGGTTTCCTTTGCTGTGCAAAAGCTTATAAGTTTGATTAGTTCCTGTTTCTTTTTTGCTTTTACAGTAAGTCCCCTACATATGAACAAGTTCTGTTCCAAGAGTGCGTTTGTAAGTTCAATTTGTTTGTAAGTCCAACAAAGTTCGCCTAGGTACCCAACTTACACAGTCGGCTATATGGTATTGTACCGTAATAGGTTTATAATACTTTTCACGCAAACAATACATAAAAAACAAGCACAAAAACAAAGAAAGCATGTTTAATCTTACAGTACAGTAACTTGAAAAGTACAGTAATACAGTACAACAGCTGGGATACTCGGGCTGGCATCGAGGGAACAGGCGAGCAGAGTTACTGATTGGAGGAGGGAGGGGAGGTGGGAGATGGTAGAGGTGAAGGATTATCAGCAGTAGGAGACAGAGGACAAGCTGCAATTTCACTCCTACCTGACGTTGATGGCAAAGGTTCTGGTTCCTTGCTGGATTTAATTCTATCTACCCTCTTGAAAGAATGATCCATTGATGTCTGGGTAGTAGCTCTGTTTTTCTCATCTTAGATGACAAGGTAACACTGGATTGCAATCTGAATGGCTGCTGCCACCTTTGGGTCCCATTCTAGGTTCGGGTCCTGTGCCTCAAAAACTAACAGTGCTTCCTCAAGTAACGAAGATTCCCTTGCCATTTTCTGTGTCGTGAATCTCTTCAGTTCTTCAGTTACTTTTTCTTCCTCCTGTCCCTCTTCATCCTTTCTCTGGGCCTCCAATTCCATCAGTAAGCTCCTCATGTTGCACAGCAAGGAGTTCAGCGAAATCGTCCTCTTGCAGATCTAGCTCCAGCTTCTCGCTGAGGGTCACTACGTTGCTGAAGACCTCTTCGGACTTCTGATCTACCTTCTCAAATCCACAAAAATCATGAACAAACTGTGGGCAAAGCTTCTTCCAAACCCCATTCATCGTGACCGCCATACCCTCACACCATGCAAAGTCAATGTTTTTTATGGTCTTGTAGATGTTATAGTCCTCCCAAAGTTGTCCCTAGGTTGTTCCTGATTTGTCACTTACCTTTACTGCCTGACAAAAAGTGTGACATAAATAATATTTCTTGAAAGTCGCTATAATGCCCTGGTCCATAGGTTGGATGAGCAACATAGTATTTGGTGACAGATGCAGTACTTTGACGTTGGGATGAAAGTCATCCATGAATGGGGGGTGGCCCAGAGCATAGTCGAGCAGCAAAATAATGTTTTGCTGGAACGTCCTTCTCCAAGCAATATTTCTCTACATCTGGGATAAAGTGGTGGCAAAACCAGTCCTGGAACGTGGCCTGTGTAATCGGGGATTTGGGGTTACGCTTCCACACAACAGGAAGAGAGTCCTTGGCTATGGTTTTAAGGGTTCTTGGGTTCTGTGAATGATAAACTAAGAGAGGTTTCAGCTTCAATTCACCGGAAGCATTGCCACCAAACAACAGTTAGCCTATCCTTTGCTGCTTTACAGCCCGGCGTCAACTTTTCCTCCTCACTGACGTAACTTCGGTCTGGCATCCTCTTCCAGTACAGTTGTGTCTCATCCACATTAAAAACCTGGTTGGGTAAATACACACCATCATCAATAATTTCTCAAAGTGTTTCTGGAAGTTCCTGGACAGCTACCCTATCTGCACTTGCTGTCTCTCCACTTACTTTTACATTGTGAAGGCTGGCTCTAGCCTTGAACCGATGAAACCAGCCATGGCTGGCATTAAAAGATGTGCCCTCTGATTCTTTGCCGTGCTTCTTCTTCAAGTCTTCATAAAGGCTTTTAGCTTTCTCTTGAATCAGCGTTAAGTTGAGCAGGACTCAGCGCTGATGTTGATCCTGCATCCGCACACTGAGAAGTTTCTCCATCTCCTCCATCACTTTTCCATGCTTCTTGGATATTGTGTCAACATTGTCGGCACAGCAGACTTCACATGTTCCATGATCTTGTCCTTGTTCTTTAGATTCGTGCCAATGATTGAATGATTCATGTTGTAAGAATGAGCGATGTCTAACATCTTTTTGCCTCGCTCCACTCTCTCAATTACTTTCACTTTTGTTTCCGTCATTATCGCTCGGCGCTTCTTAACAGTACCAGCTACATCACCTCTGCTTTTACGCTTGCTTCCAGACATCTTGGGCTTGAAATAAATGTACTGTACTACTGTACTCCATACAGTACTGTAAAGTACACAAAAGTACAACCACATATAGAGGAAGCACACACGTGACAATGTATGCCAGACACGTGAACTAACTTACATGATTGGACACGCGAATGGACGTTTGCATCTTTGAAAGTTTGCAACTTGAAGGTTCGTATGTAGGTGACTTACTGTATTTGTACTGCCTAGGGAGAACTACCTAGGAAAATTTTGGTATGACTTATGTCAGAGAATGTTTTGCTTATGTTCTCTTCTAGGAGTTATAAGGTGTCCTATCTTATATTTAAGCATATAAGCCGTTTTGAGTTTATTTTTGTGTATGGTGTGAGGGTATGTTCTGACTTCACTGATTTGCATACGGCTCTCCAACTTTCAAAACACCACTTGCTGAAGAGACTGTCTTTTCCCCATTGTATATTCTTGCCTCCTTTGTCAAAGGTTAATTGCCCATAGGTGTGTGGGTTTATTTCTTAGCTCTCTATTCTATTCCATTGATCCATGTATCTCTTTCTGTGCCAATACAATGCGGCTTTGATTACTGTAACTTTGTAGTATTTTCTGAAGTTTAGGAGGGTTATGCCTCCTGCTTTGTTCTTTTTCCTGGGGATTGTGTTCACGTTTCTGACTTTTTATGGTTCCAGATACATTTTAGGATTATTTGTTCTAGTTCTGGGGAAAATGTCATGGGTAATTTGATAGGGATCACATTAAATCTGTAGATTGCTTTGGGTAGTGTAGCCATTTTAACAGTATTAATTCCTCCCATCTAAGAGTGTGGGATGTCTTTCCATTTCTTTGAATCATCTTCAGCTTCCTTTACTAATGTTTTGTAGTTCTCAGTATATAAGTCTTTCACCTCCTTGGTGAGGTTTATTCCTAAGCATTTAATTTTTTTGATGCCATTAAAAAAAGGATTGCTTGTTTACATTTCCTTTCTGATATTTCATTGTTAGTGTAAAGAAATGCAAACAGGGACTTCCCTGGTGGCTCCGTGGTTGAGAATCCGCCTGCCAATACAGGGGACACGGGTTTGAGCCCTGATGCAGGAAGATCTCACATGCCGTGGAGCAACTAAACCTGTGTGCCACAACTACTTAGCCTGCACTCTAGAGCCAGTGAGCCACAAATACTGAGCCCATGTGCCACAACTACTTAAGCCTGCATGCCTAGAGCCCATGCTCCACAACAAGAGAAGCCACTGCAATGAGAAGCCTGCACACCACAAGAAAGTCTAGTCCCCACTGGCCACAACTAGAGAAAGCCCGTGCACAGCAATGAAGACCCAATGCAGCCAAAATAAATTAAAAAAAAAAAGAAAGAAAAACCAGGAAATGCAACCAATTTATATATGTTAATCTTGTATCCTGCTACTTTGCTGAATTTGTTTATCAGTTCTAGTAGTGTTTGTGTGGAATTTTTAGGGTTTCCTTTATATATATTATCGTGTCATCTGCATATAATGACAACTTTACCTCTTCCCTTCCAACTTGGTTAGATTTTATTTCTTTTTCTTGTCTGATTGTTGTGGCTAGGACTTCCAATACTATGTTGAAGAGAAGACGTGAGAGTGGGCATCCTTGTCTTGTTCCAGATTTTAGCGGGAAGGCTTTCAGCTTATGAACGTTGAGTATTATATTGGTTGTGGGTTTGTCATAAATAGCTTTTATTATGTTGAGATATATTTCCTCTGTACCCACGTTGGTAAGTGTTTTTACCATGAATGGATGTTGAAGCTTTTCAAATGCTTTTTCGCCATCTATTGAGATGATCGTTTGTTTCTTGTTTTTCCTTTGTCGATGGGGTGTATCATGTTGATTGATTTGCATATGTTTGAAACAGCTTTGTGAAACTGGGGTGAATCAAATTTGGTCATGGTGTGTGATCCTCTTATGTGTTGTCGGATTCGGTTTTCTAATATTCAGTTGAGAATTTTTGCATCTATATTTATCAACGATATTGGCCTGCAGTTTTCTTTTTTGGTAGTGTCTTTTTCTGTGTTTTTTTTTTAAAGTCTTTATTGAATTTGTTCCAATATTGCTTCTGTTTTATGTTTTGGTTTCTTGTTTGTGAGGCATGTGGGATCTTAGCTCCAAAACCAGGGCTTGAACCCGCACCCCCTGCACTGGAAAGCGAAATCTTAACTGCTGGACCACTAGAAAAGTCCCTATCTGTTTTATTTGTTTTTTTTTTTTTAAGTAAATTTCTTTCTTTATTTATTTTTGGATGCATTGGGCATTCGTTGCTGTGCTCGGGCTCTCTCTAGTTGCGGTGAGCGGGGGCTACTCTTCGTTGTGGTGTGCAGGCTGTTCATTGTGGTGGCTTCTTTTGTTGCACATCATGGGCTCTAGGTGCGTGGGCTTCAGCAGTTGTGGCTATCAGGCTCAGTAGTTGTGGCTCGTGGGCTGTAGAGCGCAGGCTCAGTAGTTGTGGCACACAGGCTTAGTTGCTCCATGGCATGTGGGATCTTTCCAGACCAGGTCTCGAACCTATGTCCCCTGCAGTGGCAGACAGATTCTTAACCACTGTGCCACCAGGGAAGTCCCCCCTCCCCATCTGTTTTTGATATCAGCGTGATAGTGGCTTCATAGAATGTCTTTGGAAGTATTCCTTACTCTTCAATCTTTTCGAAGAGTTTGAGAAGAATCTGTGTAAGTTCTGCTTTTTATATTTGGTAGAATTTGCCTGTGAAACCATCTGATCCTGGACTTCTGTTGGTAGGGAGTTTTTTTAAATTACAGATTCTATTTTTTTAAAAATTCTATTTATTTATTTATTTATTTTGGCTGTGTTGGGTCTTCGTTTCTGTGCGAGGGCTTTCTCTAGTTGCAGCGAGCGGGGGCCACTCTTCATCACGGTGCATGGGCCTCTCACTATCGTGTCCTCTGTTGTTGTGGAGCACGGGCTCCAGACGCTCAGGCTCAGTAGTTGTGGCTCACGGGCCCAGTTGCTCCGCGGCATGTGGGATCTTCCTAGACCAGGGCTCGAACCCGTGTCCCCTGCATTGGCAGGCAGATTCTCAACCACCGCGCCACCAGGGAAGCCCTCTATTTTGCTTTTAGTGATCAGTATGTTCAAGTTATCTATTTCTTCTTGATTCAGTTTTGTTCGGCTGTAAAAAATATATATATTTTTAAGTTATGTTAGCAGCTAAATACTTACCATGTATTAGACCACAAAAGAGAGAAGAAAAAATATTAAAATATTTTTTCAAATACAACAAGTATTGAAATGTTTTAAAGAAATTGGTATAATAATACTAATTACAATAATGACAAATTGTTCTGAACTTAAAGACTACATATATCTAAGATGCTTATTATATGCTTATTGTTTTATTGTTTTTAAATACATGGAATGTTTTCTCCTTTCTAATGTAATTCTTTTATTTTACCTGTATACTGTGAAAAAAATTGAGTTGCACATAATATAAAAAATTACACTTTAATAGGAGATATTAATCCATTTACATTTACTATAGTACTGAAAATACTTAGGTTTAGCGTTCCATGTCATTGAGTGCTCTTTTTTATTTATTTATTTTTAAAAAAGATTTAATTTGGGGGGGGGGCATAAATTATTCATTTATTTATTTATTTAATTTTAACATCTTTATTGGACTATAATTGCTTTACAATGGTGTGTTAGTCTCTGCTTTAGAACAAAGTGAATCAGCTATACATATCCATATATCCCCATATCTCCTCCCTGTTGCGTCTCCCTCCCGCCCTCCCTATCCCACCCCTCTAAGTGGTCATAAAGCACTGAGCTGATCTCCCTCTTCTATGCAGCTGTTTCCTACTAGCTAGCTATTTTACATTTGGTAGTATATATAAGTCCATGCCACTCTCTCACTTCGTCCCAGCTTACCCTTCCCCCTCCCCATGTCCTCAAGTCCATTCTCTATGTCTGCGTCTTTATTCCTGTCCTGTCCCTAGGTTCTTCCCAACGGTTTCTTTTCCTTTTCTTTTTAGATTCCACATATATGTGTTAGCATACAGTATTTGTTTTTCTCTTTCTGACTTACTTCACTGTGTATGACAGACTCTAGGTCCATCCATCTCACTACAAATAACTCAATTTCATTTCTTTTTATGGCTGAGTAATATTCCATTTTATATTGAAGACGTGCAACATCTTTTTTACCCATTCATCAGTTGATGGACACTTAGGTTGCTTCCATGTCCTGGCTATTGCAAATAGAGCTGCAATGAACATTGTGGAACA
Source organism: Eschrichtius robustus (assembly GCF_028021215.1). Lineage (NCBI taxonomy): Eukaryota > Metazoa > Chordata > Mammalia > Artiodactyla > Eschrichtiidae > Eschrichtius > Eschrichtius robustus. Next base: position 25,359,799 of record NC_090830.1, on the reverse strand, counting down.
TGACTCTTTTTGAATTATGGTTTTCTCCAGGTATATGCCCAGTAGTGGGATTGCTGTGTCATATGGTAGTTCTATTTTTAGTTTTTTAAGGAACCTCGATACCGTTCTCGATAGTGGCTGTATCAATTTACACTCCCACCAACGGTGCAAGAGGGTTCCCTTTTTTCCACACCTCTGCAGCATTTATTGGTTGTAGATTTTTTTGATGATGGCCATTCTTACCTGTGTGTGGTGATACCTCATTGTAATTTCGAGTTGCATTTCTCTAATGATCAGTGGTGTTGAGCATTCTTTCATGTGTTTGTTGGCAATCTGTATATCTTCTTTGCAGAAATGTCTATTTAGGTCTTCTGCCCATTTATGGATTGGGTTGTTTGTTTGTTTTTTTTTTTTTTTTTTTTTGATATTGAGCTGCATGGGCTGCTTGTAAAGTTTGGAGATTAATCCTTTGTCAGCTGCTTCATTGGCAAATATTTTCTCCCCTTCTGAGGGTGGCCTTTTCGTCTTGTTTACGTTTTCCTTTGCTGTGCAAAAGCTTTTAAGTCTCCTTAGGTCTCATTTGTTTATGTTTCTTTTTAATTTCCGTTTTCTAGGAGGTGGGTCAAAAAGGATCTTGCTGTGATTGATGTCATAGAGTGTTCTGCCTATGTTTTCCTCTAAGAGTTTGATAGTGTCTGGCCTTACATTTAGGTCTTTAATCCACTTTGAGTTTATTTTTGTGTATGGTGTTAGGGAGTCTTCTAATTTCATTCTTTTACCGGTAGCTGTCCAGTTTTCCCAGCACCACTTATTGAAGAGGCTGTGATTTCTCCATTGTATATTCTTGCCTCCTTTATCAAAAATAAGGGGACCATATGTGTATGGGTTTATGTCCGGGCTTTCTCTCCTGTTCCATTGCTCTATATTTCTGTTTTTGTGCCAGTACCATACTGTCTTGACTACTGTAGCTTTGTAGTATTGTCTGAAGTCAGGGAGCCTGATTCCTCCAGCTCTGTTTTTCTTCTCAAGATTGCTTTGGCTGTTCGGGGTCTTTTGTGTTTCCATACAAATTGTGAAATTGTGATTGCAATTACCAAACATGAAACACACTCATACTATGTCATAATATTGACATTCAGTCCAGTAATCCTCCACTGTAACAGCTCCTTTACTTTGCAGTGAAAATTGATTTGTATATTATTTGCCTCTGAGTCCTTGTGGGATTTTTTTTTAATTCAGACAGAAAGTCACAAAAATTATACTCATCCTCATCAGTTCACTCAGTCCCATGTAATTAATTTTTTTTTTCATCTTCATCTTTTGCTAGCACTTTTATGAGTTCATCAGTTTTTCATTAGAGTTCTGAAAATGCTTATTCATTCAGTTCAGCAGTACAGTCAGTTACCAGAAACCTGTACTTGTCAGAGTCTTTTCCATGAATTTCTTGAAGATGTAAACCTTTTACAGGAACATATTTGCAAAATCATCAGAGTACACCCAGAACTGTCTGTAAATGACAAAAGACTTAAAAATGACCACGGTTAAAGATTTGATGAAAGTTCATAATAATGCAGTTGACAAGAAAATTAGTTATTTCTGAGATATACATTTTAAAGTAATAACTAGGATTATTACTTATAACATTATACCAGAACATATAAGATTTTTAGAAATTTCATGTAATGTCTGAAACATTTATATTAACATATTTCCATACATATTTCCATACAAATACAAATATAAGATTTTTAGAAATTTCGTGTAATGTCTGAAACATTTATATTAACATATTTCCATACAAATAACCCAATGAGAGTTTAGTTTTAGTTGTTTTGTTTGTTTTTTTATACTGCAGGTTCTTATTAGGCATCAATTTTATACACATCAGTGTATACATGCCAATCCCAATCGCCCAATTCAGCACACCACCATCCCCACCCCACCACACTTTTCCCCCCTTGGTGTCCATATGTTCATTCTCTACATCTGTGTCTCAACTTCTGCCCTGCAAACTGGCTCATCTGTACCATTTTTCTAGGTTCCACATACATGCATTAATATACGATATTTGTTTTTCTCTTTCTGACTTACTTCACTCTGTATGACAGTCTCTAGATCCATCCACGTCTCAACAAATGACTCAATTTCGTTCCTTTTTATGGCTGAGTAATATTCCATTGTATATACGTACCACATCTTCTTTATCCATTCATCTGTTGATGGGCATTTAGGTTGCTTCCATGACCTGGCTATTGTAAATAGTGCTGCAATGAACATTCGGGTGCATGTGTCTTTTTGAATTACAGTTTTCTCTGGGTATATGCCCAGTAGTGGGATTGCTGGGTCATATGGTAATTTTATTTTTAGTTTTTTAAGGAACCTCCATATTGTTCTCCATAGTGGCTGTATCAATTTACATTCCCACCAACAGTGCAAGAGGTTTCCCTTTTCTCCACACCCTCTCCAGCATTTGTTGTTTGTAGATTTTCTGATGATGCCCATTCTAACAGGAGTGAGGTGATACCTCATTGTAGTTTTGATTTGCATTTCTCTAATAATTAGTGATGTTGAGCATCTTTTCATGTGCTTCATGGCCGTCTGTATGTCTTCTTTGGAGAAATGTCTATTTAGGTCTTCTGCCCATTTTTGGATTGGGGTGTTTGTTTCTTTAATATTGAGCTGAATGAGCTGTTTATATATTTTGGAGATTAATCCTTTGTCCGTTGATTCATTTGCAAATATTTTCTCCCATTCTGAGGGTTGTCTTTTCGTCTTGTTTATGGTTTCCTTTGCTGTGCAAAAGCTTTGAAGTTTCATTAGGTCCCACTTGTTTATTTTTGTTTTTATTTCCATTATTCTAGGAGGTGGATCAAAAAAGATCTTGCTGTGATTTATGTCAAAGAGTGTTCTTCCTATGTTTTCCTCTAAGAGTTTTATAGTGTCCAGTCTTATATTTAGGTCTCTAATCCATTTTGAGTTTATTTTTGTGTATGGTGTTAGGGAGTATTCTAATTTCATTCTTTTACCGGTAGCTGTCCAGTTTTCCCAGCACCACTTATTGAAGAGGCTGTGATTTCTCCATTGTATATTCTTGCCTCCTTTATCAAAAATAAGGGGACCATATGTGTATGGGTTTATGTCCGGGCTTTCTCTCCTGTTCCATTGCTCTATATTTCTGTTTTTGTGCCAGTACCATACTGTCTTGACTACTGTAGCTTTGTAGTATTGTCTGAAGTCAGGGAGCCTGATTCCTCCAGCTCTGTTTTTCTTCTCAAGATTGCTTTGGCTGTTCGGGGTCTTTTGTGTTTCTATACAAATTGTGAAATATTTTTGTTCTAGTTCTCTGGAAAATTCCATTGGTAGTTTGATAGGGATTGCATTGAATCTGTAGATTGCGTTGGGTAGTAGAGTCATTTTCACAATGTTGATTCTTCCAATCCAAGAACATGGTATATCTCTGTATCTGTTTGTGTCATCTTTGATTTCTTTCATCAGTGTCTTATAGTTTGTTGAGTAAACGTCTTTTGTCTCCTTAGGTAGGTTTATTCCTAGGTATTTTATTCTTTGTGTTGCAGTGGTAAATGGGAGTGTTTCCCTAATTTTTCTTTCAGAATTTTCATCTTTAGTGTATAGGAATGAAAGAGATATCTGTACGTTAATTTTGTATCCTGCAACCTTACCAGTTCGTTGACTAACTCTAGTAGGTTTCTGGTAGCATCTTTAGGATTCTCTATGTATAGTATCATGTCATCTGCAAACAGTGAGAGCTTAACTTCTTCTTTTCCGATTTGGATTCCTTTTATTTCTTTTTCTTCTCTGATTGCTGTAGCTAAAAATTCCAAAAGTGTGTGGAATAATAGTGGTGAGAGTGGGCAACCTTGTCTTGTTCCTGATCTTGGTGGAAATGATTTCCCTTTTTCACCATTGAGAACGATGCTGGCTGTGGGTTTGTCATATATGGCCTTTATTATGTTGAGGAAAGTTCCCTCTATGCCTACTTTCTGGAGGGTTTTTATGATAAATGGGTGTTTAATATTGTCGAAAGCATTTTCTGCATCTATTGAGATGACCATATGGTTTATATCCTTCAGTTTTTTAATATGGTGTATCACATTGATTTGCATGTATTGAAGAATCCTTGCATCCCTGGGATAAACCCCACTTGATCATGGTGAATGATCCTTTTAAGGCACTGTTGGATTCTGTTTGCTAGTATTGTGCAGTGGATTTTTGCAGCTATGTTCATCAGTGATATTGACCTGTAGTTTTCTTTCTTTGTGACATCTTTGTCTGGTTTTGGTGTCAGGGAGATGGTGGTCTCATAGAATAAGTTTGGGAGAGTTCCTCCCTCTGCTATATTTTGGAAGAGTTTGAGAAGGATAGGTGTTAACTCTTCTCTAAATGTTTGATAGAATTTGCCTGTGAAGCCATTTGGTCCTGGGCTTTTGTTTGTTGGAAGATTTTTAATCACAGTCTCAAGTTCAGTACTTGGGATTGGTTTGTTTGTAGTTTCTATTTCTTCCTGGTTCAGTCTTGGAAGGTTGTGCTTTTCTAAGAATTTGTCCATTTCTTCCAGGTTGTCCATTTTATTGGCATATAGTTGCTTGCAGTAATCTCTCATGATCCTTTGTATGTCTGCAGTGTCAGTTGTTACTTCTCCTTTTTCATTTGTAATTCTATTGATTTGAGTCGTCTCCCTTTTTTTCTTGATGAGTCTGGCTAATGGTTTATCAATTTTGTTTATCTTCTCAAAGAACCAGCTTTTAGTTTTTTTGATCTTTGCTGTTGTTTCCTTCATTTCTGTTTCATTTATTTCTGGTCTGATCTTTATGATGTCTTTCCTCTGCTGACTTTGTTTTTTTTTTTTTTTTTCTTTCTTTCTCTAATTGCTTTAGGTGTAAGGTTAACTTGTTTATTTGAGATATTTCTTGTTTCTTGAGGTAGGATTGTATTGCTATAAACTTCTCTCTTAGAACTGCTATTGCTGCATCCCATAGGTTTTGGGTCTTCATGTTTTCATTGTCATTTGTTTCTAGGTATTTTTTTATTTCCTCTTTGATTTCTTCAGTGATGTCTTGGTTATTAAGTAGTGTATTGTTGAGCGTCCATGTGTTTCTATTTTTTACAGATTTTTTTCCTGTAATTGATATCTAGTCTGATAGCATTGTTGTCGGAAAAGATACTTGATACGATTTCAATTTTCTTATATTTACCAAGGCTTGATTTGTGACCCAAGGTATGATCTATCCTGGAGAATGTTCCAGGAGCACTTGAGAAAAAGTGTATTCTGTTGTTTTTGGATGGAATGTCCTCTAAATATCAATTAAGTCCATCTTGTTTAATGTATCATTTAAAGCTTGTGTTTCCTTATTTATTTTCATTGTGGATGATCTGTTCATTGGTGAAAGAGGGGTGCTAAAGTCCCCTACTATGATTCTGTTACTGTCGATTTCCCCTTTTATGGCTGTTAGCATTTGCCTTATGTATTGAGGTGCTCCTATGTTGGGTGCATAAATATATACAATTGTTATATCTTCTTCTTGGATTGATCCCTTGATCATTATGTAGTGTCCTTCTTTGTCTCCTGTAATAGTCTTTATTTTAAAGTCTTTTTTGTCTGATATGAGAATTGCTACTCTAGCTTTCTTTTGATTTCCATTTGCATGGAATATCTTATTCCATCCCCTCACTTTCCATCTGTATGTGTCCCTATGTCTGAAGTGGGTCTCTTGTAGACCACATACATACCGGTCGTGTTTTCGGATCCATTCAGCCAGTCTATGTCTTTTGGTTGGAGCATTTAATCCATTTACATTTAAGGTAATTATTGATATGTATGTTCTTATTACCATTTTCTTAATTGTTTTGGGTTTCTTATTGTAGGTCTTTTCCTTCTCTTGTGTTTCCTGCCTAGAGAAGTTCCTTTAGCATTTGTTGTAAAGCGGGTTTGGTGGTGCTGAATTCTCTTAGCTTTTGCTTGTCTGTAAAGGTTTTAATTTCTCTGTCGAATCTGAACGAGATCCTTGGTGGGTCGAGTAATCTTGGTTGTAGCTTTTCCCCTTTCATTACTTTAAATATGTCCTGCCAGTCCCTTCTGGCTTGCAGAGTTTCTGCTGAAAGTTCAGCTGTTAAACTTATGGGGATTGCCTTGTATGTTATTTGTTGTTTTTCCCTTGCTGCTTTTAATATTTTTTCTTTGTATTTAATTTTTGATAGTTTGATTAATATATGTTTTGGCATGTTTCTCCTTGGGTTTATCTTGTATGGGACTCCCTGCGCTTCCTGGACTTGATTAACAATATCCTTTCCCATATTAGGGAAGTTTTCAACTATAATCTCTTTAAATATTTTCTCAGTGTCTTTCTTCTTCTCTTCTGCTTCTGGGACCCCTATATTCGAATGTTGGTGCGTTTAATGTTTTCCCAGAGATGTCTCAGATTGTCCTCAATTCTTTTCATTCTTTTTTCTTTATTTTGCTTTGCAGTAGTTATTTCCACTATTTTATCTTCCAGGCCATTTATCCATTCTTCTGCCTCAGTTATTCTGCTATTGTTTCCTTCTAGAGAATTTTAAATTCCATTTATTGTGTTGTTCATCATTGTTTGTTTGCTCTTTAGTTCTTGTAGGTCCTTGTTAAACGTTTCTTGTCTATTCTCCATTCCAGTTCCAAGATTTGGGATCATCTTTACTATCATTACTCTGAATTCTTCTTCAGGTAGACTGCCTATTTCCTCCACATTTGTTTGGTCTGGTGGGTTTTTACCTTGCTCCTTCATCGGCTGTGTGTTTCTGTGTCTTCTCATTTGGCTTTGGGGACTGTGTTTGGGGTCTCCTTTTCAGAGGCTGCAGATTCGTAGTTCGCGTTGTATTTGGTGTCTGCCCCCAGTGGCTAAGGTTGGTTCAGTGGGTTGTGTAGGCTTTCTGATGGAGGGGACTGGTGCCTGTGTTCTGGTGGGTGTGTCTGGATCTTGTCTTTCTGGTGGACAGATCCACATCTGGTGGTGTGTTTTGGGGTGTCTGTGACCTTATTGTGATTTTTGGCAGCCTCTCTGCTAATGGGTGGGCCTGCATTCCTGTCTTGCTAGTTGTTTGGCATGGGATGTCCAGCACTGGATCTTGCTGGTCTCTGAGTGGAGCTGGGTCTTAGCGTTGAGACGGATATCTCTGGGAGAGCTTTCGCCATTTGATATTACAAGGTGCCAGAGGTCTCTGGTAGACCAATGTCCTGAACTCGGCTCTCCCACCTCAGAGGCACAGGCTTGACACCCGGCTGGAGCACCAAGACCCTGTCAGCCACACAGCTGGGGGTGAGAGCAAGAGGTAGCTTTGGTACATCTCAAAGACCACCAATGAGGTTCACTGACCATTTTCTCTCCAGAAGTGAAGAAAACAAAATTCAGACTTTGGCTAGTCAGCCACTTTGGTAGCCAGCCTCCAAGATGGACCTAATTATCCCCTAATTATCTCCCAGTCTCCATGTACCAGTGTGGCTCCTCGCACTTGAAAAGGGTTGACTGTTTAACTAATAAGAAATTGCAGAAATGACAAAGTGCAGCTTCCAAAGTTATAAAAGACATTGCAGCTTCTGCTTTGGTTTCTGCTAGATCACTCATCCTGGGGTAAGCCAGCTGCCATGTCATGAGGACACTCAAGCAGCCCTAAGGAGAGATCCATGTGGCAAGGAACTGAGGCCTCTTACCTACAGCCACGTGAGTGAGTCATCTCAGAAGTCAAAAGATTTAATTTTTTAAATTTTTGGTTGTGTTGGGTCTTCGTTGCTGCACAGGGTTTCTCCAGTTGTTACTAGAGAAGCAGGGGTTACTCTTCGTTGTGGTGCACGGGCTTCTCCTTGCAGTGGTTTCTCTTGTTGTGGAGTATGGGCTCTAGGTGCATGGGCTTCAGTAGTTGTATCATGCAGGCTCAATAGTTGTTGCTTGCAGGCTCTAGAGCACAGGCTCAGTACTTGTGGCACACGGGCTTAGTTGCACTGCAGCATGTGGGATCTTCCCAGACCAGGGATGGAACCCCTGTTCCCTGCATTGGCAGGCACATTCTTACCCACTGTGCCACCAGGGAAGTCCAGTGTGCTCTTTTTTAAACCTAGTCTGTTTTCATTATTTTCTATCTTAACGATTCTGTATTAAAGAAAAAAAAAATACTCCTTTCTACCCCTCCTCTTTGAGGATTAAATATGAAGAAGTATGTCTTATTTATTAACCTCAAATTTTCACCTTACTTTTAAGAAGTAATCACAATGTCAAGTATTTAATACTTTTCACTTCCACCTTGAAAAGCATGGCTATTAAAGTGCTAATACAATTACCTTCCCTCGTCTATCTTTTTTAGTTTTTGTTATGTATAAAAAACAACGAAAAGCATGCATGGTTTGTAAGGAAATGACAAATTTCAGAAAATTCAGCATCTGAATACACTCTAAACATAGCTTCTAGATAAAGACACAGAAAATTTCCAGATACTCAGAGGCCCCCTGGTCCCATTCTAGTGACTCCCCTTAAGGTTTAATATTGTTCTGGTATCTAACAAAAAGATAACTTTACCTGTATTTTGTATTTTATATAAATGTTATGGCACAGTAAAATCACTTTTGGATTGGGCTTTTTTTATTTTATGTTGTTTGTGAATATGCCTATATGGTTGCCTGTTGTTGTGATCATGCATTGCCACTGTTGCATAGGATTCCATAATGTAAATATTTAACTATTAATTAATTTATTCCAATGTGTATTACAATATGAGTGATTTTCAGTTTGTGTCTATTGAGAACAGCACTGGTATATAAATTCTAGAACTTGAGCTTTGGTGGTGTGTGTATAAATTATTGTTCAGTATACACGTAGTAGTAAAATTTTCGAGTCATAGCTTTCTTGTGTTTATCTTTTTAGATATTTCTAAATATTTTCAAAACATTTGTATGATTTTTCATCTTCAGCAGCAGTGAATGAGATTCAAGGATTATACACATTCTTGTCAAACTTGATAATACCTGTCATTTTCATTTGAACTTTCTGGTTGGTGAGTGATAATTCCAGGTATCACGCTTTTGCATTTAATTGACTACTAAGAAGCCAAGCATCTTTTGATATGATTACTTAACATTCTGTACTCTCTTTTTTGAAATATCTTTTGGTATATTTCCCCCATTTTGCTATTCCATTATCTTCTTATTGAAGACTTCCTTTTTTTTAACATCTGAAGACTTCTTATTTAGGAGTTTTTAATACATGCTTGAGATGAGTTCTTCTCTCTTTCTGTCTCTCCTTCTCTTTCTTTAGATGAGTGTCAGTTTTTAATGTTAATAACATCTAATTTGTTATTTTCCTCTTTATTTATTTAGTCTTATTTCTATTTATTTATGTAGTCTTCTTACCTGTAGCAGAACACATTATTTATTCTAAACCACAAATATGTTTTCATTTCTTCAATAAATGTAATTATTAAGCTTTAAATTTAAGTTAACTTTCTAAACTAAATATGTTGTATCATAGTGAGCATTAATTTTTCTATGACAGCTGAAAGGTTACATTTATTCAGAAAATGTTGTATCAGCTTTCTTTTCATTTGCTCCTACTTCTCATTGATTCACAGTGTTAAACATCACTTCATCCATGGATCTGACTTTTCTCTGATTTCTCATGGTCATTCTCACTATTTCGTCTTGCCTCCTGAAATCTTTAGCAATCCCATTATTCCACAGAAGGAAAAACCTTCCTTGGGCCTTTTTCCTCAGAAGATTGATTATTCCCACATTTTAAATGGAGGATTGCAATAAGTTAGGAGAAAATGCCACAAGGGTCTCTCATTTTTTTTTTTTTTCACATCCTGTATCAGCCTCTGCTTGCATTCTCTGTTCAAAGATATTTGTGCAACACATTGATGGAAGATGCCACTTGTTTCTCTCCTTGGGGAAAAGACAGATTAATTACCTAACAAATAAAATAAAGAGAGTGTCTTGCTCTTTTCAAATGTTGGACAGGATTGCTTGCATCCTAATTTAAATATTTCAGGTGACTGAAGCTTAAGATTCCTAAGCTTTAATCCATACTTGCACCATGCACAGCACCCAACAGGAGAGCTTTACATAACCCCATGAGACACTTGTGTGCAAGTGGAACAGATAAAAATATAAAACTATTGCTGTCTTTTTGTGTCATAAAAATGATTTTTTGTCTCATTTAAAATATTTTTTTCTAAAATCCAAAAACGTGTCAGGCTAAAATATTGTTATTTCAAATATGGTAAAATCGAAGACCCTTCAAATTTCTTTCCAGTTTTGTTCATGATGGGATGCCGTCAGAGATATGACTTCATTAAACACAATAGGTAAGATTCCTTCATAGGCCTGATTGGGGAATATGAAAATAAACCCCAGAAAAATCTGGACATTTTCTAGTTCTCAAATATTGGTTAAGATGGTAGAAAGGGCCCTTCATTGTCCTATATGTTAATGCAGATCAATTGTGAGAGGTGGGGATAAAACAAGCAGCCTAAATATCCTTTATGTTTGTTGTACTACTAGTAGAAAGAGGAAGGGTCAACATGTTACCATGGTTGATATAGCAAATAAGCTGCTTGAAACTACACAGAAATGTACCTGCTTGTATTTTCTGTGCAGTTACCCTCTCTTTTGGTGTGCCCTGATACCTCCCTCAACTTATGTACCAACTCCAGCAGCATTAAGCAGAAATCCAAAGAAATCTATTCTTTGGAATTATGAGGAAGGGAAGAGTCAAACATTTTATAACATGCTCTATACAAGGATACACGTCACCATCCTTATCTATGCCATGCCATGCATGGAGGGTCAGTAGGTTCAGGGGATTCTGGAAGCACCAAGTTCTGTGGGGTTAATCACAGTTGCATTCATGGGCAGTAAAAGAGAAGGGCCTTATCTTGGTCACTTTCTCAATGCTAGTAGCTACAAAAAGAAGAGGATAGCAGACATCTTAGGGAGAAGAACCAACATTAAATGAAATGTCCTAATTACTCTAGGCAACCTCTCATGGTGGCCTCCCATAACTCCTCAAATCCCTACATACTTGCACAAGGGATAGTGTAATATTACTGGAGTGTCTGACTGCAGATTAACATTATTTTTGTTGAAAAAAATAAAAATAGGTTCAAGTGATAGGGTTTGAAAAGTGTTCACAGTGTGAGGGAAACTATTGTAACAGTGTGGACAGAACCCTTTGGATGGATTCATCATGTTTTTTTTGTTTGTTTGTTTGTTTGTTTTTTGCTGCTTCAGAATCTGTAGTAGCGATTGGTGAGTTCCATGATACATCCCCGCTTCTTATAAGTTTTAGATGGAATACCCCATTAGGAAGAAGTGCACGTAAGGAAGATTAGTGAGTCAAACTCCTCTGCCCTCTGTCAGCAGTGGGTGCAAAGGGATTTAGACCAAGTGCTTTCATCCTTTGATTTGCAAAGTTTTCACTATATGAATGATGTTTTGTTTGTTTGCAGGTCAGGAGCCTTGGTCTCAATATCCCTGTTTAAAAAGTGTTATCACGTGTCTGCCAGAAAGAATTGCTGATGATACTGGGAAAAATTGAGAGTTATCCTTAACAATTAAGGGTTTTGTAGCAACATGGATGGACCTAGAGATTGTTATACTGAGTGAAGCAAGTCAGACACAGAAAGACAGATATCATATGATATTGCTTATATGAGGAATCTAAAAAAGAAAAAAAAAGGTACAAATGAACTTATTTACACAACAGAAATAGAATCATGGATATAGAAAACAAACTTATGGTTACCAGGGGATAAGTGGGGAAGGGATAAATTGGGAGATTGGGACTGACTTATACACACTACTATATATAAAATAGATAAAGACCTGCTTTATAGCACAGGGAACTCTACTCAGTGGTCTGTACTGGCGTATATGGAAAAAGAATCTTATAAAAAAAAAAAAAACAAGGGTTTTGGGATTATATAATAAATATAAATGTGCAAACCTTTAACATGAAAGGAAAAATCAGTTAATTCTGTGGTCCCTGTTATGGTGTAAATATTTTGTACCTCTAATTTTAAACTTTTGAAACCCAGCTCCCATGTTGATGGTATTAGGAGGTGGGGCTTTTGGGAGGTGATTAGGTTATGAGGCCAGAGACCTCAAACATGGGATTAGTGACCTAATAAATGTAGCACACAGAAGACCTTATGCCCATTCCATGATTTCATTGCCGAGCGAGAAGACCCACATTATGAACCAGAAATTGGTCCCTCGCCAGACACTAAGTCAGCTGGCAACTTGTTCTTTTTTTTAAAAAAATAATTAGATAATTAATTAATTAATTTTTTGGCTGTGTTGTGTCTTTGGTGCGGTGCGCGGGCTTCTCATTGAGTGGCTTCTCTTGTTGTGGAGCACGGGCTCTAGGCATGTGGGTTTCAGTAGTTGTGGCTCACGGGCTCAGTAGTTGTGGCCTGTGGACTCTAGAGCACAGGCTCAGTATTTGTGGTGCACGGGCTTAGTTGTTCCATGGCATGTGGGATCTTCCTGGACCAGGGCTCGAACCCTTGTCCCCTTTATTGGTAGGCAGATTCTTAACCACTGCACCTCCAGGGAAGCCCCTGGTTACTTGTTCTTGAACTTTGCAGCCTCAGCAATTATGAGAAAACAAAAATATTCTGTTGTTTATAAAATACCAAGTCTCTCGTATTTTGTTTTAGCAGTCAAAGAGCTGGCTGAGGAGAAATATCTGTGAGCTTGAAGACATATCAGGAGAAACCTTTAAATCTCAAAAGAAAAGAGAAAATGGGCAGGAAAGAAATCAACAGAACAGAGTAATCAATAATTGTGGAACAATGAAAAATGCTGTGACCTATACATAATGGGTATAGCAGGAGGAGAATAAAGATAATAAAGAACAGAAAATATTTTTTTTAAAAATGACTGAGAATCTCCCCAAATGAATGTCTGACACTAAATCCACAACATCCAAACTTAGAAGAACATATGAATAGTAAAGAAAACTGACCAATATCTCTCAGGAACATCAATGCAAAAATCCTCAACAAAATATTACCAAATCGAATCCAACAATATTTTGAGAGAATTTTATATCATGAATGATAGGAAATAATACCAGGTATGAAAGGCTTGCTCAACATTCTAGAATCATATAATTATATCCATCACATCAACACCTTAAAGACAATCATTAGCATATCAATAGATTCAGAAGAACTTTGAAAAAATCTAACACCCATTCTTCATAAAAAACTCTCAGTTAAAGAAATAGACTGGAGCTTTCTCAAGTTGATAACAAAGATTTACAGGAAACTTTTATCTTACATCATGATTAATGGTCAAAACCATGAAGCTTTTCCACTAAGTTCAGGTAAAAGCAAGGATGTCCCCTTTCATGACTCCTTTTCCATATTTTACTCCAAGTCCTTGCTAATGCAATAAGGCACGAAAATAAATAAAACAAATACAGATTGGGTAGAAAAAAATGAAAGCAACCTAAATAAAATGTGGACCAATATACTTTATGGACACCTCACCAAAGAAAATAGACACTAAGCATATAAGTATACAGAAGAATAATCCAGATTACATGCTGCCATGAAAAAGCAAATTAAAAATACAAATACATACCACTATGTAACACTTAGAATGGCTAAAATGTGAACAATGACAAGAACAAATTCTGTAGGAGATGTGGAACAATAGGAAATGTCATTTGTCATTGGTGGAAATGAAAAATAATACAGCTACTTTGGTAGTCTGATTGACACTTGCTAGAATATTGAGCATTCCCTTACTGTACAATCCGTCAAGTGTTCTCATGGATATTTACTGAAAGTAGTTTAAAAAACATACTTCCAGAGGAAAACCTGCATATGGATATTTATAGCACCTAATTCAATATTGCCAAAATGTGAATGAAACTAAGGTGTCCTCCAATAGGTGAATGAAATGATATAGTATTAATATATTCTGGGAATGGGATAATATTGAGCACTAAAAAAGTAAGCTATCAAGCCATATAAAGAGATGGGAATTCTTTTTTTTTTTTTTTTCTTTTGAAATATAGGTGATTTTCTTTATTTCGAAATTTAAATTTTATTGGAGTATAGTTGATTTACAGTGTTGTGTTCATTTCAGCTGCACAGCAAGTGATTCAGTTACACATATGCATATATTCATTATTTTTCAGATTCTTTTCTGATAACGGTATTCCCAGAATACTGAGTAGAGCTCCCTGTGCTATACAGTAGGTCCTTGTTGCTTATCTGTTATATATAGTCATATTCGTATGTTTACCCCAAGCTCCTGATTTATCCCTACCCCCCACCTCTCCCCTTTGGTAACCATAAGTTTGTTTTCCAAGTCTGTGAGTCTGCCTCTGTTTTGTAAGTTAGTTCATTTGTATCAATTTTTAGCTTCCACCTAGAAGTGATATCACCCAATATTTGTCTTACTCTGTCTGACTTACTTCACTTAGTACAATCATTTCTAGGTCCATCCATGTTACTGCAACTGGCATTATTTTCTTCTATTTTATGGCTGAGTCATATTCCATTATATATATGTATCACATATTCTTTACCTATATTCATATGTTGATGGACATTTTGGTTGCTTCCATGTCTTCGCTATTGTAAAGAGTGTTGCAGTGAACATTGGGGAAGATGTGTCTTTTCGATTTATGCTTTCCTCCAGATATGCACACAGGAGTGAACTTGCTGGATCATCTGGTAGCTCTATTTTATTTTATTTTACTTCATTTCATTTAAGTTTCAATTTTGTTGGAATAGAGTTGATTTACAATGTTGTGTTACTTTCTGCTGCACAGCACAGTGAAGCAGTTATACATATATCCAATCCTTTTTGGATTCCTTTCCCATACAGGTCATTACAGAGTATTGAGTAGAGTTCCCTGTGCTATACAGTAAGCCCTTATTTGTTATCTCTTTTATATATAGTGGTGTGTATATGTCAATCCCAATTTCCAATTTATCCCTCCCACCTCCTCTTACTCTGGTAACCTCCATTCTGTGCTCCATAGTGGCTGTTACCAATTGGCATTGCCACCGATAGCATAGAATTGGTGGCGCAGTGGTTAAGAATCTGCCTGCCAGTTCAGGGGACACAGGTTTGAGCCCTGGACCGGGAAGATCTCACATGCCACAGAACAAGTAAGCCCGTGCACCACAACTACTCAGTCTGCGCTCTAGAGCCCACGAGCCACAACTACTGAAGCCTGTGTGCCTACAGCTTGTGCTCCACAGCAAGAGAAGCCACCACAAAGAGAAGGCTTCGTACCACAACGATGAGTAGCCCCCGCTTGCTGCAACTATAGAAAAGCCGCACGCAGCAACGAAGACCCAACGCAGATTAAAAAAAAAAAAAAATAAGTAGTAGATTTCTCTTTTTTCCACACCCTCTGAAGCATTTCTTGTTTGTAGACATTGTGATGATGGCTATTCTGAGTGGTTCCAGGTGATACTTCTTTGTACATCTGATTTGCATTTGTCTAACATAAAGCAATGGTGAGTATCTTCATATGTGCTTTTTTTTTTTTTTGAACAGTGTCAGTAAGATTGATCCCTTGAAAAAGGGTTATTGAAAGGTTGCCTTGTTTTGAAGTCTACTTCGATTACCTACCCCAAGACATTTTTTGAGGGCTGTTGTCATTTACAGCTCCCCAGGCGTTGTGAATATGAAGTGCGTATAAGGTCCAGTTTTAGAATTGTTATGGGAAACAGAAGGCGGCAGGATTTCTACTGTCCCTCTCTGGTTACTGACACAACCTTAGATGAAGGGCAAGTCCTGTTCTTGGGTATTAAATGAGAGTGGAATGTGCCTGACCAAACATGTAAGGGCTTCTGTCCCATTCCTTCTTCCCCCTTACCCTTCATCCCCCGAACAAGTATAAACCCCTGCAAAATCACCTGTTGAGGGTGCTGTCTTGTAGAGTGGGATGACCCTTATGAAGGAGTCGGGAGGTCGGAACCCAAACACCAGGATATGTTGAGAGCAGGTGATTTTCCAAATGTCATCCAGCCCAGAGAGTCCACCATCCTTTGGGTGTCAGAGGGTTGGTTTAGTAGTATGAGGGCACACTTAGACCTGGAGATAGTGATCCCATGCACAGGGGACCAGGTACTACATGTTCAAGGGGGGCAAATTAGCTGGCATATCCTCCCGAGGTCCTCAGGCCCACAACAGTCCAGCCTTGGGACCAAATTGTGTCTGTGTCCAGGGATGTGAGACTAGTACGTTCACTGCGACTAAACAAATTTAGTGATCATTTTTCTTTTCTTTAATTTGATTTTAAATTTATAATGGAGTATATAGTTGATTTATCATGTTGTGTTCATTTTTGACATACACCAACATGATTCATTTATACAGAGATAACTATGTATTCTTTATAGAATTATTTTCCCATTGAGGTTACTAAAGGGTGTTGAGAAGAGTTCCAAGTGCTCTACAGCAGGTCCATGTTGATTACAAGTTTTCTCTCTGTAAATATGTATATACTAACTCCAACCTCATGATTTATACCTCCAACACACCTTTCCAGTTTGGTAACCATAAGTTTGTGTTCTAAGTCTGGGACTCTGTTTCTGTGTTGTAAGATAGTACCTTTCTATCAATTTTTAGATTCCACCGATAAGTAATATCATATGATATTTTTCATTGCCTGATTTATGACACTTAGTATGAATGTATGTAGGTCCTTCTGAGTGGCCCTAAATGGCCTTATTTCATTCACTTCATGGCTGAGTAATATTCCATTGTACATATCTACCATAATTTCTTTATCCATTCTTCCTTCCAAGGACTTTTAGGTCGCTTCCGAGTAGAGGCTCTTGTAAACAGGGCTGCATAAATTTTAGAGTGCCTGGGTCCTGTCAATTTACGTTTTTTCCAAGATACAGGCCCAGGAGTGGAAGCGCCATATGCTCTGAAGCTCTGGTTTTTAGATTTTTAAGGAATCACCACCCACTTTTCCAGAGTTGCTGTTAGCAATTTACATTCCCACCATCATCTTGTCAGGGTTCCCTTTTCTCCATGCCCTGTCCTGCATTTCAGGTTTTACAGTTTGTGAGGTTGGCCATTCTGACTGGTGTGAAGTGATATCTCTTTGTAGTATTAATTTACATTGCCCGCCTGTTTTGTTGGCCAAAAATGGAGTAAGGGTTTTTCCTGAATATATTAAGGAATAACGCATACGGCCTTTTTGGCAAACTGCATCACTGGCGATGTTCAGCAGCTTTGCATGTGCTTTAATGACGAGTGCAAACTACCCCTTGAAATCCCTTTCCTGCAATTCTGCCTTGCTTACAAGGCCTTTACGAATACTTGGCTCAAGAAATGACTCCATTAGAGGAGTCCATTACAACCCTGCATGTCTGTGAATTGCAGTGCCCCTGAGCACCGGTTTTCAACTTGTTTAGGGAAGCAGACACAAAGGGGCAGGATTTCTACAGACCCATTCCAGTTACTGGGGCACCTGAAGGATAGGGAAATTCTTCTTCCAGGTAGGAAACTAGAGTAGCATATGCCTGTCCAAACATCTAAGGCTTGTGTCTCATTCCATCCCGCCATTCCCCTTCTTCACCGGAAAATTCCAAGCCGTGCAAAACCGGCTGTTGAGTGTGCTGCCTTCCCAAAGTGGGGAGACTCTAAGGAAAGGAGCTGGGGAACCCGAATACCAGGAGACGTGGAGATGAGGTGACTTTTCCAAAGTCTTCCCGATCAGACGGTGTACCATCCTCTGGATGTGCCATGCATGTTTTAGCTGTAGGAAGGGTCCCCTGCACCTGGAGGTATGGGACCCATGGAATGGGGGCCAGGCAGTATTACTCTAAAAGTGCTGCATTTGCTGTCCCATCCTCACGAAGCCTCTCAGACCAACGAGTGTAGAGCCTTAGGTCCCATCCAGCTCTGTGTCTAGATATGGTCAGTCCAGGTTGCATCACAGCCCTTGAACAAATTTTGTAAGAATTTCTCTCTCTCTCTCACTGTCTTTATTTTGTTCTTGTTATTTAATTTTATAATGGGGTATAGCTGATTTTCAATACTGTGTTTCTTCCTGCTCTACATCTATCCACTTGATTCACTTAAAGAGAGACATCAATACATTCTTTTACAGATTCTTACCAGTCTTATATATCCTTTTCTCGTGATAACAGTGTGCTGAGTCCATCTCTTTGAGCTATAGAGTAGGTGCTGTCGAATACCTATTTTGTTTATGGAACCGTATCTGTGCTAATTTCAACCTCCTGGTTTATGCATCACCCTGCCCCACCTTTCTCCTTTAGCAGCAATAAGTGTGTTTTCTAAATGTGTGACTCCGTTTCTGTTTTGTAATTGCGTTCATGTGAAGGCATTTTTAGATACTATCTATAAGTGATACCTTATGATAAGTCTCTTTTTATGTATGACTTATGTCACTTAGGATGATCGTACCTCAGTCTCCACGAGTTGCTGCCACTGGCCTTATTTCATTGATTTAATTGCTGAGTAATATTCCATTGTACATAAGTACCACATCTTCTTTATCCATTTTCTCCTTCCAAGGACATGTAAGTTGTACCCAAATCGAGGCATTTCTAAACAGAGCAGCCCTAAACTTTGGGGTGCCTGTGTCTTGTCGATTTTTTGGTTTTCCCAAGATATACGTCCATGAGGGGAAGTGCTGTATGCTCTGTAGCTCTGTGTTTTAGAAGTTTTAAGATACAGCATACACTTCTCAAGAGTGGCCGGTGGCAATTTACATACCGCCGATCAGCATAACAAGGCTCCCTTTTCTCCATGGCCTGTCCTGCATTTCTGGGTTTTACACTTTTTCAGCATGGGCCTTTTGACCAATGCGAAGTGAGACATTTTTGTAATGCTGATTTGCATTGCCCGCTTGTTTAGTTGGCCAAAAAGAGCATCTGCGTTTTTTCCAAAATTTATTCAGGAAAGAACGCAGACGCCCTTTTTGGCCAACTGCATCATTGTCGAAGATCTGCAGAATTTCATGTGCTTTAAAGGCGAGTCCAATCTACCTGTGAAAAACTGTTTCCTGCAATTCTGTCTTGCTTTGAAATCCTCTTCGTTGCCTTACCTCAATATATTTTTGGACGAGAGTGATCATTTATAACTCTGCAGGTTTGTGAATTGCAGTGCCCCTGAGTTCCATTTTTCAACTCGCTTTCTTGGGAGCTGGCCGCAAAAGCGCAGGATGGCTTCAGGACCTATTCTGGTTCCCTGGGGCAGGCTGAGCCTGTTGTTAATTCTTCTTCCTGATGGAAATTAGAGTGACCTGTGTCTTTCCCAACACCTAGAGCTAGCCTCTCATGGGTTCCCCCTCTTCCCATTCATCCTCAGGACAAATTGCAACCTGTACGAAACAGGAGGTTAAAGGTGCTGATTCTCCAAGTGGGGAGATTGTAAGTAAAGCGGATGGAATGGCGAACCCGAGCACCAGGAGATGAGGAATGAGGTGCGTTTCAGAAACCTTTCCCGATCACACTGTATACCATCCACTGGGTTTCCCATGCATTTTTTCGCTGTAAGAAGATTCCCTTGAACCTGGAGATTTGGGACCCATACAATGGGTACCACGCACTATTACTTTAAAGGGTAGGCGTTTGCTCACCCAACCTCACCAATCCTCTCAGCCCCAAGAGTGTCCAGCCTTATATCTAATCCAGCTGTGTGTCTAGATACGGTCGATCCAGGTTGCTTCACTGCCCCTGAACGAACTTTGTACGAATTTCTCTCTCTTTCACTGTCTTTGTTGGGTTTTTTTTTTAATGTATTTTTATAATGGGGTTTAGCTGATTTTCACTGCTGTGTTTATGCCGCTTTATACCCACTTGATTCATTTACAGAGAGATATCAATACATAGGTTTTAAGATTGTTACTAGTCAGATATACTCTTTTGCGGTGAATAGGGGGCGTTGAGTCCAGTTCACTGAGCAAGGGGTAGGTGTTGTCTGTTACATATTTGGTTTATGGAACGGTATGTGTGCTAATTTCAAACCCTTGTTTTATGCCTCACCCCACCTCACCTTTCCAGTTAAGCAGCGAACCAGTGTTTTCTAAATGTGTGACTCTGTTCTGTTTTGTAATCAGGTCATGTGTAGCGATTTTTACTTTCCCTCTATAAGTGATATCTTATGATAAGTGTCTTTTTCTGTGTGACTTATTTCACTTAGAAACATCGTACCTAAATCCACTCATCATGCTGCTAGTAGCCGTATGACATTGATTTCATGGCTGAGTGATATTCCATTGTACATAAATACCACACTTCTTTATCCATTTTTCTCTATCCTGGCATATTTAAGGTGTACTGAAGTGGAGGTTCTTGTAAACAGAGCAGGCCTAAACTTTGGGGTGCCTGTGTCTTGTTGATTTTTAGTTTTCCCATTTTATACGCCCACGAGTGGAAGGGCCCTATGCTCTCTAGCTGTGTTTTTTAGATGTTTTAGGAAACACCATGCACTTCTCCAGAGTGGCCGTTGACAATTTACATCCCGCGCATCAGCCTAACAAGGCTCCCTTTTCTCCCTGGCCTGTCCTGCACTTCTGGTTTTTACACTGTTTTGGATGGCCTTTGGACGGATGGGAAGTGAGACTTATTTGTAGTGCTGATTTGAATATATTCAGGAAAAAACGCATACGCCCTTTTTGGCCAAGTGCATCATTGTAGACGTTTTGCCGCTTTTCATGTGCTCTAAAGGCGATTCTTATCTACCTCCTGAAATCTGGGGGCTTGTTCCCGCACATTCCTCTCTAATGTACAGCCTGGGAACACTACCTCCAGGAAGACTCTGTTGCCCTAGTAACAAGGGTTGAGAACGTAATAATGCTGCCGCCTTGTGGCTGTTTCTCACAATAGCAGCTTTAAACCCAGAGCTAATGTTTGCTTAATAGTCACAAGGACAGCAGGGCTGTAAATGACACCTCCCCTCAAAAAATGCCCTGGGGTAGGGAATAGGCAAGAAAATTCAACACATGACAAATTTTTCAAGAAGTCAATATGAAGAGAGAAGTTGTACTCACTCTTTAAAAAAAAAAAAAGAGGAAAAGAAAAAAAGGACATGCCTAAAGCTCAGTATAAGGAATTATTAGCCACATGCAAATCCAACCTCCAAAAAGATTTCAGCTCACACCAGTCAAATGACCATCAGCAAAACGTCTACAAACTATAAATGCTGAAGGGGTTTTAGAGAACTTTGTACCTTCTAGAAGCTGGTGGGATGTAAAGTGGTAACAGCACTAACAAAAACTGAATGGAGCTGCTGTAAAAGGTAAAAATTGAGCTACCAGATGATGTGGCAGGGCACCTTTTGGGCCTATAATCTAAGACCACCAGAATCGGAAAGACAGAGGCAGGCAAATGTGCACTGCAGCAATATTGAAATAGCCAAGACATGGAAGCAAAAAAAAGGTCCATAAACAGATGAATTGACAAAGAAGAAGTGGTATATGTACAGAATGGAATAGTAGCCTCGGGAAGAAAACGAAGAGTGCCGTTTTCAGGATTAAAAATGAGCCTAGAAATAATCATATTAGGTAAAGTAAGTCAAAAGGGAATGACAAATATCCTATGATATCATTTATACAAGTGATCCTAAGATTGCTACCAATGAACATACTTCCACAGAAAAAGACACTCACAGACTTATAAAACAAACTAATGGTTAACCAAAATGAAAGGTGGAAGGATGGAAAAATTAGGATTATGGGGCTAACCTAAATAGGCTAATGTATGTTAAATGTATATAAACACTTAACATATAAACTATATATATTTCCTGCAATTCTGCCTTGCTTTCAAACCCTCTTCGTTGCCTTCCTTCAATATATTTTTGGACGAGAGTTAGCATTTATAACTCTACAGGATTGTGAATTGCAGTGCCCCTGATCTCCATTTTTCAACTCGCTTTTTTGGAAGCTGGCCGAAAAACCGCAGGATTGCTTAAGGCCCTATTGTGGTTCCGTGGGGGAGGCTGAGCCTGTGGTTAATTCTTCTTCCTGATGGGAAATTAGAGTGACCTGTGCCTGTCCCAACACCTAGAGCTAGTCTCTCATTGGTTCCCCCTGTTCCCGTTCATCCTCAGGACAAACTGCAACCTGTACGGAACAGGAGGTTAAAGGTGTTGATTCTCCAAGGAGGGAGATTGCTAGTCAAGAGGCTGGAATGGCGAACCCGAGCACAAGGAGATGAGAAATGAGGTGCGTTTTAGAAACCTTTCCCGATCACACGGTGTACCATCCTCTGGGTTTCTCATGCATGTTTTCGATGTAGGAAGATGCCCTTGAACCAGGAGATTTGGGACCCATGGGATGGGTACCACGCAGTATTACTTTAAAGGGTCTGCGTTTGCTCACCCAACCTCACCAAACCTCTCAGCCCCAAGAGTTTCCACCCTTATGTCTCAATCAGCTGTGGGTCTAATTATGGTCATTCCAGGTGGCATCACAGCCCCTGAACGAATTTTGTAAGAATTTCTCTCTCTTTCACTGTCTTTGCTTCACGGGTTTTTAAAAGTAATTGATTTTTATATTGGAGTTTAGCTGATTTTCACTGCTGTGTTTAAGCAGCTTTACACCCTCTTGACTCACTTACAGGGAGTTATCAATGCATAGGTTTTAAGAGTCTTACTAGTCAGATATATTCTTGGGCGGTGAATAGGTGTTGTTGAGTCCAGTTCACTGAGCAAGGAGTAGGTCTTGTCTATTACATATTGGGTTTATTGAACGGTATCTGAGCAAATTAGAAACCCTTTTTTTATGCATCACCCCACCTCACCTTTCCCGATAAGCAGCCATAGTGTGTTTTCTAAACGTGTGACTCTGTTCTGTTTTGTAATTCAGTTCAAGGGTAGAGGTTTTTACATTCCCTCTATAAGTGATATCTTATGATAAGTGTCTTTTTCTGTGTGACTTATTTCACTTAGAATCGTCGTACCTAAATGCACTCATCATGCTGCTACTAGCCTTATGACATTGATTTCATGGCTGAGTGATATTCCATTGTACATAAGGACCACAACTTCTTTATCCATTTTTCTCTTTCCAGGGATATTTAAGGTGTAACAAAGTGGAGGTTCTTGTCAACAGAGCAGCCCTAAATTTTGGGGTGCCTGTGTCTTGCTGATTTTTAGTTTTCCCAATTTATACGCCCATGAGTGGAAGTGCCCTATGCTCTCTAAGCTGAGTTTTTTAGATGTTTCAGGACACACCGTACACTTCTCCAGAGTGGCTGTTGGCAATTTACATCCCGCCCTTCAGCGTAGCAAGGCTCCCGTTTCTCCATGGCCTGCCCTGCATTTCTGGTTTTGACCCTTTATTCAGCATGGCCCTTTTGACCGATGTGAAGCGAGAATTCTTTGTAGCGCTGTTTTGCCTTTCCAGGTTGCTTGGTTGGCCAAAAAGGGCGTATGCGTTTTTTCCTGAATATATTCAGGAAAAAACGCATACGCTCTTTTTGGCCAAGGGCATCATTGTCGAGGTTTTGCCGCTTTTCCTGTGTTTTAAAGGCAATTCGAATCTACCTCCTGAAATCTGTTTCCTGCAATTCTGCCTTGCTCTCTAATCCTCCTCGTTGCCTTCCCTCAATATATTTGTGGACGAGAGTTATCATTTATAACTCTGCAGGTTTGTGAATTGCAGTGCCCATGAGCTCCACTTTTCGACTCGCTTTCTTGTTTGCTGGCAGAAAAAGCACAGGATTGCTTCAGGCCCTATTCTGCTTCCGGGCGTCAGACTGAGCCTGTGGTTAATTCTTCTTCCTGATTGGAAAATAGAGTGACCTGTGCCTGTCCCAACACCTAGAGCTAATCTCTCATTGGTTCCCCCTCTTCCCGTTCATCCTCAGGACAAATTGCAACCTGTACGGAACAGGAGGTTAAAGATGCTGATTCTCTAAGTAGGGAGATTGCTAGTAAAGCGGCTGGAATGGCGAACCCGAGCACAAGGAGATGAGAAATGAGGTGCGTTTTAGAAACCTTTCCCGATCACTCGGTGTACCATCTTCTGGGTTTCTCATGCATGTTTTCGATGTAGTAAGATGCCCTTGAACCTGGAGATTTGGGACCAATGGGTTGGGTACCACGCACTATTACTTTAAAGCGTCTGCGTTTGCTCACCCAACCTCACCAAACCTCTCAGCCCCAATAGTGTCCACCCTTATGTCTCAATCAGCTGCGGGTCTAGATATGGTCAATCCAGGTGGCATCACAGCCCCTGAACGAATTTTGTAAGAATTTCTCTCTCTTTCACTGTCTTTGTTTCACGGGTTTTTAAAATTAATTGAGTTTTATAATGGGGTTTAGCTGCTTTTCACTGCTGTGTTTATGCAGCTTTACACCCAGTTGACTCACTTACAGAGAGATATCAATACATAGGTTTTAAGATTCTTACTAGTCAGATATATTCTTCGGCGGTGAATAGGGGGTGTTGAGTCCAGTTCACTGAGCAAGGAGTAGGTCTTGTCTATTACATATTGGGTTTATGGAACGGTATCTGAGCTAATTTGAAACCCTTGTTTTATGCATCACCCCACCTCACCTTTCCCGTTAGGCAGCCATAGTGTGTTTTCTAAACTTGTTATTCTGTTCTGTTTTGTAATTCAGTTCAAGGGTAGCGGTTTTTACATTCCCTCTATAAGTGAAATCTTATGATAAGTGTCTTTTTCTGTGTGACTTATTTCACTTAGATTCGTCGTACCTAAATACACTCATCATGCTGCTACTAGCCTTATGACGTTGATTTCATGGCTGAGTGATATTCCATTGTACATAAGGACCACAACTTCTTTATCCATTTTTCTCTTTCCTGGGATATTTAAGGTGTAGCCAAGTGGAGGTTCTTGTCAACAGAGCAGCCCTAAACTTTGGGGTGCCTGTGTCTTGCTGATTTTTAGTTTTCCCAATTTATACGCCCATGAGTGGAAGTGCCCTATGCTCTCTAAGCTGAGTTTTGTAGATGTTTCAGGACACACCGTACACTTCTCCAGAGTGGCTGTTGGCAATTTACATCCCACCCATCAGCGTAGCAAGGCTCCCGTTTCTCCATGGCCTGTCCTGCATTTCTGGTTTTGACACTTTATTCAGCATGGCCCTTTTGAGCGATGGGAAGTGAGACTTCCTTGTACTGCAGATTTGCCTTTCCAGGTTGCTTGGTTGGCCAAAAAGGACGTATGCGTTTTTTTCCTGAATATATTCAGGAAAAAACGCATACGTCCTTTTTGGCCAAGGGCATCATTGTCGAGGTTCTGCCGCTTTTCCTGTGTTTTAAAGGCAATTCGTATCTACCTCCTGAAATCTGGTTCCTGCAATTCTGCCTTGCTTTCTAATCCTCCTCGTTGCATTCCCTCAATATATTTGTGGACGAGAGTTATCATTTATAACTCTGCAGGGTTGTGAATTGCAGTAACCCTGAGGTCCATTTTTCAACTCGCTTTCTTGGGAGCTGGCCGCAAAAGCTCAGGATTGCTTCAGGCCCTATTCTGCTTCAGGGCGGCAGACTGAGCCTGTGGTTTATTCTTCTTCGTGATGGGAAAATAGAGTGACCTGTGCCTGTCGCAACACCTAGAGGCTAGTCTCTCACTGGTTCCCCCTCTTCCCGTTCATCCTCAGGAAACATTGCAACTTGTACGGAATAGGAGTTTAAAGGTGCCGATTCTCCAAGGAGGGAGATTGCTAGTAAAGCGGCTGGAATGGCGAACCCGAGCACAATGAGATGAGAAATGAGGTGCGTTTTAGAAACCTTCCCCAATCACACGGTGTACCATCTTCTGGGTTTTTCATGCATGTTTTCGATGTAGGAAGATGCCCTTTAACCTGGAGATTTGGGACCCATGGGATGGGTACCATGCAGTATTACTTTAAAGGGTCTGCGTTTGCTCACCCAACCTAACCAAAACTCTCACCCCAAGAGTGTCCACCCTTATGTCGCAATCAGCTGTTGGTCTAGATATGGCCAATCCAGGTGGCATCACAGCCCCTGAACGAATTTTGTAAGAATTTCTCTCTCTTTCACTGTCTTTGCTTCACGGGTTTTTAAAAGTAATTGATTTTTATAATGGGGTTTAGCTGCTTTTCACTGCTGTGTTTATGTCGCTTTACACCCTCTTGACTCACTTACAGGGAGTTATCAATGCATAGGTTTTAAGAATCTTACTAGTCAGATATATTCTTGGGCGGTGAATAGGTGTTGTTGAGTCCAGTTCACTGAGCAAGGAGTAGGTCTTGTCTATTACATATTGGGTTTATGGAACGGTATCTGAGCAAATTAGAAACACTTTTTTTATGCATCACCCCACCTCACCTTTCCCGATAAGCAGCCATAGTGTGTTTTCTAAACGTGTGACTCTGTTCTGTTTTGTAATTCAGTTCAAGGGTAGAGGTTTTTACATTCCCTCTATAAGTGATATCTTATGATAAGTGTCTTTTTCTGTGTGACTTATTTCACTTAGAATCGTCGTACCTAAATGCACTCATCATGCTGCTACTAGCCTTATGACATTGATTTCATGGCTG
Organism: Eschrichtius robustus; assembly: GCF_028021215.1. NCBI lineage: Eukaryota > Metazoa > Chordata > Mammalia > Artiodactyla > Eschrichtiidae > Eschrichtius > Eschrichtius robustus. The sequence continues at coordinate 25,333,290 of NC_090830.1, read as the reverse complement.
AGTGATATTCCATTGTACATAAGGACCACAACTTCTTTATCCATTTTTCTCTTTCCTGGGATATTTAAGGTGTAGCCAAGTGGAGGTTCTTGTCAACAGAGCAGCCCTAAACTTTGGGGTGCCTGTGTCTTGCTGATTTTTAGTTTTCCCAATTTATACGCCCATGAGTGGAAGTGCCCTATGCTCTCTAAGCTGAGTTTTGTAGATGTTTCAGGACACACCGTACACTTCTCCAGAGTGGCTGTTGGCAATTTACATCCCACCCATCAGCGTAGCAAGGCTCCCGTTTCTCCATGGCCTGTCCTGCATTTCTGGTTTTGACACTTTATTCAGCATGGCCCTTTTGAGCGATGGGAAGCGAGACTTCCTTGTACTGCAGATTTGCCTTTCCAGGTTGCTTGGTTGGCCAAAAAGGACGTATGCGTTTTTTCCTGAATATATTCAGGAAAAAACGCATACGTCCTTTTTGGCCAAGGGCATCATTGTCGAGGTTCTGCCGCTTTTCCTGTGTTTTAAAGGCAATTCGAATCTACCTCCTGAAATCTGGTTCCTGCAATTCTGCCTTGCTTTCTAATCCTCCTCGTTGCATTCCCTCAATATATTTGTGGACGAGAGTTATCATTTATAACTCTGCAGGGTTGTGAATTGCAGTAACCCTGAGGTCCATTTTTCAACTCGCTTTCTTGGGAGCTGGCCGCAAAAGCTCAGGATTGCTTCAGGCCCTATTCTGCTTCCGGGCGGCAGACTGAGCCTGTGGTTTATTCTTCTTCGTGATGGGAAAATAGAGTGACCTGTGCCTGTCGCAACACCTAGAGGCTAGTCTCTCACTGGTTCCCCCTCTTCCCGTTCATCCTCAGGAAACATTGCAACTTGTACGGAATAGGAGGTTAAAGGTGCCGATTCTCCAAGGAGGGAGATTGCTAGTAAAGCGGCTGGAATGGCGAACCCGAGCACAATGAGATGAGAAATGAGGTGCGTTTTAGAAACCTTCCCCAATCACACGGTGTACCATCTTCTGGGTTTTTCATGCATGTTTTCGATGTAGGAAGATGCCCTTTAACCTGGAGATTTGGGACCCATGGGATGGGTACCATGCAGTATTACTTTAAAGGGTCTGCGTTTGCTCACCCAACCTAACCAAAACTCTCACCCCAAGAGTGTCCACCCTTATGTCGCAATCAGCTGTTGGTCTAGATATGGCCAATCCAGGTGGCATCACAGCCCCTGAACGAATTTTGTAAGAATTTCTCTCTCTTTCACTGTCTTTGCTTCACGGGTTTTTAAAAGTAATTGATTTTTATAATGGGGTTTAGCTGCTTTTCACTGCTGTGTTTATGTCGCTTTACACCCTCTTGACTCACTTACAGGGAGTTATCAATGCATAGGTTTTAAGAGTCTTACTAGTCAGATATATTCTTGGGCGGTGAATAGGTGTTGTTGAGTCCAGTTCACTGAGCAAGGAGTAGGTCTTGTCTATTACATATTGGGTTTATGGAACGGTATCTGAGCTAATTTGAAACCCTTGTTTTATGCATCACCCCAACTCACCTTTCCCGTTAGGCAGCCATAGTGTGTTTTCTAAACGTGTGACTCTGTTCTGTTTTGTAATTCAGTTCAAGGGTAGAGGTTTTTACATTCCCTCTATAAGTGATATCTTATGATAAGTGTCTTTTTCTGTGTGACTTATTTCACTTAGAATCGTCGTACCTAAATGCACTCATCATGCTGCTACTAGCCTTATGACGTTGATTTCATGGCTGAGTGATATTTCACTGTACATAAGGACCACAACTTCTTTATCCATTTTTCCCTTTTGTGGGATATTTAAGGTGTAACAAAGTGGAGGATCTTGTCAACAGAGCAGCCCTAAACTTTGGGGTGCTTGTGTCTTGCTGATTTTTAGTTTTCCCAATTTATACGCCCATGAGTGGAAGTGCCCTATGCTCTCTAAGCTGAGTTTTGTAAATGTTTCAGGACACACCGTACACTTCTCCAGAGTGGCTGTTGGCAATTTACATCCCGCCCATCAGCGTAGCAAGGCTCCCGTTTCTCCGTGGCCTTTCCTGCATTTCTGGTTTTGACACTTTATTCAGCATGGCCCTTTTGACCGATGGGACGTGAGACTTCTTTGTAGCCCTGATTTGCCTTTCCAGGTAGCTTGGTTGGCCAAAAAGGGCGTATGCGTTTTTTCCTGAATATATTCAGGAAAAAACGCATACGCCCTTTTTGGCCAAGGGCATCATTGTCGAGGTTTTGCCGCTTTTCCTGTGCTTTAAAGGCGATTCGAATCTGCCTCCTGAAATCTGTTTCCTGCAATTCTGCCTTGCTTTCAAATCCTCTTTGTTGCCTTCCCTCAATATATTTGTAGACGAGAGTTATCATTTATAAGTCTGCAGGTTTGTGAATTGCAGTGCCCCTGAGCTCCATTTTTCAACTCGCTCTCTTGGGAGCTGGCCGCAAAAGCGCAGGATTGCTTCAGGCCCTATTCGGGTTGTGGGCGGCAGGCTGAGCCTGTGGTTAATTCTTCTTCCTGATGGGAAAATAGAGTGACCTGTGCCTGTCCCAACACCTAGAGCTAGTCTCTCACTGGTTCCCCCTCTTCCCGTTCATCCTCAGGACAAATTGCAACCTGTACGGAACAGGAGGTTAAAGGTGCCGATTCTTCAAGGAGGGAGATTGCTAGTAAAGCGGCTGGAATGGCGAACCCGAGCACAAGGAGATGAGAAATGAGGTGCGTTTTAGAAACATTTCCCGATCACTCGGTGTACCATCTTCTGGGTTTCTCATGCATGTTTTCGATGTAGGAAGATGCCCTTGAACCTGGAGATTTGGGACCCATGGGATGGGTACCACGCAGTATTACTTTAAAGGGTCTGCGTTTGCTCACCCAACCTCACCAAACCTCTCAGCCACAAGTGTCCACCCTTATGTCTCAATCAGCTGCGGGTCTAGATATGGTCAATCCAGGTGGCATCACAGCCCCTGAACGAATTTTGTAAGAATTTCTCTCTCTTTCACTCTCTTTGTTTCACGGGTTTTTTTAAATTAATTGAGTTTTATAATGGGTTTTAGCTGCTTTTCACTGCTGTCTTTATGCCGCTTTACACCCACTTGACTCACTTACAGAGAGATATCAATACATAGGTTTTAAGATTATTACTAGTCAGATATAATCTTGGGCGGTGAATAGTGGGTGTTGAGTCCAGTTCACTGAGCAAGGAGTAGGTCTTGTCTATTACATATTGCGTTTATGGAACGGTATCTGAGCTAATTTGAAACCCTTGTTTTAGGCATCACCCCACCTCACCTTTCCCGTTAAGCAGCTATAGTGTGTTTTCTAAACGTGTGACTCTGTTCTGTTTTGTAATTCAGTTCAAGTGTAGCGGTTTTTCCATTCCCTCTATAAGTGATATCTTATGGCAAGTGTCTTTTTCTGTGTGACTTATTTCACTTAGAATCGTCGTACCTAAATCCACTCATCATGCTGCTACTAGCCTTATGACGTTGATTTCATGGCTGAGTGATATTCCTTTGTACATAAGGACCACAACTTCTTTATCCATTTTTCTCTTTCCTGGGATATTTAAGGTGTAACGAAGTGGAGGTTCTTGTCAACAGAGCAGCCCTAAACTTTGGGGTGCCTGTGTCTTGCTGATTTTTAGGTTTCCCAATGCATACGCCCATGAGTGGAAGTGCCCTATGCTCTCTAAGCTGTGTTTTTTAGATGTTTCAGGACACACCGTACACTTCTCCAGAGTGGCTGTTGGCAATTTACATCCCGCCCATCAGCGTAGCAAGGCTCCCGTTTCTCCATGGCCTGTCCTGCATTTCTGGTTCTGACCCTTTATTCAGCATGGCCCTTTTGACCGATGCGAAGCGAGACTTCTTTGTAGCGCTGATTTGCCTTTCCAGGTTGCTTGGTTGGCCAAAAAGGGCGTATGCGTTTTTTCCTGAATATATTCAGGAAAAAACGCATACGCCCTTTTTGGCCAAGGGCATCATTGTCGAGGTTTTGCCGCTTTTCCTGTGCTTTAAAGGTGATTCGAATCTACCTCCTGAAATCTGTTTCCTGCAATTCTGCCTTGCTTTCAAATCCTCTTCGTTGCCTTCCTTGAATATATTTGTGGAGGAGAGTTATCATTTATAACTCTGCAGGTTTGTGAATTGCAGTGCCCCTGAGCTCCATTTTTCAACTCGCTTTCTTGGGAGCTGGCCGCAAAAGCGCAGGATTGCTTCAGGCCCTATTCGGGTTCCGGGCGGCAGGCTGAGCCTGTGGTTAATTCTTCTTCCTGATGGGAAAATAGAGTGACCTGTGCCTGTCCCAACACCTAGAGCTAGTCTCCCATTGGTTCCCCCTCTTCCCGTTCATCCTCAGGACAAATTGCAACCTGTACGGAACAGGAGGTTAAAGATGCTGATTCTCCAATGAGGGAGATTGCTAGTAAAGCGGCTGGAATGGCGAACCCGAGCACAAGGAGATGAGAAATGAGGTGCGTTTTAGAAACCTTTCCCGATCACTCGGTGTACCATCTTCTGGGTTTTTCATGCATGTTTTCGATGTAGGCAGATGCCCTTGAACCTGGAGATTTGGGACCCATGGGATGGCTACCACGCAGTATTACTTTAAAGAGTCTGCGTTTGCTCACCCAACCTCAGCAAACCTCTCAGCCCCAAGTGTCCACCCTTATGTCTCAATCAGCTGCGGGTCTAGATATGGACAATCCAGGTGGCATCACAGCCCCTGAACGAATTTTGTAAGAATTTCTCTCTCTTTCAGTCTCTTTGTTTCACGGGTTTTTTTAAATTAATTGAGTTTTATAATGGGGTTTAGCTGCTTTTAACTGCTATGTTTATGCAGCTTTACACCCAGTTGACTCACTTACAGAGAGATATCAATACATAGGTTTTAAGATTCTTACTAGTCAGATATATTCTTGGGCCGTGAATAGGGGGTGTTGAGTCCGGTTCACTGAGCAAGGAGTAGGTCTTTTCTATTACATATTGGGTTTATGGAACGGTATCTGAGCTAATTTGAAACCCTTGTTTTATACATCACCCCACCTCAACTTTCCCGTTAGGCAGCCACAGTGTGTTTTCTAACCGTGTGACTCTGTTCTGTTTTGTAATTCAGTTCAAGGGTAGCGGTTTTTACATTCCCTCTATAAGTGATATCTTATGATAAGTGTCTTTTTCTGTGTGACTTATTTCACTTAGAATCGTCGTACCTAAATCCACTCATCATGCTGCTACTAGCCTTATGACGTTGATTTCATGGCTGAGTGATATTCCATTGTACATAAGGACCACAACTTCTTTATCCATTTTTCTCTTTCCTGGGATATTTAAGGTGTAGCCAAGTGGAGGTTCTTGTCAACAGAGCAGCCCTAAACTTTGGGGTGCCTGTGTCTTGCTGATTTTTAGTTTTCCCAATTTATACGCCCATGAGTGGAAGTGCCCTATGCTCTCTAAGCTGAGTATTGTAAATGTTTCAGGACACACCGTACACTTCTCCAGAGTGGCTGTTGGCAATTTACATCCCGCCCATCAGCGTAGCAAGGCTCCCGTTTCTCCGTGGCCTTTCCTGCATTTCTGGTTTTGACACTTTATTCAGCATGGCCCTTTTGACCGATGGGACGCGAGACTTCTTTGTAGCCCTGATTTGCCTTTCCAGGTAGCGTGGTTGGCCAAAAAGGGCGTATGCGTTTTTTCCTGAATATATTCAGGAATAAACGCATACGCCCTTTTTGGCCAAGGGCATCATTGTCGAGGTTTTGCCGCTTTTCCTGTGCTTTAAAGGCGATTCGAATCTGCCTCCTGAAATCTGTTTCCTGCAATTCTGCCTTGCTTTCAAATCCTCTTTGTTGCCTTCCCTCAATATATTTGTAGACGAGAGTTATCATTTATAACTGTGCAGGTTTGTGAATTGCAGTGACCCTGAGCTCCACTTTTCGACTCGCTTTCTTGTTTGCTGGCAGAAAAAGCTCAGGATTGCTTCAGGCCCTATTCTGCTTCCGGGCGGCAGACTGAGCCTGTGGTTAATTCTTCTTCCTGATGGGAAAATAGAGTGACCTGTGCCTGTCCCAACACCTAGAGCTAGTCTCTCACTGGTTCCCCCTCTTCCCGTTCATCCTCAGGACAAATTGCAACCTGTACGGAACAGGAGGTTAAAGGTGCCGATTCTTCAAGGAGGGAGATTGCTAGTAAAGCGGCTGGAATGGCGAACCCGAGCACAAGGAGATGAGAAATGAGGTGCGTTTTAGAAACCTTTCCCGATCACTCGGTGTACCATCTTCTGGGTTTCTCATGCATGTTTTCGATGTAGGAAGATGCCCTTGAACCTGGAGATTTGGGACCCATGGGATGGGTACCACGCAGTATTACTTTAAAGGGTCTGCGTTTGCTCACCCAACCTCACCAAATCTCTCAGCCCCAAGAGTGTCCACCCTTATGTCGCAATCAGCTGTGGGTCTAGATATGGTCAATCCAGGTGGCATCACAGCCCCTGAACGAATTTTGTCAGAATTTCTCTCTCTTTCACTGTCTTTGTTTCACGGGTTTTTAAAAGTAATTGATTTTTATAATGGGGTTTAGCTGCTTTTCACTGCTGTCTTTATGCCGCTTTACACCCACTTGACTCACTTACAGAGAGGTATCAATACATAGGTTTTAAGATTATTACTAGTCAGATATATTCTTGGGCGGTGAATAGGGGGTGTTGTGTCCGGTTCACTGAGCAAGGAGTAGGTCTTGTCTATTACATATTGGGTTTATGGAACGGTATCTGAGCTAATTTGAAACCCTTGTTTTAGGCATCACCCCATCTCACCTTTCCCGTTAGGCAGCCATAGTGTGTTTTCTAAACGTGTGACTCTGTTCTGTTTTGTAATTCAGTTCAAGTGTAGCGGTTTTTCCATTCCCTCTATAAGTGATATCTTATGGCAAGTGTCTTTTTCTGTGTGACTTATTTCACTTAGAATCGTCGTACCTAAATCCACTCATCATGCTGCTACTAGCCTTATGACGTTGATTTCATGGCTGAGTGATATTTCTTTGTACATAAGGACCACAACTTCTTTATCCATTTTTCTCTTTCCTGGGATATTTAAGGTGTAACGAAGTGGAGGTTCTTGTCAACAGAGCAGCCCTAAACTTTGGGGTGCCTGTGTCTTGCTGATTTTTAGTTTTCCCAATGCATACGCCCATGAGTGGAAGTGCCCTATGCTCTCTAAGCTGTGTTTTTTAGATGTTTCAGGACACACCGTACACTTCTCCAGAGTGGCTGTTGGCAATTTACATCCCGCCCATCAGCGTAGCAAGGCTCCCGTTTCTCCATGGCCTGTCCTGCATTTCTGGTTCTGACACTTTATTCAGCATGGCCCTTTTGACCGATGCGAAGCGAGACTTCTTTGTAGCGCTGATTTGCCTTTCCAGGTTGCTTGGTTGGCCAAAAAGGGCGTATGCGTTTTTTCCTGAATATATTCAGGAAAAAAAGCATACGCCCTTTTTGGCCAAGGGCATCATTGTCGAGGTTTTGCCGCTTTTCCTGTGCTTTAAAGGCGATTCGAATCTACCTCCTGAAATCTGTTTCCTGCAATTCTGCCTTGCTTTCAAATCCTCTTCGTTTCCTTCCTTGAATATATTTGTGGACGAGAGTTATCATTTATAACTCTGCAGGTTTGTGAATTGCAGTGCCCCTGAGCTCCATTTTTCAACTCGCTTTCTTGGGAGCTGGCCGCAAAAGCACAGGATTGCTTCAGGCCCTATTCGGGTTCCGGGCGGCAGGCTGAGCCTGTGGTTAATTCTTCTTCCTGATGGGAAAATAGAGTGACCTGTGCCTGTCCCAACACCTAGAGCTAGTCTCCCATTGGTTCCCCCTCTTCCCGTTCATCCTCAGGACAAATTGCAACCTGTACGGAACAGGAGGTTAAAGATGCTGATTCTCCAAGGAGGGAGATTGCTAGTAAAGCGGCTGGAATGGCGAACCCGAGCACAAGGAGATGAGAAATGAGGTGCGTTTTAGAAACATTTCCCGATCACTCGGTGTACCATCTTCTGGGTTTCTCATGCATGTTTTCGGTGTAGGAAGATGCCCTTGAACCTGGAGATTTGGGACCCATGGGATGGGTACCACGCAGTATTACTTCAAAGGGTCTGCGTTTGCTCACCCAACCTCACCAAACCTCTCAGCCCCAAGTGTCCACCCTTATGTCTCAATCAGCTGTGGGTCTGGATATGGTCAATCCAGGTGGCATCACAGCCCCTGAACGAATTTTGTAAGAATTTCTCTCTCTTTCACTCTCTTTGTTTCACGGGTTTTTAAAATTAATTGAGTTTTATAATGGGGTTTAGCTGCTTTTCACTGCTGTGTTTAAGCAGCTTTACACCCACTTGACTCACTTACAGAGAGATATCAATAAATAGGTTTTAAGATTCTTACTAGTCAGATATATTCTTGGGCGGTGAATAGGGGGTGTTGTGTCCGGTTCACTGAGCAAGGAGTAGGTCTTGTCTATTACATATTGGGTTTATGGAACGGTATCTGAGCTAATTTGAAACCCTTGTTTTATGCATCACCCCACCTCAACTTTCCCGTTAGGCAGCCATAGTGTGTTTTCTAAACGTGTGACTCTGTTCTGTTTTGTAATTCAGTTCAAGGGTAGCGGTTTTTACATTCCCTCTATAAGTGATATCTTATGATAAGTGTCTTTTTCTGTGTGACTTATTTCACTTAGAATCGTCGTACCTAAATCCACTCATCATGCTGCTACTAGCCTTATGACGTTGATTTCATGGCTGAGTGATATTCCATTGTACATAAGGACCACAAATTCTTTATCCATTTTTCTCTTTCCTGGGATATTTAAGGTGTAACGAAGTGGAGGTTCTTGTCAACAGAGCAGCCCTAAACTTTGGGGTGCTTGTGTCTTGCTGATTTTTAGTTTTCCCAATTTATACGCCCATGAGTGGAAGTGCCCTATGCTCTCTAAGCTGAGTTTTGTAAATATTTCAGGACACACCGTACACTTCTCCAGAGTGGCTGTTGGCAATTTACATCCCGCCCATCAGCGTAGCAAGGCTCCCGTTTCTCCGTGGCCTGTCCTGCATTTCTGGTTTTGACACTTTATTCAGCATGGCCCTTTTGACCAACGGGAAGCGAGACTTCTTTGTAGCACTGATTTGCCTTTCCAGGTTGCTTGGTTGGCCAAAAAGGGCGTATGCGTTTTTTCCTGAATATATTCAGGAAAAAACGCATACGCCCTTTTTGGCCAAGGGCATCATTGTCGAGGTTTTGCTGCTTTTCCTGTGCTTTAAAGGCGATTCGAATCTGCCTCCTGAAATCTGTTTCCTGCAATTCTGCCTTGCTTTCAAATCCTCTTCGTTGCCTTCCTTGAATATATTTGTGGACGAGAGTTATCATTTATAACTCTGCAGGTTTGTGAATTGCAGTGCCCCTGAGCTCCATTTTTCAACTCGCTTTCTTGGGAGCTGGCCGCAAAAGCACAGGATTGCTTCAGGCCCTATTCGGGTTCCGGGCGGCAGGCTGAGCCTGTGGTTAATTCTTCTTCCTGATGGGAAAATAGAGTGACCTGTGCCTGTCCCAACACCTAGAGCTAGTCTCCCATTGGTTCCCCCTCTTCCCGTTCATCCTCAGGACAAATTGCAACCTGTACGGAACAGGAGGTTAAAGATGCTGATTCTCCAAGGAGGGAGATTGCTAGTAAAGCGGCTGGAATGGCGAACCCGAGCACAAGGAGATGAGAAATGAGGTGCGTTTTAGAAACATTTCCCGATCACTCGGTGTACCATCTTCTGGGTTTCTCATGCATGTTTTCGGTGTAGGAAGATGCCCTTGAACCTGGAGATTTGGGACCCATGGGATGGGTACCACGCAGTATTACTTCAAAGGGTCTGCGTTTGCTCACCCAACCTCACCAAACCTCTCAGCCCCAAGTGTCCACCCTTATGTCTCAATCAGCTGTGGGTCTGGATATGGTCAATCCAGGTGGCATCACAGCCCCTGAACGAATTTTGTAAGAATTTCTCTCTCTTTCACTCTCTTTGTTTCACGGGTTTTTAAAATTAATTGAGTTTTATAATGGGGTTTAGCTGCTTTTCACTGCTGTGTTTAAGCAGCTTTACACCCACTTGACTCACTTACAGAGAGATATCAATAAATAGGTTTTAAGATTCTTACTAGTCAGATATATTCTTGGGCGGTGAATAGGGGGTGTTGTGTCCGGTTCACTGAGCAAGGAGTAGGTCTTGTCTATTACATATTGGGTTTATGGAACGGTATCTGAGCTAATTTGAAACCCTTGTTTTATGCATCACCCCACCTCAACTTTCCCGTTAGGCAGCCATAGTGTGTTTTCTAAACGTGTGACTCTGTTCTGTTTTGTAATTCAGTTCAAGGGTAGCGGTTTTTACATTCCCTCTATAAGTGATATCTTATGATAAGTGTCTTTTTCTGTGTGACTTATTTCACTTAGAATCGTCGTACCTAAATCTACTCATCATGCTGCTACTAGCCTTATGACGTTGATTTCATGGCTGAGTGATATTCCATTGTACATAAGGACCACAACTTCTTTATCCATTTTTCTCTTTCCTGGGATATTTAAGGTGTAACGAAGTGGAGGTTCTTGTCAACAGAGCAGCCCTAAACTTTGGGGTGCTTGTGTCTTGCTGACTTTTAGTTTTCCCAATTTATACGCCCATGAGTGGAAGTGCCCTATGCTCTCTAAGCTGAGTTTTGTAAATGTTTCAGGACACACCGTACACTTCTCCAGAGTGGCTGTTGGCAATTTACATCCCGCCCATCAGCGTAGCAAGGCTCCCGTTTCTCCGTGGCCTGTCCTGCATTTCTGGTTTTTACACTTTATTCAGCATGGCCCTTTTGACCGATGGGAAGCGAGACTTCTTTGTAGCACTGATTTGCCTTTCCAGGTTGCTTGGTTGGCCAAAAAGGGCGTATGCGTTTTTTCCTGAATATATTCAGGAAAAAACGCATACGCCCTTTTTGGCCAAGGGCATCATTGTCGAGGTTTTGCCGCTTTTCCTGTGCTTTAAAGGCGATTCGAATCTGCCTCCTGAAATCTGTTTCCTGCAATTCTGCCTTGCTTTCAAATCCTCTTCGTTGCCTTCCTTGAATATATTTGTGGACGAGAGTTATCATTTATAACTCTGCATGTTTGTGAATTGCAGTGCCCCTGAGTTCCATTTTTCAACTCGCTTTCTTGGGAGCTGGCCGCAAAAGCACAGGATTGCTTCAGGCCCTATTCGGGTTCCGGGCGGCAGGCTGAGCCTGTGGTTAATTCTTCTTCCTGATGGGAAAATAGAGTGACCTGTGCCTGTCCCAACACCTAGAGCTAGTCTCCCATTGGTTCCCCCTCTTCCCGTTCATCCTCAGGACAAATTGCAACCTGTACGGAACAGGAGGTTAAAGATGCTGATTCTCCAAGGAGGGAGATTGCTAGTAAAGCGGCTGGAATGGCGAACCCGAGCACAAGGAGATGAGAAATGAGGTGCGTTTTAGAAACCTTTCCCGATCACTCGGTGTACCATCTTCTGGGTTTCTCATGCATGTTTTCGATGTAGGAAGATGCCCTTGAACCTGGAGATTGGGGACCCATGGGATGGGTACCACGCAGTATTACTTTAAAGGGTCTGCGTTTGCTCACCCAACCTCACCAAACCTCTCAGCCCCAAGTATCCACCCTTATGTCTCAATCAGCTGCGGGTCTAGATATGGTCAATCCAGGTGGCATCACAGCCCCTGAACGAATTTTGTAAGAATTTCTCTCTCTTTCACTCTCTTTGTTTCACGGGTTTTTTTAAATTAATTGAGTTTTATAATGGGGTTCAGCTGCTTTTAACTGCTGTGTTTATGCAGCTTTACACCCAGTTGACTCACTTACAGAGAGATATCAATACATAGGTTTTAAGATTCTTACTAGTCAGATATATTCTTGGGCCGTGAATAGGGGGTGTTGAGTCCGGTTCACTGAGCAAGGAGTAGGTCTTTTCTATTACATATTGGGTTTATGGAACGGTATCTGAGCTAATTTGAAACCCTTGTTTTATGCATCACCCCACCTCACCTTTCCCGTTAGGCAGCCATAGTGTGTTTTCTAAACGTGTGACTCTGTTCTGTTTTGTAATTCTTTTCAAGGATAGCGGTTTTTACATTCCCTCTATAAGTGATATCTTATGATAAGTGTCTTTTTCTGTGTGACTTATTTCACTTAGAATCGTCGTACCTAAATCCACTCATCATGCTGCTACTAGCCTTATGACGTTGATTTCATGGCTGAGTGATATTCCATTGTACATAAGGACCACAACTTCTTTATCCATTTTTCTCTTTCGTGGGATATTTAAGGTGTAACAAAGTGGAGGATCTTGTCAACAGAGCAGCCCTAAACTTTGGGGTGCTTGTGTCTTGCTGACTTTTAGTTTTCCCAATTTATACGCCCATGAGTGGAAGTGCTCTATGCTCTCTAAGCTGAGTTTTGTAAATGTTTCAGGACACACCGTACACTTCTCCAGAGTGGCTGTTGGCAATTTACATCCCGCCCATCAGCGTAGCAAGGCTCCCGTTTCTCCGTGGCCTGTCCTGCATTTCTGGTTTTGACACTTTATTCAGCATGGCCCTTTTGACCGACGGGAAGCGAGACTTCTTTGTAGCACTGATTTGCCTTTCCAGGTTGCTTGGTTGGCCAAAAAGGGCGTATGCGTTTTTTCCTGAATATATTCAGGAAAAAACGCATACGCCCTTTTTGGCCAAGGGCATCATTGTCGAGGTTTTGCCGCTTTTCCTGTGCTTTAAAGGCGATTCGAATCTGCCTCCTGAAATCTGTTTCCTGCAATTCTGCCTTGCTTTCAAATCCTCTTCGTTGCCTTCCTTGAATATATTTGTGGACGAGAGTTATCATTTATAACTCTGCAGGTTTGTGAATTGCAGTGCCCCTGAGCTCCATTTTTCAACTCGCTTTCTTGGGAGCTGGCCGCAAAAGCACAGGATTGCTTCAGGCCCTATTCGGGTTCCGGGCGGCAGGCTGAGCCTGTGGTTAATTCTTCTTCCTCATGGGAAAATAGAGTGACCTGTGCCTGTCCCAACACCTAGAGCTAGTCTCCCATTGGTTCCCCCTCTTCCCGTTCATCCTCAGGACAAATTGCAACCTGTACGGAACAGGAGGTTAAAGATGCTGATTCTCCAAGGAGGGAGATTGCTAGTAAAGCGGCTGGAATGGCGAACCCGAGCACAAGGAGATGAGAAATGAGGTGCGTTTTAGAAACATTTCCCGATCACTCGGTGTACCATCTTCTGGGTTTCTCATGCATGTTTTCGGTGTAGGAAGATGCCCTTGAACCTGGAGATTTGGGACCCATGGGATGGGTACCACGCAGTATTACTTCAAAGGGTCTGCGTTTGCTCACCCAACCTCACCAAACCTCTCAGCCCCAAGTGTCCACCCTTATGTCTCAATCAGCTGTGGGTCTGGATATGGTCAATCCAGGTGGCATCACAGCCCCTGAACGAATTTTGTAAGAATTTCTCTCTCTTTCACTCTCTTTGTTTCACGGGTTTTTAAAATTAATTGAGTTTTATAATGGGGTTTAGCTGCTTTTCACTGCTGTGTTTAAGCAGCTTTACACCCACTTGACTCACTTACAGAGAGATATCAATAAATAGGTTTTAAGATTCTTACTAGTCAGATATATTCTTGGGCGGTGAATAGGGGGTGTTGTGTCCGGTTCACTGAGCAAGGAGTAGGTCTTGTCTATTACATATTGGGTTTATGGAACGGTATCTGAGCTAATTTGAAACCCTTGTTTTATGCATCACCCCACCTCAACTTTCCCGTTAGGCAGCCATAGTGTGTTTTCTAAACGTGTGACTCTGTTCTGTTTTGTAATTCAGTTCAAGGGTAGCGGTTTTTACATTCCCTCTATAAGTGATATCTTATGATAAGTGTCTTTTTCTGTGTGACTTATTTCACTTAGAATCGTCGTACCTAAATCTACTCATCATGCTGCTACTAGCCTTATGACGTTGATTTCATGGCTGAGTGATATTCCATTGTACATAAGGACCACAACTTCTTTATCCATTTTTCTCTTTCCTGGGATATTTAAGGTGTAACGAAGTGGAGGTTCTTGTCAACAGAGCAGCCCTAAACTTTGGGGTGCTTGTGTCTTGCTGACTTTTAGTTTTCCCAATTTATACGCCCATGAGTGGAAGTGCCCTATGCTCTCTAAGCTGAGTTTTGTAAATGTTTCAGGACACACCGTACACTTCTCCAGAGTGGCTGTTGGCAATTTACATCCCGCCCATCAGCGTAGCAAGGCTCCCGTTTCTCCGTGGCCTGTCCTGCATTTCTGGTTTTGACAATTTATTCAGCATGGCCCTTTTGACCGATGGGAAGCGAGACTTCTTTGTAGCACTGATTTGCCTTTCCAGGTTGCTTGGTTGGCCAAAAAGGGCGTATGCGTTTTTTCCTGAATATATTCAGGAAAAAACGCATACGCCCTTTTTGGCCAAGGGCATCATTGTCGAGGTTTTGCCGCTTTTCCTGTGCTTTAAAGGCGATTCGAATCTGCCTCCTGAAATCTGTTTCCTGCAATTCTGCCTTGCTTTCAAATCCTCTTTGTTGCCTTCCCTCAATATATTTGTAGACGAGAGTTATCATTTATAACTCTGCAGGGTTGTGAATTGCAGTAACCCTGAGCTCCATTTTTCAACTCGCTCTCTTGGGATCTGGCCGCAAATGCGCAGGATTGCTTTAGGCCCTATTCTGCTTCCGGGCGGCAGACTGAGCCTGTGGTTAATTCTTCTTCCTGATGGGAAAATAGAGTGACCTGTGCCTGTCCCAACACCTAGGGCTAGTCTCTCATTGGTTCCCCCTCTTCCCGTTCACCCTCAGGACAAATTGCAACCTGTATGGAACAGGAAGTTAAAGGAGCTGATTCTCCAAGGAGGGAGATTGCTAGTAAAGCGGCTGGAATGGCGAACCCGAGCACAAGGAGATGAGAAATGAGGTGCGTTTTAGAAACCTTTCCCGATCACTCGGTGTACCATCTTCTGGGTTTCTCATGCATGTTTTCGATGTAGGAAGATGCCCTTGAACCTGGAGATTTGGGACCCATGGGATGGGTACCACGCAGTATTACTTTAAAGGGTCTGCGTTTGCTCACCCAACCTCACCAAACCTCTCAGCCCCAAGTATCCACCCTTATGTCTCAATCAGCTGCGGGTCTAGATATGGTCAATCCAGGTGGCATCACAGCCCCTGAACGAATTTTGTAAGAATTTCTCTCTCTTTCACTCTCTTTGTTTCACGGGTTTTTTTAAATTAATTGAGTTTTATAATGGGGTTCAGCTGCTTTTAACTGCTGTGTTTATGCAGCTTTACACCCAGTTGACTCACTTACAGAGAGATATCAATACATAGGTTTTAAGATTCTTACTAGTCAGATATATTCTTGGGCCGTGAATAGGGGGTGTTGAGTCCGGTTCACTGAGCAAGGAGTAGGTCTTTTCTATTACATATTGGGTTTATGGAACGGTATCTGAGCTAATTTGAAACCCTTGTTTTATGCATCAGCCCACCTCACCGTTCCCGTTAGGCAGCCATAGTGTGTTTTCTAAACGTGTGACTCTGTTCTGTTTTGTAATTCTTTTCAAGGATAGCGGTTTTTACATTCCCTCTATAAGTGATATCTTATGATAAGTGTCTTTTTCTGTGTGACTTATTTCACTTAGAATCGTCGTACCTAAATCCACTCATCATGCTGCTACTAGCCTTATGACGTTGATTTCATGGCTGAGTGATATTCCATTGTACATAAGGACCACAACTTCTTTATCCATTTTTCTCTTTCGTGGGATATTTAAGGTGTAACAAAGTGGAGGATCTTGTCAACAGAGCAGCCCTAAACTTTGGGGTGCTTGTGTCTTGCTGATTTTTAGTTTTCCCAATTTATACGCCCATGAGTGGAAGTGCCCTATGCTCTCTAAGCTGAGTTTTGTAAATGTTTCAGGACACACCGTACACTTCTCCAGAGTGGCTGTTGGCAATTTACATCCCGCCCATCAGCGTAGCAAGGCTCCCGTTTCTCCGTGGCCTTTCCTGCATTTCTGGTTTTGACACTTTATTCAGCATGGCCCCTTTGACCGATGGGACGCGAGACTTCTTTGTAGCCCTGATTTGCCTTTCCAGGTAGCTTGGTTGGCCAAAAAGGGCGTATGCGTTTTTTCCTGAATATATTCAGGAAAAAACGCATACGCCCTTTTTGGCCAAGGGCATCATTGTCGAGGTTTTGCCGCTTTTCCTGTGCTTTAAAGGCGATTCGAATCTGCCTCCTGAAATCTGTTTCCTGCAATTCTGCCTTGCTTTCAAATCCTCTTTGTTGCCTTCCCTCAATATATTTGTAGACGAGAGTTATCATTTATAACTGTGCAGGTCTGTGAATTGCAGTGACCCTGAGCTCCACTTTTCGACTCGCTTTCTTGTTTGCTGGCAGAAAAAGCTCAGGATTGCTTCAGGCCCTATTCTGCTTCCGGGCGGCAGACTGAGCCTGTGGTTAATTCTTCTTCCTGATGGGAAAATAGAGTGACCTGTGCCTGTCCCAACACCTAGAGCTAGTCTCTCACTGGTTCCCCCTCTTCCCGTTCATCCTCAGGACAAATTGCAACCTGTACGGAACAGGAGGTTAAAGGTGCCGATTCTTCAAGGAGGGAGATTGCTAGTAAAGCGGCTGGAATGGCGAACCCGAGCACAAGGAGATGAGAAATGAGGTGCGTTTTAGAAACCTTTCCCGATCACTCGGTGTACCATCTTCTGGGTTTCTCATGCATGTTTTCGATGTAGGAAGATGCCCTTGAACCTGGAGATTGGGGACCCATGGGATGGGTACCACGCAGTATTACTTTAAAGGGTCTGCGTTTGCTCACCCAACCTCACCAAACCTCTCAGCCCCAAGAGTGTCCACCCTTATGTCGCAATCAGCTGTGGGTCTAGATATGGTCAATCCAGGTGGCATCACAGCCCCTGAACGAATTTTGTCAGAATTTCTCTCTCTTTCACTGTCTTCGTTTCACGGGTTTTTAAAAGTAATTGATTTTTATAATGGGGTTTAGCTGCTTTTCACTGCTGTCTTTATGCCGCTTTACACCCACTTGACTCACTTACAGAGAGATATCAATACATAGGTTTTAAGATTATTACTAGTCAGATATAATCTTGGGCGGTGAATAGTGGGTGTTGAGTCCAGTTCACTGAGCAAGGAGTAGGTCTTGTCTATTACATATTGGGTTTATGGAACGGTATCTGAGCTAATTTGAAACCCTTGTTTTAGGCATCACCCCACCTCACCTTTCCCGTTAAGCAGCTATAGTGTGTTTTCTAAACGTGTGACTCTGTTCTGTTTTGTAATTCAGTTCAAGTGTAGCGGTTTTTCCATTCCCTCTATAAGTGATATCTTATGGCAAGTGTCTTTTTCTGTGTGACTTATTTCACTTAGAATCGTCGTACCTAAATCCACTCATCATGCTGCTACTAGCCTTATGACGTTGATTTCATGGCTGAGTGATATTCCTTTGTACATAAGGACCACAACTTCTTTATCCATTTTTCTCTTTCCTGGGATATTTAAGGTGTAACGAAGTGGAGGTTCTTGTCAACAGAGCAGCCCTAAACTTTGGGGTGCCTGTGTCTTGCTGATTTTTAGTTTTCCCAATGCATACGCCCATGAGTGGAAGTGCCCTATGCTCTCTAAGCTGTGTTTTTTAGATGTTTCAGGACACACCGTACACTTCTCCAGAGTGGCTGTTGGCAATTTACATCCCGCCCATCAGCGTAGCAAGGCTCCCGTTTCTCCATGGCCTGTCCTGCATTTCTGGTTCTGACCCTTTATTCAGCATGGCCCTTTTGACCGATGCGAAGCGAGACTTCTTTGTAGCGCTGATTTGCCTTTCCAGGTTGCTTGGTTGGCCAAAAAGGGCGTATGCGTTTTTTCCTGAATATATTCAGGAAAAAAAACATACGCCCTTTTTGGCCAAGGGCATCATTGTCGAGGTTTTGCCGCTTTTCCTGTGCTTTAAAGGCGATTCGAATCTACCTCCTGAAATCTGTTTCCTGCAATTCTGCCTTGCTTTCAAATCCTCTTCGTTTCCTTCCTTGAATATATTTGTGGACGAGAGTTATCATTTATAACTCTGCAGGTTTGTGAATTGCAGTGCCCCTGAGCTCCATTTTTCAACTCGCTTTCTTGGGAGCTGGCCGCAAAAGCACAGGATTGCTTCAGGCCCTATTCGGGTTCCGGGCGGCAGGCTGAGCCTGTGGTTAATTCTTCTTCCTGATGGGAAAATAGAGTGACCTGTGCCTG
Source organism: Eschrichtius robustus (assembly GCF_028021215.1). Lineage (NCBI taxonomy): Eukaryota > Metazoa > Chordata > Mammalia > Artiodactyla > Eschrichtiidae > Eschrichtius > Eschrichtius robustus. The sequence goes on along the minus strand of NC_090830.1, from coordinate 25,314,900 downwards.
TCCCAACACCTAGAGCTAGTCTCCCATTGGTTCCCCCTCTTCCCGTTCATCCTCAGGACAAATTGCAACCTGTACGGAACAGGAGGTTAAAGATGCTGATTCTCCAAGGAGGGAGATTGCTAGTAAAGCGGCTGGAATGGCGAACCCGAGCACAAGGAGATGAGAAATGAGGTGCGTTTTAGAAACATTTCCCGATCACTCGGTGTACCATCTTCTGGGTTTCTCATGCATGTTTTCGGTGTAGGAAGATGCCCTTGAACCTGGAGATTTGGGACCCATGGGATGGGTACCACGCAGTATTACTTCAAAGGGTCTGCGTTTGCTCACCCAACCTCACCAAACCTCTCAGCCCCAAGTGTCCACCCTTATGTCTCAATCAGCTGTGGGTCTGGATATGGTCAATCCAGGTGGCATCACAGCCCCTGAACGAATTTTGTAAGAATTTCTCTCTCTTTCACTCTCTTTGTTTCACGGGTTTTTAAAATTAATTGAGTTTTATAATGGGGTTTAGCTGCTTTTCACTGCTGTGTTTAAGCAGCTTTACACCCACTTGACTCACTTACAGAGAGATATCAATAAATAGGTTTTAAGATTCTTACTAGTCAGATATATTCTTGGGCGGTGAATAGGGGGTGTTGTGTCCGGTTCACTGAGCAAGGAGTAGGTCTTGTCTATTACATATTGGGTTTATGGAACGGTATCTGAGCTAATTTGAAACCCTTGTTTTATGCATCACCCCACCTCAACTTTCCCGTTAGGCAGCCATAGTGTGTTTTCTAAACGTGTGACTCTGTTCTGTTTTGTAATTCAGTTCAAGGGTAGCGGTTTTTACATTCCCTCTATAAGTGATATCTTATGATAAGTGTCTTTTTCTGTGTGATTTATTTCACTTAGAATCGTCGTACCTAAATCCACTCATCATGCTGCTACTAGCCTTATGACGTTGATTTCATGGCTGAGTGATATTCCATTGTACATAAGGACCACAACTTCTTTATCCATTTTTCTCTTTCCTGGGATATTTAAGGTGTAACGAAGTGGAGGTTCTTGTCAACAGAGCAGCCCTAAACTTTGGGGTGCTTGTGTCTTGCTGATTTTTAGTTTTCCCAATTTATACGCCCATGAGTGGAAGTGCCCTATGCTCTCTAAGCTGAGTTTTGTAAATGTTTCAGGACACACCGTACACTTCTCCAGAGTGGCTGTTGGCAATTTACATCCCGCCCATCAGCGTAGCAAGGCTCCCGTTTCTCCGTGGCCTGTCCTGCATTTCTGGTTTTGACACTTTATTCAGCATGGCCCTTTTGACCGATGGGAAGCGAGACTTCTTTGTAGCGCTGATTTGCCTTTCCAGGTTGCTTGGTTGGCCAAAAAGGGCGTATGCGTTTTTTCCTGAATATATTCAGGAAAAAACGCATACGCCCTTTTTGGCCAAGGGCATCATTGTCGAGGTTTTGCCGCTTTTCCTGTGCTTTAAAGGCGATTCGAATCTGCCTCCTGAAATCTGTTTCCTGCAATTCTGCCTTGCTTTCAAATCCTCTTTGTTGCCTTCCCTCAATATATTTGTAGACGAGAGTTATCATTTATAACTCTGCAGGGTTGTGAATTGCAGTAACCCTGAGCTCCATTTTTCAACTCGCTCTCTTGGGATCTGGCCGCAAATGCGCAGGATTGCTTTAGGCCCTATTCTGCTTCCGGGCGGCAGACTGAGCCTGTGGTTAATTCTTCTTCCTGATGGGAAAATAGAGTGACCTGTGCCTGTCCCAACACCTAGGGCTAGTCTCTCATTGGTTCCCCCTCTTCCCGTTCACCCTCAGGACAAATTGCAACCTGTATGGAACAGGAAGTTAAAGGTGCTGATTCTCCAAGGAGGGAGATTGCTAGTAAAGCGGCTGGAATGGCGAACCCGAGCACAAGGAGATGAGAAATGAGGTGCGTTTTAGAAACCTTTCCCGATCACTCGGTGTACCATCTTCTGGGTTTCTCATGCATGTTTTCGATGTAGGAAGATGCCCTTGAACCTGGAGATTTGGGACCCATGGGATGGGTACCACGCAGTATTACTTTAAAGGGTCTGCGTTTGCTCACCCAACCTCACCAAACCTCTCAGCCCCAAGTATCCACCCTTATGTCTCAATCAGCTGCGGGTCTAGATATGGTCAATCCAGGTGGCATCACAGCCCCTGAACGAATTTTGTAAGAATTTCTCTCTCTTTCACTCTCTTTGTTTCACGGGTTTTTTTAAATTAATTGAGTTTTATAATGGGGTTCAGCTGCTTTTAACTGCTGTGTTTATGCAGCTTTACACCCAGTTGACTCACTTACAGAGAGATATCAATACATAGGTTTTAAGATTCTTACTAGTCAGATATATTCTTGGGCCGTGAATAGGGGGTGTTGAGTCCGGTTCACTGAGCAAGGAGTAGGTCTTTTCTATTACATATTGGGTTTATGGAATGGTATCTGAGCTAATTTGAAACCCTTGTTTTATGCATCACCCCACCTCACCTTTCCCGTTAGGCAGCCATAGTGTGTTTTCTAAACGTGTGACTCTGTTCTGTTTTGTAATTCATTTCAAGGATAGCGGTTTTTACATTCCCTCTATAAGTGATATCTTATGATAAGTGTCTTTTTCTGTGTGACTTATTTCACTTAGAATCGTCGTACCTAAATCCACTCATCATGCTGCTACTAGCCTTATGACGTTGATTTCATGGCTGAGTGATATTCCATTGTACATAAGGACCACAACTTCTTTATCCATTTTTCTCTTTCGTGGGATATTTAAGGTGTAACAAAGTGGAGGATCTTGTCAACAGAGCAGCCCTAAACTTTGGGGTGCTTGTGTCTTGCTGATTTTTAGTTTTCCCAATTTATACGCCCATGAGTGGAAGTGCCCTATGCTCTCTAAGCTGAGTTTTGTAAATGTTTCAGGACACACTGTACACTTCTCCAGAGTGCCTGTTGGCAATTTACATCCCGCCCATCAGCGTAGCAAGGCTCCCGTTTCTCCGTGGCCTTTCCTGCATTTCTGGTTTTGACACTTTATTCAGCATGGCCCCTTTGACCGATGGGACGCGAGACTTCTTTGTAGCCCTGATTTGCCTTTCCAGGTAGCTTGGTTGGCCAAAAAGGGCGTATGCGTTTTTTCCTGAATATATTCAGGAAAAAACGCATACGCCCTTTTTGGCCAAGGGCATCATTGTCGAGGTTTTGCCGCTTTTCCTGTGCTTTAAAGGCGATTCGAATCTGCCTCCTGAAATCTGTTTCCTGCAATTCTGCCTTGCTTTCAAATCCTCTTTGTTGCCTTCCCTCAATATATTTGTAGACGAGAGTTATCATTTATAACTGTGCAGGTCTGTGAATTGCAGTGACCCTGAGCTCCACTTTTCGACTCGCTTTCTTGTTTGCTGGCAGAAAAAGCTCAGGATTGCTTCAGGCCCTATTCTGCTTCCGGGCGGCAGACTGAGCCTGTGGTTAATTCTTCTTCCTGATGGGAAAATAGAGTGACCTGTGCCTGTCCCAACACCTAGAGCTAGTCTCTCACTGGTTCCCCCTCTTCCCGTTCATCCTCAGGACAAATTGCAACCTGTACGGAACAGGAGGTTAAAGGTGCCGATTCTTCAAGGAGGGAGATTGCTAGTAAAGCGGCTGGAATGGCGAACCCGAGCACAAGGAGATGAGAAATGAGGTGCGTTTTAGAAACCTTTCCCGATCACTCGGTGTACCATCTTCTGGGTTTCTCATGCATGTTTTCGATGTAGGAAGATGCCCTTGAACCTGGAGATTGGGGACCCATGGGATGGGTACCACGCAGTATTACTTTAAAGGGTCTGCGTTTGCTCACCCAACCTCACCAAACCTCTCAGCCCCAAGAGTGTCCACCCTTATGTCGCAATCAGCTGTGGGTCTAGATATGGTCAATCCAGGTGGCATCACAGCCCCTGAACGAATTTTGTCAGAATTTCTCTCTCTTTCACTGTCTTCGTTTCACGGGTTTTTAAAAGTAATTGATTTTTATAATGGGGTTTAGCTGCTTTTCACTGCTGTCTTTATGCCGCTTTACACCCACTTGACTCACTTACAGAGAGATATCAATACATAGGTTTTAAGATTATTACTAGTCAGATATAATCTTGGGCGGTGAATAGTGGGTGTTGAGTCCAGTTCACTGAGCAAGGAGTAGGTCTTGTCTATTACATATTGGGTTTATGGAACGGTATCTGAGCTAATTTGAAACCCTTGTTTTAGGCATCACCCCACCTCACCTTTCCCGTTAAGCAGCTATAGTGTGTTTTCTAAACGTGTGACTCTGTTCTGTTTTGTAATTCAGTTCAAGTGTAGCGGTTTTTCCATTCCCTCTATAAGTGATATCTTATGGCAAGTGTCTTTTTCTGTGTGACTTATTTCACTTAGAATCGTCATACCTAAATCCACTCATCATGCTGCTACTAGCCTTATGACGTTGATTTCATGGCTGAGTGATATTCCTTTGTACATAAGGACCACAACTTCTTTATCCATTTTTCTCTTTCCTGGGATATTTAAGGTGTAACGAAGTGGAGGTTCTTGTCAACAGAGCAGCCCTAAACTTTGGGGTGCCTGTGTCTTGCTGATTTTTAGTTTTCCCAATGCATACGCCCATGAGTGGAAGTGCCCTATGCTCTCTAAGCTGTGTTTTTTAGATGTTTCAGGACACACCGTACACTTCTCCAGAGTGGCTGTTGGCAATTTACATCCCGCCCATCAGCGTAGCAAGGCTCCCGTTTCTCCATGGCCTGTCCTGCATTTCTGGTTCTGACCCTTTATTCAGCATGGCCCTTTAGACCGATGCGAAGCGAGACTTCTTTGTAGCGCTGATTTGCCTTTCCAGGTTGCTTGGTTGGCCAAAAAGGGCGTATGCGTTTTTTCCTGAATATATTCAGGAAAAAAAGCATACGCCCTTTTTGGCCAAGGGCATCATTGTCGAGGTTTTGCCGCTTTTCCTGTGCTTTAAAGGCGATTCGAATCTACCTCCTGAAATCTGTTTCCTGCAATTCTGCCTTGCTTTCAAATCCTCTTCGTTTCCTTCCTTGAATATATTTGTGGACGAGAGTTATCATTTATAACTCTGCAGGTTTGTGAATTGCAGTGCCCCTGAGCTCCATTTTTCAACTCGCTTTCTTGGGAGCTGGCCGCAAAAGCACAGGATTGCTTCAGGCCCTATTCGGGTTCCGGGCGGCAGGCTGAGCCTGTGGTTAATTCTTCTTCCTGATGGGAAAATAGAGTGACCTGTGCCTGTCCCAACACCTAGAGCTAGTCTCCCATTGGTTCCCCCTCTTCCCGTTCATCCTCAGGACAAATTGCAACCTGTACGGAACAGGAGGTTAAAGATGCTGATTCTCCAAGGAGGGAGATTGCTAGTAAAGCGGCTGGAATGGCGAACCCGAGCAAAAGGAGATGAGAAATGAGGTGCGTTTTAGAAACATTTCCCGATCACTCGGTGTACCATCTTCTGGGTTTCTCATGCATGTTTTCGATGTAGGAAGATGCCCTTGAACCTGGAGATTTGGGACCCATGGGATGGGTACCACGCAGTATTACTTCAAAGGGTCTGCGTTTGCCCACCCAACCTCACCAAACCTCTCAGCCCCAAGTGTCCACCCTTATGTCTCAATCAGCTGTGGGTCTGGATATGGTCAATCCAGGTGGCATCACAGCCCCTGAACGAATTTTGTAAGAATTTCTCTCTCTTTCACTCTCTTTGTTTCACGGGTTTTTAAAATTAATTGAGTTTTATAATGGGGTTTAGCTGCTTTTCACTGCTGTGTTTAAGCAGCTTTACACCCACTTGACTCACTTACAGAGAGATATCAATAAATAGGTTTTAAGATTCTTACTAGTCAGATATATTCTTGGGCGGTGAATAGTGGGTGTTGTGTCCGGTTCACTGAGCAAGGAGTAGGTCTTGTCTATTACATATTGGGTTTATGGAACGGTATCTGAGCTAATTTGAAACCCTTGTTTTATGCATCACCCCACCTCAACTTTCCCGTTAGGCAGCCATAGTGTGTTTTCTAAACGTGTGACTCTGTTCTGTTTTGTAATTCAGTTCAAGGGTAGCGGTTTTTACATTCCCTCTATAAGTGATATCTTATGATAAGTGTCTTTTTCTGTGTGACTTATTTCACTTAGAATCGTCGTACCTAAATCCACTCATCATGCTGCTACTAGCCTTATGACGTTGATTTCATGGCTGAGTGATATTCCATTGTACATAAGGACCACAACTTCTTTATCCATTTTTCTCTTTCCTGGGATATTTAAGGTGTAACGAAGTGGAGGTTCTTGTCAACAGAGCAGCCCTAAACTTTGGGGTGCTTGTGTCTTGCTGACTTTTAGTTTTCCCAATTTATACGCCCATGAGTGGAAGTGCCCTATGCTCTCTAAGCTGAGTTTTGTAAATGTTTCAGGACACACCGTACACTTCTCCAGAGTGGCTGTTGGCAATTTACATCCCGCCCATCAGCGTAGCAAGGCTCCCGTTTCTCCGTGGCCTGTCCTGCATTTCTGGTTTTGACACTTTATTCAGCATGGCCCTTTTGACCGATGGGAAGCGAGACTTCTTTGTAGCACTGATTTGCCTTTCCAGGTTGCTTGGTTGGCCAAAAAGGGCGTATGCGTTTTTTCCTGAATATATTCAGGAAAAAACGCATACGCCCTTTTTGGCCAAGGGCATCATTGTCGAGGTTTTGCCGCTTTTCCTGTGCTTTAAAGGCGATTCGAATCTGCCTCCTGAAATCTGTTTCCTGCAATTCTGCCTTGCTTTCAAATCCTCTTTGTTGCCTTCCCTCAATATATTTGTAGACGAGAGTTATCATTTATAACTCTGCAGGGTTGTGAATTGCAGTAACCCTGAGCTCCATTTTTCAACTCGCTCTCTTGGGATCTGGCCGCAAATGCGCAGGATTGCTTTAGGCCCTATTCTGCTTCCGGGCGGCAGACTGAGCCTGTGGTTAATTCTTCTTCCTGATGGGAAAATAGAGTGACCTGTGCCTGTCCCAACACCTAGGGCTAGTCTCTCATTGGTTCCCCCTCTTCCCGTTCACCCTCAGGACAAATTGCAACCTGTATGGAACAGGAAGTTAAAGGTGCTGATTCTCCAAGGAGGGAGATTGCTAGTAAAGCGGCTGGAATGGCGAACCCGAGCACAAGGAGATGAGAAATGAGGTGCGTTTTAGAAACCTTTCCCGATCACTCGGTGTACCATCTTCTGGGTTTCTCATGCATGTTTTCGATGTAGGAAGATGCCCTTGAACCTGGAGATTTGGGACCCATGGGATGGGTACCACGCAGTATTACTTTAAAGGGTCTGCGTTTGCTCACCCAACCTCACCAAACCTCTCAGCCCCAAGTATCCACCCTTATGTCTCAATCAGCTGCGGGTCTAGATATGGTCAATCCAGGTGGCATCACAGCCCCTGAACGAATTTTGTAAGAATTTCTCTCTCTTTCACTCTCTTTGTTTCACGGGTTTTTTTAAATTAATTGAGTTTTATAATGGGGTTCAGCTGCTTTTAACTGCTGTGTTTATGCAGCTTTACACCCAGTTGACTCAATTACAGAGAGATATCAATACATAGGTTTTAAGATTCTTACTAGTCAGATATATTCTTGGGCCGTGAGTAGGGGGTGTTGAGTCCGGTTCACTGAGCAAGGAGTAGGTCTTTTCTATTACATATTGGGTTTATGGAACGGTATCTGAGCTAATTTGAAACCCTTGTTTTATGCATCACCCCACCTCACCTTTCCCGTTAGGCAGCCATAGTGTGTTTTCTAAACGTGTGACTCTGTTCTGTTTTGTAATTCATTTCAAGGATAGCGGTTTTTACATTCCCTCTATAAGTGATATCTTATGATAAGTGTCTTTTTCTGTGTGACTTATTTCACTTAGAATCGTCGTACCTAAATCCACTCATCATGCTGCTACTAGCCTTATGACGTTGATTTCATGGCTGAGTGATATTCCATTGTACATAAGGACCACAACTTCTTTATCCATTTTTCTCTTTCTTGGGATATTTAAGGTGTAACAAAGTGGAGGATCTTGTCAACAGAGCAGCCCTAAACTTTGGGGTGCTTGTGTCTTGCTGATTTTTAGTTTTCCCAATTTATACGCCCATGAGTGGAAGTGCCCTATGCTCTCTAAGCTGAGTTTTGTAAATGTTTCAGGACACACCGTACACTTCTCCAGAGTGGCTGTTGGCAATTTACATCCCGCCCATCAGCGTAGCAAGGCTCCCGTTTCTCCGTGGCCTTTCCTGCATTTCTGGTTTTGACACTTTATTCAGCATGGCCCCTTTGACCGATGGGACGCGAGACTTCTTTGTAGCCCTGATTTGCCTTTCCAGGTAGCTTGGTTGGCCAAAAAGGGCGTATGCGTTTTTTCCTGAATATATTCAGGAAAAACGCATACGCCCTTTTTGGCCAAGGGCATCATTGTCGAGGTTTTGCCGCTTTTCCTGTGCTTTAAAGGCGATTCGAATCTGCCTCCTGAAATCTGTTTCCTGCAATTCTGCCTTGCTTTCAAATCCTCTTTGTTGCCTTCCCTCAATATATTTGTAGACGAGAGTTATCATTTATAACTGTGCAGGTCTGTGAATTGCAGTGACCCTGAGCTCCACTTTTCGACTCGCTTTCTTGTTTGCTGGCAGAAAAAGCTCAGGATTGCTTCAGGCCCTATTCTGCTTCCGGGCGGCAGACTGAGCCTGTGGTTAATTCTTCTTCCTGATGGGAAAATAGAGTGACCTGTGCCTGTCCCAACACCTAGAGCTAGTCTCTCACTGGTTCCCCCTCTTCCCGTTCATCCTCAGGACAAATTGCAACCTGTACGGAACAGGAGGTTAAAGGTGGCGATTCTTCAAGGAGGGAGATTGCTAGTAAAGCGGCTGGAATGGCGAACCCGAGCACAAGGAGATGAGAAATGAGGTGCGTTTTAGAAACCTTTCCCGATCACTCGGTGTACCATCTTCTGGGTTTCTCATGCATGTTTTCGATGTAGGAAGATGCCCTTGAACCTGGAGATTGGGGACCCATGGGATGGGTACCACGCAGTATTACTTTAAAGGGTCTGCGTTTGCTCACCCAACCTCACCAAACCTCTCAGCCCCAAGAGTGTCCACCCTTATGTCGCAATCAGCTGTGGGTCTAGATATGGTCAATCCAGGTGGCATCACAGCCCCTGAACGAATTTTGTCAGAATTTCTCTCTCTTTCACTGTCTTCGTTTCACGGGTTTTTAAAAGTAATTGATTTTTATAATGGGGTTTAGCTGCTTTTCACTGCTGTCTTTATGCCGCTTTACACCCACTTGACTCACTTACAGAGAGATATCAATACATAGGTTTTAAGATTATTACTAGTCAGATATAATCTTGGGCGGTGAATAGTGGGTGTTGAGTCCAGTTCACTGAGCAAGGAGTAGGTCTTGTCTATTACATATTGGGTTTATGGAACGGTATCTGAGCTAATTTGAAACCCTTGTTTTAGGCATCACCCCACCTCACCTTTCCCGTTAAGCAGCTATAGTGTGTTTTCTAAACGTGTGACTCTGTTCTGTTTTGTAATTCAGTTCAAGTGTAGCGGTTTTTCCATTCCCTCTATAAGTGATATCTTATGGCAAGTGTCTTTTTCTGTGTGACTTATTTCACTTAGAATCGTCGTACCTAAATCCACTCATCATGCTGCTACTAGCCTTATGACGTTGATTTCATGGCTGAGTGATATTCCTTTGTACATAAGGACCACAACTTCTTTATCCATTTTTCTCTTTCCTGGGATATTTAAGGTGTAACGAAGTGGAGGTTCTTGTCAACAGAGCAGCCCTAAACTTTGGGGTGCCTGTGTCTTGCTGATTTTTAGTTTTCCCAATGCATACGCCCATGAGTGGAAGTGCCCTATGCTCTCTAAGCTGTGTTTTTTAGATGTTTCAGGACACACCGTACACTTCTCCAGAGTGGCTGTTGGCAATTTACATCCCGCCCATCAGCGTAGCAAGGCTCCCGTTTCTCCATGGCCTGTCCTGCATTTCTGGTTCTGACCCTTTATTCAGCATGGCCCTTTTGACCGATGCGAAGCGAGACTTCTTTGTAGCGCTGATTTGCCTTTCCAGGTTGCTTGGTTGGCCAAAAAGGGCGTATGCGTTTTTTCCTGAATATATTCAGGAAAAAAAGCATACGCCCTTTTTGGCCAAGGGCATCATTGTCGAGGTTTTGCCGCTTTTCCTGTGCTTTAAAGGCGATTCGAATCTACCTCCTGAAATCTGTTTCCTGCAATTCTGCCTTGCTTTCAAATCCTCTTCGTTTCCTTCCTTGAATATATTTGTGGACGAGAGTTATCATTTATAACTCTGCAGGTTTGTGAATTGCAGTGCCCCTGAGCTCCATTTTTCAACTCGCTTTCTTGGGAGCTGGCCGCAAAAGCACAGGATTGCTTCAGGCACTATTCGGGTTCCGGGCGGCAGGCTGAGCCTGTGGTTAATTCTTCTTCCTGATGGGAAAATAGAGTGACCTGTGCCTGTCCCAACACCTAGAGCTAGTCTCCCATTGGTTCCCCCTCTTCCCGTTCATCCTCAGGACAAATTGCAACCTGTACGGAACAGGAGGTTAAAGATGCTGATTCTCCAAGGAGGGAGATTGCTAGTAAAGCGGCTGGAATGGCGAACCCGAGCACAAGGAGATGAGAAATGAGGTGCGTTTTAGAAACATTTCCCGATCACTCGGTGTACCATCTTCTGGGTTTCTCATGCATGTTTTCGGTGTAGGAAGATGCCCTTGAACCTGGAGATTTGGGACCCATGGGATGGGTACCACGCAGTATTACTTCAAAGGGTCTGCGTTTGCTCACCCAACCTCACCAAACCTCTCAGCCCCAAGTGTCCACCCTTATGTCTCAATCAGCTGTGGGTCTGGATATGGTCAATCCAGGTGGCATCACAGCCCCTGAACGAATTTTGTAAGAATTTCTCTCTCTTTCACTCTCTTTGTTTCACGGGTTTTTAAAATTAATTGAGTTTTATAATGGGGTTTAGCTGCTTTTCACTGCTGTGTTTAAGCAGCTTTACACCCACTTGACTCACTTACAGAGAGATATCAATAAATAGGTTTTAAGATTCTTACTAGTCAGATATATTCTTGGGCGGTGAATAGGGGGTGTTGTGTCCGGTTCACTGAGCAAGGAGTAGGTCTTGTCTATTACATATTGGGTTTATGGAACGGTATCTGAGCTAATTTGAAACCCTTGTTTTATGCATCACCCCACCTCAACTTTCCCGTTAGGCAGCCATAGTGTGTTTTCTAAACGTGTGACTCTGTTCTGTTTTGTAATTCAGTTCAAGGGTAGCGGTTTTTACATTCCCTCTATAAGTGATATCTTATGATAAGTGTCTTTTTCTGTGTGACTTATTTCACTTAGAATCGTCGTACCTAAATCTACTCATCATGCTGCTACTAGCCTTATGACGTTGATTTCATGGCTGAGTGATATTCCATTGTACATAAGGACCACAACTTCTTTATCCATTTTTCTCTTTCCTGGGATATTTAAGGTGTAACGAAGTGGAGGTTCTTGTCAACAGAGCAGCCCTAAACTTTGGGGTGCTTGTGTCTTGCTGACTTTTAGTTTTCCCAATTTATATGCCCATGAGTGGAAGTGCCCTATGCTCTCTAAGCTGAGTTTTGTAAATGTTTCAGGACACACCGTACACTTCTCCAGAGTGGCTGTTGGCAATTTACATCCCGCCCATCAGCGTAGCAAGGCTCCCGTTTCTCCGTGGCCTGTCCTGCATTTCTGGTTTTGACACTTTATTCAGCATGGCCCTTTTGACCGATGGGAAGCGAGACTTCTTTGTAGCGCTGATTTGCCTTTCCAGGTTGCTTGGTTGGCCAAAAAGGGCGTATGCGTTTTTTCCTGAATATATTCAGGAAAAAACGCATACGCCCTTTTTGGCCAAGGGCATCATTGTCGAGGTTTTGCCGCTTTTCCTGTGCTTTAAAGGCGATTCGAATCTGCCTCCTGAAATCTGTTTCCTGCAATTCTGCCTTGCTTTCAAATCCTCTTTGTTGCCTTCCCTCAATATATTTGTAGACGAGAGTTATCATTTATAACTCTGCAGGGTTGTGAATTGCAGTAACCCTGAGCTCCATTTTTCAACTCGCTCTCTTGGGATCTGGCCGCAAATGCGCAGGATTGCTTTACGCCCTATTCTGCTTCCGGGCGGCAGACTGAGCCTGTGGTTAATTCTTCTTCCTGATGGGAAAATAGAGTGACCTGTGCCTGTCCCAACACCTAGGGCTAGTCTCTCATTGGTTCCCCCTCTTCCCGTTCACCCTCAGGACAAATTGCAACCTGTATGGAACAGGAAGTTAAAGGTGCTGATTCTCCAAGGAGGGAGATTGCTAGTAAAGCGGCTGGAATGGCGAACCCGAGCACAAGGAGATGAGAAATGAGGTGCGTTTTAGAAACCTTTCCCGATCACTCGGTGTACCATCTTCTGGGTTTCTCATGCATGTTTTCGATGTAGGAAGATGCCCTTGAACCTGGAGATTTGGGACCCATGGGATGGGTACCACGCAGTATTACTTTAAAGGGTCTGCGTTTGCTCACCCAACCTCACCAAACCTCTCAGCCCCAAGTATCCACCCTTATGTCTCAATCAGCTGCGGGTCTAGATATGGTCAATCCAGGTGGCATCACAGCCCCTGAACGAATTTTGTAAGAATTTCTCTCTCTTTCACTCTCTTTGTTTCACGGGTTTTTTTAAATTAATTGAGTTTTATAATGGGGTTCAGCTGCTTTTAACTGCTGTGTTTATGCAGCTTTACACCCAGTTGACTCACTTACAGAGAGATATCAATACATAGGTTTTAAGATTCTTACTAGTCAGATATATTCTTGGGCCGTGAATAGGGGGTGTTGAGTCCGGTTCACTGAGCAAGGAGTAGGTCTTTTCTATTACATATTGGGTTTATGGAACGGTATCTGAGCTAATTTGAAACCCTTGTTTTATGCATCACCCCACCTCACCTTTCCCGTTAGGCAGCCATAGTGTGTTTTCTAAACGTGTGACTCTGTTCTGTTTTGTAATTCATTTCAAGGATAGCGGTTTTTACATTCCCTCTATAAGTGATATCTTATGATAAGTGTCTTTTTCTGTGTGACTTATTTCACTTAGAATCGTCGTACCTAAATCCACTCATCATGCTGCTACTAGCCTTATGACGTTGATTTCATGGCTGAGTGATATTCCATTGTACATAAGGACCACAACTTCTTTATCCATTTTTCTCTTTCGTGGGATATTTAAGGTGTAACAAAGTGGAGGATCTTGTCAACAGAGCAGCCCTAAACTTTGGGGTGCTTGTGTCTTGCTGATTTTTAGTTTTCCCAATTTATACGCCCATGAGTGGAAGTGCCCTATGCTCTCTAAGCTGAGTTTTGTAAATGTTTCAGGACACACCGTACACTTCTCCAGAGTGGCTGTTGGCAATTTACATCCCGCCCATCAGCGTAGCAAGGCTCCCGTTTCTCCGTGGCCTTTCCTGCATTTCTGGTTTTGACACTTTATTCAGCATGGCCCCTTTGACCGATGGGACGCGAGACTTCTTTGTAGCCCTGATTTGCCTTTCCAGGTAGCTTGGTTGGCCAAAAAGGGCGTATGCGTTTTTTCCTGAATATATTCAGGAAAAAACGCATACGCCCTTTTTGGCCAAGGGCATCATTGTCGAGGTTTTGCCGCTTTTCCTGTGCTTTAAAGGCGATTCGAATCTGCCTCCTGAAATCTGTTTCCTGCAATTCTGCCTTGCTTTCAAATCCTCTTTGTTGCCTTCCCTCAATATATTTGTAGACGACAGTTATCATTTATAACTGTGCAGGTCTGTGAATTGCAGTGACCCTGAGCTCCACTTTTCGACTCGCTTTCTTGTTTGCTGGCAGAAAAAGCTCAGGATTGCTTCAGGCCCTATTCTGCTTCCGGGCGGCAGACTGAGCCTGTGGTTAATTCTTCTTCCTGATGGGAAAATAGAGTGACCTGTGCCTGTCCCAACACCTAGAGCTAGTCTCTCACTGGTTCCCCCTCTTCCCGTTCATCCTCAGGACAAATTGCAACCTGTACGGAACAGGAGGTTAAAGGTGCCGATTCTTCAAGGAGGGAGATTGCTAGTAAAGCGGCTGGAATGGCGAACCCGAGCACAAGGAGATGAGAAATGAGGTGCGTTTTAGAAACCTTTCCCGATCACTCGGTGTACCATCTTCTGGGTTTCTCATGCATGTTTTCGATGTAGGAAGATGCCCTTGAACCTGGAGATTTGGGACCCATGGGATGGGTACCACGCAGTATTACTTTAAAGGGTCTGCGTTTGCTCACCCAACCTCACCAAACCTCTCAGCCCCAAGAGTGTCCACCCTTATGTCGCAATCAGCTGTGGGTCTAGATATGGTCAATCCAGGTGGCATCACAGCCCCTGAACGAATTTTGTCAGAATTTCTCTCTCTTTCACTGTCTTCGTTTCACGGGTTTTTAAAAGTAATTGATTTTTATAATGGGGTTTAGCTGCTTTTCACTGCTGTCTTTATGCCGCTTTACACCCACTTGACTCACTTACAGAGAGATATCAATACATAGGTTTTAAGATTATTACTAGTCAGATATAATCTTGGGCGGTGAATAGTGGGTGTTGAGTCCAGTTCACTGAGCAAGGAGTAGGTCTTGTCTATTACATATTGGGTTTATGGAACGGTATCTGAGCTAATTTGAAACCCTTGTTTTAGGCATCACCCCACCTCACCTTTCCCGTTAAGCAGCTATAGTGTGTTTTCTAAACGTGTGACTCTGTTCTGTTTTGTAATTCAGTTCAAGTGTAGCGGTTTTTCCATTCCCTCTATAAGTGATATCTTATGGCAAGTGTCTTTTTCTGTGTGACTTATTTCACTTAGAATCGTCGTACCTAAATCCACTCATCATGCTGCTACTAGCCTTATGACGTTGATTTCATGGCTGAGTGATATTCCTTTGTACATAAGGACCACAACTTCTTTATCCATTTTTCTCTTTCCTGGGATATTTAAGGTGTAACGAAGTGGAGGTTCTTGTCAACAGAGCAGCCCTAAACTTTGGGGTGCCTGTGTCTTGCTGATTTTTAGTTTTCCCAATGCATACGCCCATGAGTGGAAGTGCCCTATGCTCTCTAAGCTGTGTTTTTTAGATGTTTCAGGACACACCGTACACTTCTCCAGAGTGGCTGTTGGCAATTTACATCCCGCCCATCAGCGTAGCAAGGCTCCCGTTTCTCCATGGCCTGTCCTGCATTTCTGGTTCTGACCCTTTATTCAGCATGGCCCTTTTGACCGATGCGAAGCGAGACTTCTTTGTAGCGCTGATTTGCCTTTCCAGGTTGCTTGGTTGGCCAAAAAGGGCGTATGCGTTTTATCCTGAATATATTCAGGAAAAAAAGCATACGCCCTTTTTGGCCAAGGGCATCATTGTCGAGGTTTTGCCGCTTTTCCTGTGCTTTAAAGGCGATTCGAATCTACCTCCTGAAATCTGTTTCCTGCAATTCTGCCTTGCTTTCAAATCCTCTTCGTTTCCTTCCTTGAATATATTTGTGGACGAGAGTTATCATTTATAACTCTGCAGGTTTGTGAATTGCAGTGCCCCTGAGCTCCATTTTTCAACTCGCTTTCTTGGGAGCTGGCCGCAAAAGCAAAGGATTGCTTCAGGCCCTATTCGGGTTCCGGGCGGCAGGCTGAGCCTGTGGTTAATTCTTCTTCCTCATGGGAAAATAGAGTGACCTGTGCCTGTCCCAACACCTAGAGCTAGTCTCCCATTGGTTCCCCCTCTTTCCGTTCATCCTCAGGACAAATTGCAACCTGTACGGAACAGGAGGTTAAAGATGCTGATTCTCCAAGGAGGGAGAATGCTAGTAAAGCGGCTGGAATGGCGAACCCGAGCACAAGGAGATGAGAAATGAGGTGCGTTTTAGAAACATTTCCCGATCACTCGGTGTACCATCTTCTGGGTTTCTCATGCATGTTTTCGGTGTAGGAAGATGCCCTTGAACCTGGAGATTTGGGACCCATGGGATGGGTACCACGCAGTATTACTTCAAAGGGTCTGCGTTTGCTCACCCAACCTCACCAAACCTCTCAGCCCCAAGTGTCCACCCTTATGTCTCAATCAGCTGTGGGTCTGGATATGGTCAATCCAGGTGGCATCACAGCCCCTGAACGAATTTTGTAAGAATTTCTCTCTCTTTCACTCTCTTTGTTTCACGGGTTTTTAAAATTAATTGAGTTTTATAATGGGGTTTAGCTGCTTTTCACTGCTGTGTTTAAGCAGCTTTACACCCACTTGACTCACTTACAGAGAGATATCAATAAATAGGTTTTAAGATTCTTACTAGTCAGATATATTCTTGGGCGGTGAATAGGGGGTGTTGTGTCCGGTTCACTGAGCAAGGAGTAGGTTTTGTCTATTACATATTGGGTTTATGGAACGGTATCTGAGCTAATTTGAAACCCTTGTTTTATGCATCACCCCACCTCAACTTTCCCGTTAGGCAGCCATAGTGTGTTTTCTAAACGTGTGACTCTGTTCTGTTTTGTAATTCAGTTCAAGGGTAGCGGTTTTTACATTCCCTCTATAAGTGATATCTTATGATAAGTGTCTTTTTCTGTGTGACTTATTTCACTTAGAATCGTCGTACCTAAATCTACTCATCATGCTGCTACTAGCCTTATGACGTTGATTTCATGGCTGAGTGATATTCCATTGTACATAAGGACCACAACTTCTTTATCCATTTTTCTCTTTCCTGGGATATTTAAGGTGTAACGAAGTGGAGGTTCTTGTCAACAGAGCAGCCCTAAACTTTGGGGTGCTTGTGTCTTGCTGACTTTTAGTTTTCCCAATTTATACGCCCATGAGTGGAAGTGCCCTATGCTCTCTAAGCTGAGTTTTGTAAATGTTTCAGGACACACCGTACACTTCTCCAGAGTGGCTGTTGGCAATTTACATCCCGCCCATCAGCGTAGCAAGGCTCCCGTTTCTCCGTGGCCTGTCCTGCATTTCTGGTTTTGACACTTTATTCAGCATGGCCCTTTTGACCGATGGGAAGCGAGACTTCTTTGTAGCGCTGATTTGCCTTTCCAGGTTGCTTGGTTGGCCAAAAAGGGCGTATGCGTTTTTTCCTGAATATATTCAGGAAAAAACGCATACGCCCTTTTTGGCCAAGGGCATCATTGTCGAGGTTTTGCCGCTTTTCCTGTGCTTTAAAGGCGATTCGAATCTGCCTCCTGAAATCTGTTTCCTGCAATTCTGCCTTGCTTTCAAATCCTCTTTGTTGCCTTCCCTCAATATATTTGTAGACGAGAGTTATCATTTATAACTCTGCAGGGTTGTGAATTGCAGTAACCCTGAGCTCCATTTTTCAACTCGCTCTCTTGGGATCTGGCCGCAAATGCGCAGGATTGCTTTAGGCCCTATTCTGCTTCCGGGCGGCAGACTGAGCCTGTGGTTAATTCTTCTTCCTGATGGGAAAATAGAGTGACCTGTGCCTGTCCCAACACCTAGGGCTAGTCTCTCATTGGTTCCCCCTCTTCCCGTTCACCCTCAGGACAAATTGCAACCTGTATGGAACAGGAAGTTAAAGGTGCTGATTCTCCAAGGAGGGAGATTGCTAGTAAAGCGGCTGGAATGGCGAACCCGAGCACAAGGAGATGAGAAATGAGGTGCGTTTTAGAAACCTTTCCCGATCACTCGGTGTACCATCTTCTGGGTTTCTCATGCATGTTTTCGATGTAGGAAGATGCCCTTGAACCTGGAGATTTGGGACCCATGGGATGGGTACCACGCAGTATTACTTTAAAGGGTCTGCGTTTGCTCACCCAACCTCACCAAACCTCTCAGCCCCAAGTATCCACCCTTATGTCTCAATCAGCTGCGGGTCTAGATATGGTCAATCCAGGTGGCATCACAGCCCCTGAACGAATTTTGTAAGAATTTCTCTCTCTTTCACTCTCTTTGTTTCACGGGTTTTTTTAAATTAATTGAGTTTTATAATGGGGTTCAGCTGCTTTTAACTGCTGTGTTTATGCAGCTTTACACCCAGTTGACTCACTTACAGAGAGATATCAATACATAGGTTTTAAGATTCTTACTAGTCAGATATATTCTTGGGCCGTGAATAGGGGGTGTTGAGTCCGGTTCACTGAGCAAGGAGTAGGTCTTTTCTATTACATATTGGGTTTATGGAACGGTATCTGAGCTAATTTGAAACCCTTGTTTTATGCATCACCCCACCTCACCTTTCCCGTTAGGCAGCCATAGTGTGTTTTCTAAACGTGTGACTCTGTTCTGTTTTGTAATTCATTTCAAGGATAGCGGTTTTTACATTCCCTCTATAAGTGATATCTTATGATAAGTGTCTTTTTCTGTGTGACTTATTTCACTTAGAATCGTCGTACCTAAATCCACTCATCATGCTGCTACTAGCCTTATGACGTTGATTTCATGGCTGAGTGATATTCCATTGTACATAAGGACCACAACTTCTTTATCCATTTTTCTCTTTCGTGGGATATTTAAGGTGTAACAAAGTGGAGGATCTTGTCAACAGAGCAGCCCTAAACTTTGGGGTGCTTGTGTCTTGCTGATTTTTAGTTTTCCCAATTTATACGCCCATGAGTGGAAGT
Organism: Eschrichtius robustus; assembly: GCF_028021215.1. Classification (NCBI taxonomy): domain Eukaryota; kingdom Metazoa; phylum Chordata; class Mammalia; order Artiodactyla; family Eschrichtiidae; genus Eschrichtius; species Eschrichtius robustus. The sequence goes on along the minus strand of NC_090830.1, from coordinate 25,296,178 downwards.
GCCCTATGCTCTCTAAGCTGAGTTTTGTAAATGTTTCAGGACACACCGTACACTTCTCCAGAGTGGCTGTTGGCAATTTACATCCCGCCCATCAGCGTAGCAAGGCTCCCGTTTCTCCGTGGCCTGTCCTGCATTTCTGGTTTTGACACTTTATTCAGCATGGCCCTTTTGACCGATGGGAAGCGAGATATTTTTGTAGCGCTGATTTGCCTTTCCAGGTTGCTTGGTTGGCCAAAAAGGGCGTATGCGTTTTTTCCTGAATATATTCAGGAAAAAACGCATACGCCCTTTTTGGCCAAGGGCATCATTGTCGAGGTTTTGCCGCTTTTCCTGTGCTTTAAAGGCGATTCGAATCTGCCTCCTGAAATCTGTTTCCTGCAATTCTGCCTTGCTTTCAAATCCTCTTTGTTGCCTTCCCTCAATATATTTGTAGACGAGAGTTATCATTTATAACTGTGCAGGTCTGTGAATTGCAGTGACCCTGAGCTCCACTTTTCGACTCGCTTTCTTGTTTGCTGGCAGAAAAAGCTCAGGATTGCTTCAGGCCCTATTCTGCTTCCGGGCGGCAGACTGAGCCTGTGGTTAATTCTTCTTCCTGATGGGAAAATAGAGTGACCTGTGCCTGTCCCAACACCTAGAGCTAGTCTCTCACTGGTTCCCCCTCTTCCCGTTCATCCTCAGGACAAATTGCAACCTGTACGGAACAGGAGGTTAAAGGTGCCGATTCTTCAAGGAGGGAGATTGCTAGTAAAGCGGCTGGAATGGCGAACCCGAGCACAAGGAGATGAGAAATGAGGTGCGTTTTAGAAACCTTTCCCGATCACTCGGTGTACCATCTTCTGGGTTTCTCATGCATGTTTTCGATGTAGGAAGATGCCCTTGAACCTGGAGATTGGGGACCCGTGGGATGGGTACCACGCAGTATTACTTTAAAGGGTCTGCGTTTGCTCACCCAACCTCACCAAACCTCTCAGCCTCAAGAGTGTCCACCCTTATGTCGCAATCAGCTGTGGGTCTAGATATGGTCAATAAAGGTGGCATCACAGCCCCTGAACGAATTTTGTCAGTATTTCTCTCTCTTTCACTGTCTTCGTTTCACGGGTTTTTAAAAGTAATTGATTTTTATAATGGGGTTTAGCTGCTTTTCACTGCTGTCTTTATGCCGCTTTACACCCACTTGACTCACTTACAGAGAGATATCAATACATAGGTTTTAAGATTATTACTAGTCAGATATAATCTTGGGCGGTGAATAGTGGGTGTTGAGTCCAGTTCACTGAGCAAGGAGTAGGTCTTGTCTATTACATATTGGGTTTATGGAACGGTATCTGAGCTAATTTGAAACCCTTGTTTTAGGCATCACCCCACCTCACCTTTCCCGTTAAGCAGCTATAGTGTGTTTTCTAAACGTGTGACTCTGTTCTGTTTTGTAATTCAGTTCAAGTGTAGCGGTTTTTCCATTCCCTCTATAAGTGATATCTTATGGCAAGTGTCTTTTTCTGTGTGACTTATTTCACTTAGAATCGTCGTACCTAAATCCACTCATCATGCTGCTACTAGCCTTATGACGTTGATTTCATGGCTGAGTGATATTCCTTTGTACATAAGGACCACAACTTCTTTATCCATTTTTCTCTTTCCTGGGATATTTAAGGTGTAACGAAGTGGAGGTTCTTGTCAACAGAGCAGCCCTAAACTTTGGGGTGCCTGTGTCTTGCTGATTTTTAGTTTTCCCAATGCATACGCCCATGAGTGGAAGTGCCCTATGCTCTCTAAGCTGTGTTTTTTAGATGTTTCAGGACACACCGTACACTTCTCCAGAGTGGCTGTTGGCAATTTACATCCCGCCGATCAGCGTAGCAAGGCTCCCGTTTCTCCATGGCCTGTCCTGCATTTCTGGTTCTGACCCTTTATTCAGCATGGCCCTTTTGACCGATGCGAAGCGAGACTTCTTTGTAGCGCTGATTTGCCTTTCCAGGTTGCTTGGTTGGCCAAAAAGGGCGTATGCGTTTTTTCCTGAATATATTCAGGAAAAAAAGCATACGCCCTTTTTGGCCAAGGGCATCATTGTCGAGGTTTTGCCGCTTTTCCTGTGCTTTAAAGGCGATTCGAATCTACCTCCTGAAATCTGTTTCCTGCAATTCTGCCTTGCTTTCAAATCCTCTTCGTTTCCTTCCTTGAATATATTTGTGGACGAGAGTTATCATTTATAACTCTGCAGGTTTGTGAATTGCAGTGCCCCTGAGCTCCATTTTTCAACTCGCTTTCTTGCGAGCTGGCCGCAAAAGCACAGGATTGCTTCAGGCACTATTCGGGTTCCGGGCGGCAGGCTGAGCCTGTGGTTAATTCTTCTTCCTGATGGGAAAATAGAGTGACCTGTGCCTGTCCCAACACCTAGAGCTAGTCTCCCATTGGTTCCCCCTCTTCCCGTTCATCCTCAGGACAAATTGCAACCTGTACGGAACAGGAGGTTAAAGATGCTGATTCTCCAAGGAGGGAGATTGCTAGTAAAGCGGCTGGAATGGCGAACCCGAGCAAAAGGAGATGAGAAATGAGGTGCGTTTTAGAAACATTTCCCGATCACTCGGTGTACCATCTTCTGGGTTTCTCATGCATGTTTTCGGTGTAGGAAGATGCCCTTGAACCTGGAGATTTGGGACCCATGGGATGGGTACCACGCAGTATTACTTCAAAGGGTCTGCGTTTGCTCACCCAACCTCACCAAACCTCTCAGCCCCAAGTGTCCACCCTTATGTCTCAATCAGCTGTGGGTCTGGATATGGTCAATCCAGGTGGCATCACAGCCCCTGAACGAATTTTGTAAGAATTTCTCTCTCTTTCACTCTCTTTGTTTCACGGGTTTTTAAAATTAATTGAGTTTTATAATGGGGTTTAGCTGCTTTTCACTGCTGTGTTTAAGCAGCTTTACACCCACTTGACTCACTTACAGAGAGATATCAATAAATAGGTTTTAAGATTCTTACTAGTCAGATATATTCTTGGGCGGTGAATAGGGGGTGTTGTGTCCGGTTCACTGAGCAAGGAGTAGGTCTTGTCTATTACATATTGGGTTTATGGAACGGTATCTGAGCTAATTTGAAACCCTTGTTTTATGCATCACCCCACCTCAACTTTCCCGTTAGGCAGCCATAGTGTGTTTTCTAAACGTGTGACTCTGTTCTGTTTTGTAATTCAGTTCAAGGGTAGCGGTTTTTACATTCCCTCTATAAGTGATATCTTATGGCAAGTGTCTTTTTCTGTGTGACTTATTTCACTTAGAATCGTCGTACCTAAATCCACTCATCATGCTGCTACTAGCCTTATGACGTTGATTTCATGGCTGAGTGATATTCCATTGTACATAAGGACCACAACTTCTTTATCCATTTTTCTCTTTCCTGGGATATTTAAGGTGTAACGAAGTGGAAGTTCTTGTCAACAGAGCAGCCCTAAACTTTGGGGTGCTTGTGTCTTGCTGATTTTTAGTTTTCCCAATTTATACGCCCATGAGTGGAAGTGCCCTATGCTCTCTAAGCTGAGTTTTGTAAATGCTTCAGGACACACCGTACACTTCTCCAGAGTGGCTGTTGGCAATTTACATCCCGCCCATCAGCGTAGCAAGGCTCCCGTTTCTCCGTGGCCTGTCCTGCATTTCTGGTTTTGACACTTTATTCAGCATGGCCCTTTTGACCGATGGGAAGCGAGACTACTTTGTAGCGCTGATTTGCCTTTCCAGGTTGCTTGGTTGGCCAAAAAGGGCGTATGCGTTTTTTCCTGAATATATTCAGGAAAAAACGCATACGCCCTTTTTGGCCAAGGGCATCATTGTCGAGGTTTTGCCGCTTTTCCTGTGCTTTAAAGGCGATTCGAATCTGCCTCCTGAAATCTGTTTCCTGCAATTCTGCCTTGCTTTCAAATCCTCTTTGTTGCCTTCCCTCAATATATTTGTAGACGAGAGTTATCATTTATAACTGTGCAGGTCTGTGAATTGCAGTGTACCTGAGCTCCACTTTTCGACTCGCTTTCTTGTTTGCTGGCAGAAAAAGCTCAGGATTGCTTCAGGCCCTATTCTGCTTCCGGGCGGCAGACTGAGCCTGTGGTTAATTCTTCTTCCTGATGGGAAAATAGAGTGACCTGTGCCTGTCCCAACACCTAGAGCTAGTCTCTCACTGGTTCCCCCTCTTCCCGTTCATCCTCAGGACAAATTGCAACCTGTACGGAACAGGAGGTTAAAGGTGCCGATTCTTCAAGGAGGGAGATTGCTAGTAAAGCGGCTGGAATGGCGAACCCGAGCACAAGGAGATGAGAAATGAGGTGCGTTTTAGAAACCTTTCCCGATCACTCGGTGTACCATCTTCTGGGTTTCTCATGCATGTTTTCGATGTAGGAAGATGCCCTTGAACCTGGAGATTGGGGACCCATGGGATGGGTACCACGCAGTATTACTTTAAAGGGTCTGCGTTTGCTCACCCAACCTCACCAAACCTCTCAGCCCCAAGAGTGTCCACCCTTATGTCGCAATCAGCTGTGGGTCTAGATATGGTCAATCCAGGTGGCATCACAGCCCCTGAACGAATTTTGTCAGAATTTCTCTCTCTTTCACTGTCTTCGTTTCACGGGTTTTTAAAAGTAATTGATATTTATAATGGGGTTTAGCTGCTTTTCACTGCTGTCTTTATGCCGCTTTACACCCACTTGACTCACTTACAGAGAGATATCAATACATAGGTTTTAAGATTATTACTAGTCAGATATAATCTTGGGCGGTGAATAGTGGGTGTTGAGTCCAGTTCACTGAGCAAGGAGTAGGTCTTGTCTATTACATATTGGGTTTATGGAACGGTATCTGAGCTAATTTGAAACCCTTGTTTTAGGCATCACCCCACCTCACCTTTCCCGTTAAGCAGCTATAGTGTGTTTTCTAAACGTGTGACTCTGTTCTGTTTTGTAATTCAGTTCAAGTGTATCGGTTTTTCCATTCCCTCTATAAGTGATATCTTATGGCAAGTGTCTTTTTTTGTGTGACTTATTTCACTTAGAATCGTCGTACCTAAATCCACTCATCATGCTGCTACTAGCCTTATGACGTTGATTTCATGGCTGAGTGATATTCCTTTGTACATAAGGACCACAACTTCTTTATCCATTTTTCTCTTTCCTGGGATATTTAAGGTGTAACGAAGTGGAGGTTCTTGTCAACAGAGCAGCCCTAAACTTTGGGGTGCCTGTGTCTTGCTGATATTTAGTTTTCCCAATGCATACGCCCATGAGTGGAAGTGCCCTATGCTCTCTAAGCTGTGTTTTTTAGATGTTTCAGGACACACCGTACACTTCTCCAGAGTGGCTGTTGGCAATTTACATCCCGCCCATCAGCGTAGCAAGGCTCCCGTTTCTCCATGGCCTGTCCTGCATTTCTGGTTCTGACCCTTTATTCAGCATGGCCCTTTTGACCGATGCGAAGCGAGACTTCTTTGTAGCGCTGATTTGCCTTTCCAGGTTGCTTGGTTGGCCAAAAAGGGCGTATGCGTTTTTTCCTGAATATATTCAGGAAAAAACGCATACGCCCTTTTTGGCCAAGGGCATCATTGTCGAGGTTTTGCCGCTTTTCCTGTGCTTTAAAGGCGATTCGAATCTGCCTCCTGAAATCTGTTTCCTGCAATTCTGCCTTGCTTTCAAATCCTCTTCGTTGCCTTCCTTGAATATATTTGTGGACGAGAGTTATCATTTATAACTCTGCAGGTTTGTGAATTGCAGTGCCCCTGAGCTCCATTTTTCAACTCGCTTTCTTGGGAGCTGGCCGCAAAAGCACAGGATTGCTTCAGGCCCTATTCGGGTTCCGGGCGGCAGGCTGAGCCTGTGGTTAATTCTTCTTCCTCATGGGAAAATAGAGTGACCTGTGCCTGTCCCAACACCTAGAGCTAGTCTCCCATTGGTTCCCCCTCTTCCCGTTCATCCTCAGGACAAATTGCAACCTGTACGGAACAGGAGGTTAAAGATGCTGATTCTCCAAGGAGGGAGATTGCTAGTAAAGCGGCTGGAATGGCAAACCCGAGCACAAGGAGATGAGAAATGAGGTGCGTTTTAGAAACATTTCCCGATCACTCGGTGTACCATCTTCTGGGTTTCTCATGCATGTTTTCGGTGTAGGAAGATGCCCTTGAACCTGGAGATTTGGGACCCATGGGATGGGTACCACGCAGTATTACTTCAAAGGGTCTGCGTTTGCTCACCCAACCTCACCAAACCTCTCAGCCCCAAGTGTCCACCCTTATGTCTCAATCAGCTGTGGGTCTGGATATGGTCAATCCAGGTGGCATCACAGCCCCTGAACGAATTTTGTAAGAATTTCTCTCTCTTTCACTCTCTTTGTTTCACGGGTTTTTAAAATTAATTGAGTTTTATAATGGGGTTTAGCTGCTTTTCACTGCTGTGTTTAAGCAGCTTTACACCCACTTGACTCACTTACAGAGAGATATCAATAAATAGGTTTTAAGATTCTTACTAGTCAGATATATTCTTGGGCGGTGAATAGGGGGTGTTGTGTCCGGTTCACTGAGCAAGGAGTAGGTCTTGTCTATTACATATTGGGTTTATGGAACGGTATCTGAGCTAATTTGAAACCCTTGTTTTATGCATCACCCCACCTCAACTTTCCCGTTAGGCAGCCATAGTGTGTTTTCTAAACGTGTGACTCTGTTCTGTTTTGTAATTCAGTTCAAGGGTAGCGGTTTTTACATTCCCTCTATAAGTGATATCTTATGATAAGTGTCTTTTTCTGTGTGACTTATTTCACTTAGAATCGTCGTACCTAAATCCACTCATCATGCTGCTACTAGCCTTATGACGTTGATTTCATGGCTGAGTGATATTCCATTGTACATAAGGACCACAACTTCTTTATCCATTTTTCTCTTTCCTGGGATATTTAAGGTGTAACGAAGTGGAGGTTCTTGTCAACAGAGCAGCCCTAAACTTTGGGGTGCTTGTGTCTTGCTGACTTTTAGTTTTCCCAATTTATACGCCCATGAGTGGAAGTGCCCTGTGCTCTCTAAGCTGAGTTTTGTAAATGTTTCAGGACACACCGTACACTTCTCCAGAGTGGCTGTTGGCAATTTACATCCCGCCCATCAGCGTAGCAAGGCTCCCGTTTCTCCGTGGCCTGTCCTGCATTTCTGGTTTTGACACTTTATTCAGCATGGCCCTTTTGACCGATGGGAAGCCTGACTTCTTTGTAGCACTGATTTGCCTTTCCAGGTTGCTTGGTTGGCCAAAAAGGGCGTATGCGTTTTTTCCTGAATATATTCAGGAAAAAACGCATACGCCCTTTTTGGCCAAGGGCATCATTGTCGAGGTTTTGCCGCTTTTCCTGTGCTTTAAAGGTGATTCGAATATACCTCCTGAAATCTGTTTCCTGCAATTCTGCCTTGCTTTCAAATCCTCTTTGTTGCCTTCCCTCAATATATTTGTAGACGACAGTTATCATTTATAACTGTGCAGGTCTGTGAATTGCAGTGACCCTGAGCTCCACTTTTCGACTCGCTTTCTTGTTTGCTGGCAGAAAAAGCTCAGGATTGCTTCAGGCCCTATTCTGCTTCCGGGCGGCAGACTGAGCCTGTGGTTAATTCTTCTTCCTGATGGGAAAATAGAGTGACCTGTGCCTGTCCCAACACCTAGAGCTAGTCTCTCACTGGTTCCCCCTCTTCCCGTTCATCCTCAGGACAAATTGCAACCTGTACGGAACAGGAGGTTAAAGGTGCCGATTCTTCAAGGAGGGAGATTGCTAGTAAAGCGGCTGGAATGGCGAACCCGAGCACAAGGAGATGAGAAATGAGGTGCGTTTTAGAAACCTTTCCCGATCACTCGGTGTACCATCTTCTGGGTTTCTCATGCATGTTTTCGATGTAGGAAGATGCCCTTGAACCTGGAGATTTGGGACCCATGGGATGGGTACCACGCAGTATTACTTTAAAGGGTCTGCGTTTGCTCACCCAACCTCACCAAACCTCTCAGCCCCAAGAGTGTCCACCCTTATGTCGCAATCAGCTGTGGGTCTAGATATGGTCAATCCAGGTGGCATCACAGCCCCTGAACGAATTTTGTCAGAATTTCTCTCTCTTTCACTGTCTTCGTTTCACGGGTTTTTAAAAGTAATTGATTTTTATAATGGGGTTTAGCTGCTTTTCACTGCTGTCTTTATGCCGCTTTACACCCACTTGACTCACTTACAGAGAGATATCAATACATAGGTTTTAAGATTATTACTAGTCAGATATAATCTTGGGCGGTGAATAGTGGGTGTTGAGTCCAGTTCACTGAGCAAGGAGTAGGTCTTGTCTATTACATATTGGGTTTATGGAACGGTATCTGAGCTAATTTGAAACCCTTGTTTTAGGCATCACCCCACCTCACCTTTCCCGTTAAGCAGCTATAGTGTGTTTTCTAAACGTGTGACTCTGTTCTGTTTTGTAATTCAGTTCAAGTGTAGCGGTTTTTCCATTCCCTCTATAAGTGATATCTTATGGCAAGTGTCTTTTTCTGTGTGACTTATTTCACTTAGAATCGTCGTACCTAAATCCACTCATCATGCTGCTACTAGCCTTATGACGTTGATTTCATGGCTGAGTGATATTCCTTTGTACATAAGGACCACAACTTCTTTATCCATTTTTCTCTTTCCTGGGATATTTAAGGTGTAACGAAGTGGAGGTTCTTGTCAACAGAGCAGCCCTAAACTTTGGGGTGCCTGTGTCTTGCTGATTTTTAGTTTTCCCAATGCATACGCCCATGAGTGGAAGTGCCCTATGCTCTCTAAGCTGTGTTTTTTAGATGTTTCAGGACACACCGTACACTTCTCCAGAGTGGCTGTTGGCAATTTACATCCCGCCCATCAGCGTAGCAAGGCTCCCGTTTCTCCATGGCCTGTCCTGCATTTCTGGTTCTGACCCTTTATTCAGCATGGCCCTTTTGACCAATGCGAAGCGAGACTTCTTTGTAGCGCTGATTTGCCTTTCCAGGTTGCTTGGTTGGCCAAAAAGGGCGTATGCGTTTTATCCTGAATATATTCAGGAAAAAAAGCATACGCCCTTTTTGGCCAAGGGCATCATTGTCGAGGTTTTGCCGCTTTTCCTGTGCTTTAAAGGCGATTCGAATCTACCTCCTGAAATCTGTTTCCTGCAATTCTGCCTTGCTTTCAAATCCTCTTCGTTTCCTTCCTTGAATATATTTGTGGACGAGAGTTATCATTTATAACTCTGCAGGTTTGTGAATTGCAGTGCCCCTGAGCTCCATTTTTCAACTCGCTTTCTTGGGAGCTGGCCGCAAAAGCAAAGGATTGCTTCAGGCCCTATTCGGGTTCCGGGCGGCAGGCTGAGCCTGTGGTTAATTCTTCTTCCTGATGGGAAAATAGAGTGACCTGTGCCTGTCCCAACACCTAGAGCTAGTCTCCCATTGGTTCCCCCTCTTTCCGTTCATCCTCAGGACAAATTGCAACCTGTACGGAACAGGAGGTTAAAGATGCTGATTCTCCAAGGAGGGAGAATGCTAGTAAAGCGGCTGGAATGGCGAACCCGAGCACAAGGAGATGAGAAATGAGGTGCGTTTTAGAAACATTTCCCGATCACTCGGTGTACCATCTTCTGGGTTTCTCATGCATGTTTTCGGTGTAGGAAGATGCCCTTGAACCTGGAGATTTGGGACCCATGGGATGGGTACCACGCAGTATTACTTCAAAGGGTCTGCGTTTGCTCACCCAACCTCACCAAACCTCTCAGCCCCAAGTGTCCACCCTTATGTCTCAATCAGCTGTGGGTCTGGATATGGTCAATCCAGGTGGCATCACAGCCCCTGAACGAATTTTGTAAGAATTTCTCTCTCTTTCACTCTCTTTGTTTCACGGGTTTTTAAAATTAATTGAGTTTTATAATGGGGTTTAGCTGCTTTTCACTGCTGTGTTTAAGCAGCTTTACACCCACTTGACTCACTTACAGAGAGATATCAATAAATAGGTTTTAAGATTCTTACTAGTCAGATATATTCTTGGGCGGTGAATAGGGGGTGTTGTGTCCGGTTCACTGAGCAAGGAGTAGGTTTTGTCTATTACATATTGGGTTTATGGAACGGTATCTGAGCTAATTTGAAACCCTTGTTTTATGCATCACCCCACCTCAACTTTCCCGTTAGGCAGCCATAGTGTGTTTTCTAAACGTGTGACTCTGTTCTGTTTTGTAATTCAGTTCAAGGGTAGCGGTTTTTACATTCCCTCTATAAGTGATATCTTATGATAAGTGTCTTTTTCTGTGTGACTTATTTCACTTAGAATCGTCGTACCTAAATCTACTCATCATGCTGCTACTAGCCTTATGACGTTGATTTCATGGCTGAGTGATATTCCATTGTACATAAGGACCACAACTTCTTTATCCATTTTTCTCTTTCCTGGGATATTTAAGGTGTAACGAAGTGGAGGTTCTTGTCAACAGAGCAGCCCTAAACTTTGGGGTGCTTGTGTCTTGCTGACTTTTAGTTTTCCCAATTTATACGCCCATGAGTGGAAGTGCCCTATGCTCTCTAAGCTGAGTTTTGTAAATGTTTCAGGACACACCGTACACTTCTCCAGAGTGGCTGTTGGCAATTTACATCCCGCCCATCAGCGTAGCAAGGCTCCCGTTTCTCCGTGGCCTGTCCTGCATTTCTGGTTTTGACACTTTATTCAGCATGGCCCTTTTGACCGATGGGAAGCGAGACTTCTTTGTAGCGCTGATTTGCCTTTCCAGGTTGCTTGGTTGGCCAAAAAGGGCGTATGCGTTTTTTCCTGAATATATTCAGGAAAAAACGCATACGCCCTTTTTGGCCAAGGGCATCATTGTCGAGGTTTTGCCGCTTTTCCTGTGCTTTAAAGGCGATTCGAATCTGCCTCCTGAAATCTGTTTCCTGCAATTCTGCCTTGCTTTCAAATCCTCTTCGTTGCCTTCCTTGAATATATTTGTGGACGAGAGTTATCATTTATAACTCTGCAGGTTTGTGAATTGCAGTGCCCCTGAGCTCCATTTTTCAACTCGCTTTCTTGGGAGCTGGCCGCAAAAGCACAGGATTGCTTCAGGCCCTATTCGGGTTCCGGGCGGCAGGCTGAGCCTGTGGTTAATTCTTCTTCCTCATGGGAAAATAGAGTGACCTGTGCCTGTCCCAACACCTAGAGCTAGTCTCCCATTGGTTCCCCCTCTTCCCGTTCATCCTCAGGACAAATTGCAACCTGTACGGAACAGGAGGTTAAAGATGCTGATTCTCCAAGGAGGGAGATTGCTAGTAAAGCGGCTGGAATGGCAAACCCGAGCACAAGGAGATGAGAAATGAGGTGCGTTTTAGAAACATTTCCCGATCACTCGGTGTACCATCTTCTGGGTTTCTCATGCATGTTTTCGGTGTAGGAAGATGCCCTTGAACCTGGAGATTTGGGACCCATGGGATGGGTACCACGCAGTATTACTTCAAAGGGTCTGCGTTTGCTCACCCAACCTCACCAAACCTCTCAGCCCCAAGTGTCCACCCTTATGTCTCAATCAGCTGTGGGTCTGGATATGGTCAATCCAGGTGGCATCACAGCCCCTGAACGAATTTTGTAAGAATTTCTCTCTCTTTCACTCTCTTTGTTTCACGGGTTTTTAAAATTAATTGAGTTTTATAATGGGGTTTAGCTGCTTTTCACTGCTGTGTTTAAGCAGCTTTACACCCACTTGACTCACTTACAGAGAGATATCAATAAATAGGTTTTAAGATTCTTACTAGTCAGATATATTCTTGGGCGGTGAATAGGGGGTGTTGTGTCCGGTTCACTGAGCAAGGAGTAGGTCTTGTCTATTACATATTGGGTTTATGGAACGGTATCTGAGCTAATTTGAAACCCTTGTTTTATGCATCACCCCACCTCAACTTTCCCGTTAGGCAGCCATAGTGTGTTTTCTAAACGTGTGACTCTGTTCTGTTTTGTAATTCAGTTCAAGGGTAGCGGTTTTTACATTCCCTCTATAAGTGATATCTTATGATAAGTGTCTTTTTCTGTGTGACTTATTTCACTTAGAATCGTCGTACCTAAATCCACTCATCATGCTGCTACTAGCCTTATGACGTTGATTTCATGGCTGAGTGATATTCCATTGTACATAAGGACCACAACTTCTTTATCCATTTTTCTCTTTCCTGGGATATTTAAGGTGTAACGAAGTGGAGGTTCTTGTCAACAGAGCAGCCCTAAACTTTGGGGTGCTTGTGTCTTGCTGACTTTTAGTTTTCCCAATTTATACGCCCATGAGTGGAAGTGCCCTGTGCTCTCTAAGCTGAGTTTTGTAAATGTTTCAGGACACACCGTACACTTCTCCAGAGTGGCTGTTGGCAATTTACATCCCGCCCATCAGCGTAGCAAGGCTCCCGTTTCTCCGTGGCCTGTCCTGCATTTCTGGTTTTGACACTTTATTCAGCATGGCCCTTTTGACCGATGGGAAGCCTGACTTCTTTGTAGCACTGATTTGCCTTTCCAGGTTGCTTGGTTGGCCAAAAAGGGCGTATGCGTTTTTTCCTGAATATATTCAGGAAAAAACGCATACGCCCTTTTTGGCCAAGGGCATCATTGTCGAGGTTTTGCCGCTTTTCCTGTGCTTTAAAGGTGATTCGAATATACCTCCTGAAATCTGTTTCCTGCAATTCTGCCTTGCTTTCAAATCCTCTTTGTTGCCTTCCCTCAATATATTTGTAGACGACAGTTATCATTTATAACTGTGCAGGTCTGTGAATTGCAGTGACCCTGAGCTCCACTTTTCGACTCGCTTTCTTGTTTGCTGGCAGAAAAAGCTCAGGATTGCTTCAGGCCCTATTTTGCTTCCGGGCGGCAGACTGAGCCTGTGGTTAATTCTTCTTCCTGATGGGAAAATAGAGTGACCTGTGCCTGTCCCAACACCTAGAGCTAGTCTCTCACTGGTTCCCCCTCTTCCCGTTCATCCTCAGGACAAATTGCAACCTGTACGGAACAGGAGGTTAAAGGTGCCGATTCTTCAAGGAGGGAGATTGCTAGTAAAGCGGCTGGAATGGCGAACCCGAGCACAAGGAGATGAGAAATGAGGTGCGTTTTAGAAACCTTTCCCGATCACTCGGTGTACCATCTTCTGGGTTTCTCATGCATGTTTTCGATGTAGGAAGATGCCCTTGAACCTGGAGATTTGGGACCCATGGGATGGGTACCACGCAGTATTACTTTAAAGGGTCTGCGTTTGCTCACCCAACCTCACCAAACCTCTCAGCCCCAAGAGTGTCCACCCTTATGTCGCAATCAGCTGTGGGTCTAGATATGGTCAATCCAGGTGGCATCACAGCCCCTGAACGAATTTTGTCAGAATTTCTCTCTCTTTCACTGTCTTCGTTTCACGGGTTTTTAAAAGTAATTGATTTTTATAATGGGGTTTAGCTGCTTTTCACTGCTGTCTTTATGCCGCTTTACACCCACTTGACTCACTTACAGAGAGATATCAATACATAGGTTTTAAGATTATTACTAGTCAGATATAATCTTGGGCGGTGAATAGTGGGTGTTGAGTCCAGTTCACTGAGCAAGGAGTAGGTCTTGTCTATTACATATTGGGTTTATGGAACGGTATCTGAGCTAATTTGAAACCCTTGTTTTAGGCATCACCCCACCTCACCTTTCCCGTTAAGCAGCTATAGTGTGTTTTCTAAACGTGTGACTCTGTTCTGTTTTGTAATTCAGTTCAAGTGTAGCGGTTTTTCCATTCCCTCTATAAGTGATATCTTATGGCAAGTGTCTTTTTCTGTGTGACTTATTTCACTTAGAATCGTCGTACCTAAATCCACTCATCATGCTGCTACTAGCCTTATGACGTTGATTTCATGGCTGAGTGATATTCCTTTGTACATAAGGACCACAACTTCTTTATCCATTTTTCTCTTTCCTGGGATATTTAAGGTGTAACGAAGTGGAGGTTCTTGTCAACAGAGCAGCCCTAAACTTTGGGGTGCCTGTGTCTTGCTGATTTTTAGTTTTCCCAATGCATACGCCCATGAGTGGAAGTGCCCTATGCTCTCTAAGCTGTGTTTTTTAGATGTTTCAGGACACACCGTACACTTCTCCAGAGTGGCTGTTGGCAATTTACATCCCGCCCATCAGCGTAGCAAGGCTCCCGTTTCTCCATGGCCTGTCCTGCATTTCTGGTTCTGACCCTTTATTCAGCATGGCCCTTTTGACCGATGCGAAGCGAGACTTCTTTGTAGCGCTGATTTGCCTTTCCAGGTTGCTTGGTTGGCCAAAAAGGGCGTATGCGTTTTATCCTGAATATATTCAGGAAAAAAAGCATACGCCCTTTTTGGCCAAGGGCATCATTGTCGAGGTTTTGCCGCTTTTCCTGTGCTTTAAAGGCGATTCGAATCTACCTCCTGAAATCTGTTTCCTGCAATTCTGCCTTGCTTTCAAATCCTCTTCGTTTCCTTCCTTGAATATATTTGTGGACGAGAGTTATCATTTATAACTCTGCAGGTTTGTGAATTGCAGTGCCCCTGAGCTCCATTTTTCAACTCGCTTTCTTGGGAGCTGGCCGCAAAAGCAAAGGATTGCTTCAGGCCCTATTCGGGTTCCGGGCGGCAGGCTGAGCCTGTGGTTAATTCTTCTTCCTGATGGGAAAATAGAGTGACCTGTGCCTGTCCCAACACCTAGAGCTAGTCTCCCATTGGTTCCCCCTCTTTCCGTTCATCCTCAGGACAAATTGCAACCTGTACGGAACAGGAGGTTAAAGATGCTGATTCTCCAAGGAGGGAGAATGCTAGTAAAGCGGCTGGAATGGCGAACCCGAGCACAAGGAGATGAGAAATGAGGTGCGTTTTAGAAACATTTCCCGATCACTCGGTGTACCATCTTCTGGGTTTCTCATGCATGTTTTCGGTGTAGGAAGATGCCCTTGAACCTGGAGATTTGGGACCCATGGGATGGGTACCACGCAGTATTACTTCAAAGGGTCTGCGTTTGCTCACCCAACCTCACCAAACCTCTCAGCCCCAAGTGTCCACCCTTATGTCTCAATCAGCTGTGGGTCTGGATATGGTCAATCCAGGTGGCATCACAGCCCCTGAACGAATTTTGTAAGAATTTCTCTCTCTTTCACTCTCTTTGTTTCACGGGTTTTTAAAATTAATTGAGTTTTATAATGGGGTTTAGCTGCTTTTCACTGCTGTGTTTAAGCAGCTTTACACCCACTTGACTCACTTACAGAGAGATATCAATAAATAGGTTTTAAGATTCTTACTAGTCAGATATATTCTTGGGCGGTGAATAGGGGGTGTTGTGTCCGGTTCACTGAGCAAGGAGTAGGTTTTGTCTATTACATATTGGGTTTATGGAACGGTATCTGAGCTAATTTGAAACCCTTGTTTTATGCATCACCCCACCTCAACTTTCCCGTTAGGCAGCCATAGTGTGTTTTCTAAACGTGTGACTCTGTTCTGTTTTGTAATTCAGTTCAAGGGTAGCGGTTTTTACATTCCCTCTATAAGTGATATCTTATGATAAGTGTCTTTTTCTGTGTGACTTATTTCACTTAGAATCGTCGTACCTAAATCTACTCATCATGCTGCTACTAGCCTTATGACGTTGATTTCATGGCTGAGTGATATTCCATTGTACATAAGGACCACAACTTCTTTATCCATTTTTCTCTTTCCTGGGATATTTAAGGTGTAACGAAGTGGAGGTTCTTGTCAACAGAGCAGCCCTAAACTTTGGGGTGCTTGTGTCTTGCTGACTTTTAGTTTTCCCAATTTATACGCCCATGAGTGGAAGTGCCCTATGCTCTCTAAGCTGAGTTTTGTAAATGTTTCAGGACACACCGTACACTTCTCCAGAGTGGCTGTTGGCAATTTACATCCCGCCCATCAGCGTAGCAAGGCTCCCGTTTCTCCGTGGCCTGTCCTGCATTTCTGGTTTTGACACTTTATTCAGCATGGCCCTTTTGACCGATGGGAAGCAAGACTTCTTTGTAGCGCTGATTTGCCTTTCCAGGTTGCTTGGTTGGCCAAAAAGGGCGTATGCGTTTTTTCCTGAATATATTCAGGAAAAAACGCATACGCCCTTTTTGGCCAAGGGCATCATTGTCGAGGTTTTGCCGCTTTTCCTGTGCTTTAAAGGCGATTCGAATCTGCCTCCTGAAATCTGTTTCCTGCAATTCTGCCTTGCTTTCAAATCCTCTTTGTTGCCTTCCCTCAATATATTTGTAGACGAGAGTTATCATTTATAACTCTGCAGGGTTGTGAATTGCAGTAACCCTGAGCTCCATTTTTCAACTCGCTCTCTTGGGATCTGGCCGCAAATGCGCAGGATTGCTTTAGGCCCTATTCTGCTTCCGGGCGGCAGACTGAGCCTGTGGTTAATTCTTCTTCCTGATGGGAAAATAGAGTGACCTGTGCCTGTCCCAACACCTAGGGCTAGTCTCTCATTGGTTCCCCCTCTTCCCGTTCACCCTCAGGACAAATTGCAACCTGTATGGAACAGGAAGTTAAAGGTGCTGATTCTCCAAGGAGGGAGATTGCTAGTAAAGCGGCTGGAATGGCGAACCCGAGCACAAGGAGATGAGAAATGAGGTGCGTTTTAGAAACCTTTCCCGATCACTCGGTGTACCATCTTCTGGGTTTCTCATGCATGTTTTCGATGTAGGAAGATGCCCTTGAACCTGGAGATTTGGGACACATGGGATGGGTACCACGCAGTATTACTTTAAAGGGTCTGCGTTTGCTCACCCAACCTCACCAAACCTCTCAGCCCCAAGTATCCACCCTTATGTCTCAATCAGCTGCGGGTCTAGATATGGTCAATCCAGGTGGCATCACAGCCCCTGAACGAATTTTGTAAGAATTTCTCTCTCTTTCACTCTCTTTGTTTCACGGGTTTTTTTAAATTAATTGAGTTTTATAATGGGGTTCAGCTGCTTTTAACTGCTGTGTTTATGCAGCTTTACACCCAGTTGACTCACTTACAGAGAGATATCAATACATAGGTTTTAAGATTCTTACTAGTCAGATATATTCTTGGGCCGTGAATAGGGGGTGTTGAGTCCGGTTCACTGAGCAAGGAGTAGGTCTTTTCTATTACATATTGGGTTTATGGAACGGTATCTGAGCTAATTTGAAACCCTTGTTTTATGCATCACCCCACCTCACCTTTCCCGTTAGGCAGCCATAGTGTGTTTTCTAAACGTGTGACTCTGTTCTGTTTTGTAATTCATTTCAAGGATAGCGGTTTTTACATTCCCTCTATAAGTGATATCTTATGATAAGTGTCTTTTTCTGTGTGACTTATTTCACTTAGAATCGTCGTACCTAAATCCACTCATCATGCTGCTACTAGCCTTATGACGTTGATTTCATGGCTGAGTGATATTCCATTGTACATAAGGACCACAACTTCTTTATCCATTTTTCTCTTTCGTGGGATATTTAAGGTGTAACAAAGTGGAGGATCTTGTCAACAGAGCAGCCCTAAACTTTGGGGTGCTTGTGTCTTGCTGATTTTTAGTTTTCCCAATTTATACGCCCATGAGTGGAAGTGCCCTATGCTCTCTAAGCTGAGTTTTGTAAATGTTTCAGGACACACCGTACACTTCTCCAGAGTGGCTGTTGGCAATTTACATCCCGCCCATCAGCGTAGCAAGGCTCCCGTTTCTCCGTGGCCTGTCCTGCATTTCTGGTTTTGACACTTTATTCAGCATGGCCCTTTTGACCGATGGGAAGCGAGATATTTTTGTAGCGCTGATTTGCCTTTCCAGGTTGCTTGGTTGGCCAAAAAGGGCGTATGCGTTTTTTCCTGAATATATTCAGGAAAAAACGCATACGCCCTTTTTGGCCAAGGGCATCATTGTCGAGGTTTTGCCGCTTTTCCTGTGCTTTAAAGGCGATTCGAATCTGCCTCCTGAAATCTGTTTCCTGCAATTCTGCCTTGCTTTCAAATCCTCTTTGTTGCCTTCCCTCAATATATTTGTAGACGAGAGTTATCATTTATAACTGTGCAGGTCTGTGAATTGCAGTGACCCTGAGCTCCACTTTTCGACTCGCTTTCTTGTTTGCTGGCAGAAAAAGCTCAGGATTGCTTCAGGCCCTATTCTGCTTCCGGGCGGCAGACTGAGCCTGTGGTTAATTCTTCTTCCTGATGGGAAAATAGAGTGACCTGTGCCTGTCCCAACACCTAGAGCTAGTCTCTCACTGGTTCCCCCTCTTCCCGTTCATCCTCAGGACAAATTGCAACCTGTACGGAACAGGAGGTTAAAGGTGCCGATTCTTCAAGGAGGGAGATTGCTAGTAAAGCGGCTGGAATGGCGAACCCGAGCACAAGGAGATGAGAAATGAGGTGCGTTTTAGAAACCTTTCCCGATCACTCGGTGTACCATCTTCTGGGTTTCTCATGCATGTTTTCGATGTAGGAAGATGCCCTTGAACCTGGAGATTGGGGACCCGTGGGATGGGTACCACGCAGTATTACTTTAAAGGGTCTGCGTTTGCTCACCCAACCTCACCAAACCTCTCAGCCTCAAGAGTGTCCACCCTTATGTCGCAATCAGCTGTGGGTCTAGATATGGTCAATAAAGGTGGCATCACAGCCCCTGAACGAATTTTGTCAGTATTTCTCTCTCTTTCACTGTCTTCGTTTCACGGGTTTTTAAAAGTAATTGATTTTTATAATGGGGTTTAGCTGCTTTTCACTGCTGTCTTTATGCCGCTTTACACCCACTTGACTCACTTACAGAGAGATATCAATACATAGGTTTTAAGATTATTACTAGTCAGATATAATCTTGGGCGGTGAATAGTGGGTGTTGAGTCCAGTTCACTGAGCAAGGAGTAGGTCTTGTCTATTACATATTGGGTTTATGGAACGGTATCTGAGCTAATTTGAAACCCTTGTTTTAGGCATCACCCCACCTCACCTTTCCCGTTAAGCAGCTATAGTGTGTTTTCTAAACGTGTGACTCTGTTCTGTTTTGTAATTCAGTTCAAGTGTAGCGGTTTTTCCATTCCCTCTATAAGTGATATCTTATGGCAAGTGTCTTTTTCTGTGTGACTTATTTCACTTAGAATCGTCGTACCTAAATCCACTCATCATGCTGCTACTAGCCTTATGACGTTGATTTCATGGCTGAGTGATATTCCTTTGTACATAAGGACCACAACTTCTTTATCCATTTTTCTCTTTCCTGGGATATTTAAGGTGTAACGAAGTGGAGGTTCTTGTCAACAGAGCAGCCCTAAACTTTGGGGTGCCTGTGTCTTGCTGATTTTTAGTTTTCCCAATGCATACGCCCATGAGTGGAAGTGCCCTATGCTCTCTAAGCTGTGTTTTTTAGATGTTTCAGGACACACCGTACACTTCTCCAGAGTGGCTGTTGGCAATTTACATCCCGCCGATCAGCGTAGCAAGGCTCCCGTTTCTCCATGGCCTGTCCTGCATTTCTGGTTCTGACCCTTTATTCAGCATGGCCCTTTTGACCGATGCGAAGCGAGACTTCTTTGTAGCGCTGATTTGCCTTTCCAGGTTGCTTGGTTGGCCAAAAAGGGCGTATGCGTTTTTTCCTGAATATATTCAGGAAAAAAAGCATACGCCCTTTTTGGCCAAGGGCATCATTGTCGAGGTTTTGCCGCTTTTCCTGTGCTTTAAAGGCGATTCGAATCTACCTCCTGAAATCTGTTTCCTGCAATTCTGCCTTGCTTTCAAATCCTCTTCGTTTCCTTCCTTGAATATATTTGTGGACGAGAGTTATCATTTATAACTCTGCAGGTTTGTGAATTGCAGTGCCCCTGAGCTCCATTTTTCAACTCGCTTTCTTGCGAGCTGGCCGCAAAAGCACAGGATTGCTTCAGGCACTATTCGGGTTCCGGGCGGCAGGCTGAGCCTGTGGTTAATTCTTCTTCCTGATGGGAAAATAGAGTGACCTGTGCCTGTCCCAACACCTAGAGCTAGTCTCCCATTGGTTCCCCCTCTTCCCGTTCATCCTCAGGACAAATTGCAACCTGTACGGAACAGGAGGTTAAAGATGCTGATTCTCCAAGGAGGGAGATTGCTAGTAAAGCGGCTGGAATGGCGAACCCGAGCAAAAGGAGATGAGAAATGAGGTGCGTTTTAGAAACATTTCCCGATCACTCGGTGTACCATCTTCTGGGTTTCTCATGCATGTTTTCGGTGTAGGAAGATGCCCTTGAACCTGGAGATTTGGGACCCATGGGATGGGTACCACGCAGTATTACTTCAAAGGGTCTGCGTTTGCTCACCCAACCTCACCAAACCTCTCAGCCCCAAGTGTCCACCCTTATGTCTCAATCAGCTGTGGGTCTGGATATGGTCAATCCAGGTGGCATCACAGCCCCTGAACGAATTTTGTAAGAATTTCTCTCTCTTTCACTCTCTTTGTTTCACGGGTTTTTAAAATTAATTGAGTTTTATAATGGGGTTTAGCTGCTTTTCACTGCTGTGTTTAAGCAGCTTTACACCCACTTGACTCACTTACAGAGAGATATCAATAAATAGGTTTTAAGATTCTTACTAGTCAGATATATTCTTGGGCGGTGAATAGGGGGTGTTGTGTCCGGTTCACTGAGCAAGGAGTAGGTCTTGTCTATTACATATTGGGTTTATGGAACGGTATCTGAGCTAATTTGAAACCCTTGTTTTATGCATCACCCCACCTCAACTTTCCCGTTAGGCAGCCATAGTGTGTTTTCTAAACGTGTGACTCTGTTCTGTTTTGTAATTCAGTTCAAGGGTAGCGGTTTTTACATTCCCTCTATAAGTGATATCTTATGGCAAGTGTCTTTTTCTGTGTGACTTATTTCACTTAGAATCGTCGTACCTAAATCCACTCATCATGCTGCTACTAGCCTTATGACGTTGATTTCATGGCTGAGTGATATTCCATTGTACATAAGGACCACAACTTCTTTATCCATTTTTCTCTTTCCTGGGATATTTAAGGTGTAACGAAGTGGAAGTTCTTGTCAACAGAGCAGCCCTAAACTTTGGGGTGCTTGTGTCTTGCTGATTTTTAGTTTTCCCAATTTATACGCCCATGAGTGGAAGTGCCCTATGCTCTCTAAGCTGAGTTTTGTAAATGCTTCAGGACACACCGTACACTTCTCCAGAGTGGCTGTTGGCAATTTACATCCCGCCCATCAGCGTAGCAAGGCTCCCGTTTCTCCGTGGCCTGTCCTGCATTTCTGGTTTTGACACTTTATTCAGCATGGCCCTTTTGACCGATGGGAAGCGAGACTACTTTGTAGCGCTGATTTGCCTTTCCAGGTTGCTTGGTTGGCCAAAAAGGGCGTATGCGTTTTTTCCTGAATATATTCAGGAAAAAACGCATACGCCCTTTTTGGCCAAGGGCATCATTGTCGAGGTTTTGCCGCTTTTCCTGTGCTTTAAAGGCGATTCGAATCTGCCTCCTGAAATCTGTTTCCTGCAATTCTGCCTTGCTTTCAAATCCTCTTTGTTGCCTTCCCTCAATATATTTGTAGACGAGAGTTATCATTTATAACTGTGCAGGTCTGTGAATTGCAGTGTACCTGAGCTCCACTTTTCGACTCGCTTTCTTGTTTGCTGGCAGAAAAAGCTCAGGATTGCTTCAGGCCCTATTCTGCTTCCGGGCGGCAGACTGAGCCTGTGGTTAATTCTTCTTCCTGATGGGAAAATAGAGTGACCTGTGCCTGTCCCAACACCTAGAGCTAGTCTCTCACTGGTTCCCCCTCTTCCCGTTCATCCTCAGGACAAATTGCAACCTGTACGGAACAGGAGGTTAAAGGTGCCGATTCTTCAAGGAGGGAGATTGCTAGTAAAGCGGCTGGAATGGCGAACCCGAGCACAAGGAGATGAGAAATGAGGTGCGTTTTAGAAACCTTTCCCGATCACTCGGTGTACCATCTTCTGGGTTTCTCATGCATGTTTTCGATGTAGGAAGATGCCCTTGAACCTGGAGATTGGGGACCCATGGGATGGGTACCACGCAGTATTACTTTAAAGGGTCTGCGTTTGCTCACCCAACCTCACCAAACCTCTCAGCCCCAAGAGTGTCCACCCTTATGTCGCAATCAGCTGTGGGTCTAGATATGGTCAATCCAGGTGGCATCACAGCCCCTGAACGAATTTTGTCAGAATTTCTCTCTCTTTCACTGTCTTCGTTTCACGGGTTTTTAAAAGTAATTGATATTTATAATGGGGTTTAGCTGCTTTTCACTGCTGTCTTTATGCCGCTTTACACCCACTTGACTCACTTACAGAGAGATATCAATACATAGGTTTTAAGATTATTACTAGTCAGATATAATCTTGGGCGGTGAATAGTGGGTGTTGAGTCCAGTTCACTGAGCAAGGAGTAGGTCTTGTCTATTACATATTGGGTTTATGGAACGGTATCTGAGCTAATTTGAAACCCTTGTTTTAGGCATCACCCCACCTCACCTTTCCCGTTAAGCAGCTATAGTGTGTTTTCTAAACGTGTGACTCTGTTCTGTTTTGTAATTCAGTTCAAGTGTAGCGGTTTTTCCATTCCCTCTATAAGTGATATCTTATGGCAAGTGTCTTTTTTTGTGTGACTTATTTCACTTAGAATCGTCGTACCTAAATCCACTCATCATGCTGCTACTAGCCTTATGACGTTGATTTCATGGCTGAGTGATATTCCTTTGTACATAAGGACCACAACTTCTTTATCCATTTTTCTCTTTCCTGGGATATTTAAGGTGTAACGAAGTGGAGGTTCTTGTCAACAGAGCAGCCCTAAACTTTGGGGTGCCTGTGTCTTGCTGATATTTAGTTTTCCCAATGCATACGCCCATGAGTGGAAGTGCCCTATGCTCTCTAAGCTGTGTTTTTTAGATGTTTCAGGACACACCGTACACTTCTCCAGAGTGGCTGTTGGCAATTTACATCCCGCCCATCAGCGTAGCAAGGCTCCCGTTTCTCCATGGCCTGTCCTGCATTTCTGGTTCTGACCCTTTATTCAGCATGGCCCTTTTGACCGATGCGAAGCGAGACTTCTTTGTAGCGCTGATTTGCCTTTCCAGGTTGCTTGGTTGGCCAAAAAGGGCGTATGCGTTTTTTCCTGAATATATTCAGGAAAAAACGCATACGCCCTTTTTGGCCAAGGGCATCATTGTCGAGGTTTTGCCGCTTTTCCTGTGCTTTAAAGGCGATTCGAATCTGCCTCCTGAAATCTGTTTCCTGCAATTCTGCCTTGCTTTCAAATCCTCTTCGTTGCCTTCCTTGAATATATTTGTGGACGAGAGTTATCATTTATAACTCTGCAGGTTTGTGAATTGCAGTGCCCCTGAGCTCCATTTTTCAACTCGCTTTCTTGGGAGCTGGCCGCAAAAGCACAGGATTGCTTCAGGCCCTATTCGGGTTCCGGGCGGCAGGCTGAGCCTGTGGTTAATTCTTCTTCCTCATGGGAAAATAGAGTGACCTGTGCCTGTCCCAACACCTAGAGCTAGTCTCCCATTGGTTCCCCCTCTTCCCGTTCATCCTCAGGACAAATTGCAACCTGTACGGAACAGGAGGTTAAAGATGCTGATTCTCCAAGGAGGGAGATTGCTAGTAAAGCGGCTGGAATGGCAAACCCGAGCACAAGGAGATGAGAAATGAGGTGCGTTTTAGAAACATTTCCCGATCACTCGGTGTACCATCTTCTGGGTTTCTCATGCATGTTTTCGGTGTAGGAAGATGCCCTTGAACCTGGAGATTTGGGACCCATGGGATGGGTACCACGCAGTATTACTTCAAAGGGTCTGCGTTTGCTCACCCAACCTCACCAAACCTCTCAGCCCCAAGTGTCCACCCTTATGTCTCAATCAGCTGTGGGTCTGGATATGGTCAATCCAGGTGGCATCACAGCCCCTGAACGAATTTTGTAAGAATTTCTCTCTCTTTCACTCTCTTTGTTTCACGGGTTTTTAAAATTAATTGAGTTTTATAATGGGGTTTAGCTGCTTTTCACTGCTGTGTTTAAGCAGCTTTACACCCACTTGACTCACTTACAGAGAGATATCAATAAATAGGTTTTAAGATTCTTACTAGTCAGATATATTCTTGGGCGGTGAATAGGGGGTGTTGTGTCCGGTTCACTGAGCAAGGAGTAGGTCTTGTCTATTACATATTGGGTTTATGGAACGGTATCTGAGCTAATTTGAAACCCTTGTTTTATGCATCACCCCACCTCAACTTTCCCGTTAGGCAGCCATAGTGTGTTTTCTAAACGTGTGACTCTGTTCTGTTTTGTAATTCAGTTCAAGGGTAGCGGTTTTTACATTCCCTCTATAAGTGATATCTTATGATAAGTGTCTTTTTCTGTGTGACTTATTTCACTTAGAATCGTCGTACCTAAATCCACTCATCATGCTGCTACTAGCCTTATGACGTTGATTTCATGGCTGAGTGATATTCCATTGTACATAAGGACCACAACTTCTTTATCCATTTTTCTCTTTCCTGGGATATTTAAGGTGTAACGAAGTGGAGGTTCTTGTCAACAGAGCAGCCCTAAACTTTGGGGTGCTTGTGTCTTGCTGACTTTTAGTTTTCCCAATTTATACGCCCATGAGTGGAAGTGCCCTGTGCTCTCTAAGCTGAGTTTTGTAAATGTTTCAGGACACACCGTACACTTCTCCAGAGTGGCTGTTGGCAATTTACATCCCGCCCATCAGCGTAGCAAGGCTTCCGTTTCTCCGTGGCCTGTCCTGCATTTCTGGTTTTGACACTTTATTCAGCATGGCCCTTTTGACCGATGGGAAGCCTGACTTCTTTGTAGCACTGATTTGCCTTTCCAGGTTGCTTGGTTGGCCAAAAAGGGCGTATGCGTTTTTTCCTGAATATATTCAGGAAAAAACGCATACGCCCTTTTTGGCCAAGGGCATCATTGTCGAGGTTTTGCCGCTTTTCCTGTGCTTTAAAGGCGATTCGAATCTGCCTCCTGAAATCTGTTTCCTGCAATTCTGCCTTGCTTTCAAATCCTCTTCGTTGCCTTCCTTGAATATATTTGTGGACGAGAGTTATCATTTATAACTCTGCAGGTTTGTGAATTGCAGTGCCCCTGAGCTCCATTTTTCAACTCGCTTTCTTGGGAGCTGGCCGCAAAAGCACAGGATTGCTTCAGGCCCTATTCGGGTTCCGGGCGGCAGGCTGAGCCTGTGGTTAATTCTTCTTCCTGATGGGAAAATAGAGTGACCTGTGCCTGTCCCAACACCTAGAGCTAGTCTCCCATTGGTTCCCCCTCTTCCCGTTCATCCTCAGGACAAATTGCAACCTGTACGGAACAGGAGGTTAAAGATGCTGATTCTCCAAGGAGGGAGATTGCTAGTAAAGCGGCTGGAATGGCGAACCCGAGCACAAGGAGATGAGA
The DNA here is from genome assembly GCF_028021215.1 of Eschrichtius robustus. Lineage (NCBI taxonomy): Eukaryota > Metazoa > Chordata > Mammalia > Artiodactyla > Eschrichtiidae > Eschrichtius > Eschrichtius robustus. Next base: position 25,270,763 of record NC_090830.1, on the reverse strand, counting down.
AATGAGGTGCGTTTTAGAAACATTTCCCGATCACTCGGTGTACCATCTTCTGGGTTTCTCATGCATGTTTTCGGTGTAGGAAGATGCCCTTGAACCTGGAGATTTGGGACCCATGGGATGGGTACCACGCAGTATTACTTCAAAGGGTCTGCGTTTGCTCACCCAACCTCACCAAACCTCTCAGCCCCAAGTGTCCACCCTTATGTCTCAATCAGCTGTGGGTCTGGATATGGTCAATCCAGGTGGCATCACAGCCCCTGAACGAATTTTGTAAGAATTTCTCTCTCTTTCACTCTCTTTGTTTCACGGGTTTTTAAAATTAATTGAGTTTTATAATGGGGTTTAGCTGCTTTTCACTGCTGTGTTTAAGCAGCTTTACACCCACTTGACTCACTTACAGAGAGATATCAATAAATAGGTTTTAAGATTCTTACTAGTCAGATATATTCTTGGGCGGTGAATAGGGGGTGTTGTGCCCGGTTCACTGAGCAAGGAGTAGGTCTTGTCTATTACATATTGGGTTTATGGAACGGTATCTGAGCTAATTTGAAACCCTTGTTTTAGGCATCACCCCACCTCACCTTTCCCGTTAAGCAGCTATAGTGTGTTTTCTAAACGTGTGACTCTGTTCTGTTTTGTAATTCAGTTCAAGTGTAGCGGTTTTTCCATTCCCTCTATAAGTGATATCTTATGGCAAGTGTCTTTTTCTGTGTGACTTATTTCACTTAGAATCGTCGTACCTAAATCCACTCATCATGCTGCTACTAGCCTTATGACGTTGATTTCATGGCTGAGTGATATTCCTTTGTACATAAGGACCACAACTTCTTTATCCATTTTTCTCTTTCCTGGGATATTTAAGGTGTAACGAAGTGGAGGTTCTTGTCAACAGAGCAGCCCTAAACTTTGGGGTGCTTGTGTCTTGCTGACTTTTAGTTTTCCCAATTTATACGCCCATGAGTGGAAGTGCCCTGTGCTCTCTAAGCTGAGTTTTGTAAATGTTTCAGGACACACCGTACACTTCTCCAGAGTGGCTGTTGGCAATTTACATCCCGCCCATCAGCGTAGCAAGGCTCCCGTTTCTCCGTGGCCTGTCCTGCATTTCTGGTTTTGACACTTTATTCAGCATGGCCCTTTTGACCGATGGGAAGCCTGACTTCTTTGTAGCACTGATTTGCCTTTCCAGGTTGCTTGGTTGGCCAAAAAGGGCGTATGCGTTTTTTCCTGAATATATTCAGGAAAAAACGCATACGCCCTTTTTGGCCAAGGGCATCATTGTCGAGGTTTTGCCGCTTTTCCTGTGCTTTAAAGGTGATTCGAATATACCTCCTGAAATCTGTTTCCTGCAATTCTGCCTTGCTTTCAAATCCTCTTTGTTGCCTTCCCTCAATATATTTGTAGACGACAGTTATCATTTATAACTGTGCAGGTCTGTGAATTGCAGTGACCCTGAGCTCCACTTTTCGACTCGCTTTCTTGTTTGCTGGCTGAAAAAGCTCAGGATTGCTTCAGGCCCTATTCTGCTTCCGGGCGGCAGACTGAGCCTGTGGTTAATTCTTCTTCCTGATGGGAAAATAGAGTGACCTGTGCCTGTCCCAACACCTAGAGCTAGTCTCTCACTGGTTCCCCCTCTTCCCGTTCATCCTCAGGACAAATTGCAACCTGTACGGAACAGGAGGTTAAAGGTGCCGATTCTTCAAGGAGGGAGATTGCTAGTAAAGCGGCTGGAATGGCGAACCCGAGCACAAGGAGATGAGAAATGAGGTGCGTTTTAGAAACCTTTCCCGATCACTCGGTGTACCATCTTCTGGGTTTCTCATGCATGTTTTCGATGTAGGAAGATGCCCTTGAACCTGGAGATTTGGGACCCATGGGATGGGTACCACGCAGTATTACTTTAAAGGGTCTGCGTTTGCTCACCCAACCTCACCAAACCTCTCAGCCCCAAGAGTGTCCACCCTTATGTCGCAATCAGCTGTGGGTCTAGATATGGTCAATCCAGGTGGCATCACAGCCCCTGAACGAATTTTGTCAGAATTTCTCTCTCTTTCACTGTCTTCGTTTCACGGGTTTTTAAAAGTAATTGATTTTTATAATGGGGTTTAGCTGCTTTTCACTGCTGTCTTTATGCCGCTTTACACCCACTTGACTCACTTACAGAGAGATATCAATACATAGGTTTTAAGATTATTACTAGTCAGATATAATCTTGGGCGGTGAATAGTGGGTGTTGAGTCCAGTTCACTGAGCAAGGAGTAGGTCTTGTCTATTACATATTGGGTTTATGGAACGGTATCTGAGCTAATTTGAAACCCTTGTTTTAGGCATCACCCCACCTCACCTTTCCCGTTAAGCAGCTATAGTGTGTTTTCTAAACGTGTGACTCTGTTCTGTTTTGTAATTCAGTTCAAGTGTAGCGGTTTTTCCATTCCCTCTATAAGTGATATCTTATGGCAAGTGTCTTTTTCTGTGTGACTTATTTCACTTAGAATCGTCGTACCTAAATCCACTCATCATGCTGCTACTAGCCTTATGACGTTGATTTCATGGCTGAGTGATATTCCTTTGTACATAAGGACCACAACTTCTTTATCCATTTTTCTCTTTCCTGGGATATTTAAGGTGTAACGAAGTGGAGGTTCTTGTCAACAGAGCAGCCCTAAACTTTGGGGTGCCTGTGTCTTGCTGATTTTTAGTTTTCCCAATGCATACGCCCATGAGTGGAAGTGCCCTATGCTCTCTAAGCTGTGTTTTTTAGATGTTTCAGGACACACCGTACACTTCTCCAGAGTGGCTGTTGGCAATTTACATCCCGCCCATCAGCGTAGCAAGGCTCCCGTTTCTCCATGGCCTGTCCTGCATTTCTGGTTCTGACCCTTTATTCAGCATGGCCCTTTTGACCGATGCGAAGCGAGACTTCTTTGTAGCGCTGATTTGCCTTTCCAGGTTGCTTGGTTGGCCAAAAAGGGCGTATGCGTTTTATCCTGAATATATTCAGGAAAAAAAGCATACGCCCTTTTTGGCCAAGGGCATCATTGTCGAGGTTTTGCCGCTTTTCCTGTGCTTTAAAGGCGATTCGAATCTACCTCCTGAAATCTGTTTCCTGCAATTCTGCCTTGCTTTCAAATCCTCTTCGTTTCCTTCCTTGAATATATTTGTGGACGAGAGTTATCATTTATAACTCTGCAGGTTTGTGAATTGCAGTGCCCCTGAGCTCCATTTTTCAACTCGCTTTCTTGGGAGCTGGCCGCAAAAGCAAAGGATTGCTTCAGGCCCTATTCGGGTTCCGGGCGGCAGGCTGAGCCTGTGGTTAATTCTTCTTCCTGATGGGAAAATAGAGTGACCTGTGCCTGTCCCAACACCTAGAGCTAGTCTCCCATTGGTTCCCCCTCTTTCCGTTCATCCTCAGGACAAATTGCAACCTGTACGGAACAGGAGGTTAAAGATGCTGATTCTCCAAGGAGGGAGAATGCTAGTAAAGCGGCTGGAATGGCGAACCCGAGCACAAGGAGATGAGAAATGAGGTGCGTTTTAGAAACATTTCCCGATCACTCGGTGTACCATCTTCTGGGTTTCTCATGCATGTTTTCGGTGTAGGAAGATGCCCTTGAACCTGGAGATTTGGGACCCATGGGATGGGTACCACGCAGTATTACTTCAAAGGGTCTGCGTTTGCTCACCCAACCTCACCAAACCTCTCAGCCCCAAGTGTCCACCCTTATGTCTCAATCAGCTGTGGGTCTGGATATGGTCAATCCAGGTGGCATCACAGCCCCTGAACGAATTTTGTAAGAATTTCTCTCTCTTTCACTCTCTTTGTTTCACGGGTTTTTAAAATTAATTGAGTTTTATAATGGGGTTTAGCTGCTTTTCACTGCTGTGTTTAAGCAGCTTTACACCCACTTGACTCACTTACAGAGAGATATCAATAAATAGGTTTTAAGATTCTTACTAGTCAGATATATTCTTGGGCGGTGAATAGGGGGTGTTGTGTCCGGTTCACTGAGCAAGGAGTAGGTTTTGTCTATTACATATTGGGTTTATGGAACGGTATCTGAGCTAATTTGAAACCCTTGTTTTATGCATCACCCCACCTCAACTTTCCCGTTAGGCAGCCATAGTGTGTTTTCTAAACGTGTGACTCTGTTCTGTTTTGTAATTCAGTTCAAGGGTAGCAGTTTTTACATTCCCTCTATAAGTGATATCTTATGATAAGTGTCTTTTTCTGTGTGACTTATTTCACTTAGAATCGTCGTACCTAAATCTACTCATCATGCTGCTACTAGCCTTATGACGTTGATTTCATGGCTGAGTGATATTCCATTGTACATAAGGACCACAACTTCTTTATCCATTTTTCTCTTTCCTGGGATATTTAAGGTGTAACGAAGTGGAGGTTCTTGTCAACAGAGCAGCCCTAAACTTTGGGGTGCTTGTGTCTTGCTGACTTTTAGTTTTCCCAATTTATACGCCCATGAGTGGAAGTGCCCTATGCTCTCTAAGCTGAGTTTTGTAAATGTTTCAGGACACACCGTACACTTCTCCAGAGTGGCTGTTGGCAATTTACATCCCGCCCATCAGCGTAGCAAGGCTCCCGTTTCTCCGTGGCCTGTCCTGCATTTCTGGTTTTGACACTTTATTCAGCATGGCCCTTTTGACCGATGGGAAGCGAGACTTCTTTGTAGCGCTGATTTGCCTTTCCAGGTTGCTTGGTTGGCCAAAAAGGGCGTATGCGTTTTTTCCTGAATATATTCAGGAAAAAACGCATACGCCCTTTTTGGCCAAGGGCATCATTGTCGAGGTTTTGCCGCTTTTCCTGTGCTTTAAAGGCGATTCGAATCTGCCTCCTGAAATCTGTTTCCTGCAATTCTGCCTTGCTTTCAAATCCTCTTCGTTGCCTTCCTTGAATATATTTGTGGACGAGAGTTATCATTTATAACTCTGCAGGTTTGTGAATTGCAGTGCCCCTGAGCTCCATTTTTCAACTCGCTTTCTTGGGAGCTGGCCGCAAAAGCACAGGATTGCTTCAGGCCCTATTCGGGTTCCGGGCGGCAGGCTGAGCCTGTGGTTAATTCTTCTTCCTCATGGGAAAATAGAGTGACCTGTGCCTGTCCCAACACCTAGAGCTAGTCTCCCATTGGTTCCCCCTCTTCCCGTTCATCCTCAGGACAAATTGCAACCTGTACGGAACAGGAGGTTAAAGATGCTGATTCTCCAAGGAGGGAGATTGCTAGTAAAGCGGCTGGAATGGCAAACCCGAGCACAAGGAGATGAGAAATGAGGTGCGTTTTAGAAACATTTCCCGATCACTCGGTGTACCATCTTCTGGGTTTCTCATGCATGTTTTCGGTGTAGGAAGATGCCCTTGAACCTGGAGATTTGGGACCCATGGGATGGGTACCACGCAGTATTACTTCAAAGGGTCTGCGTTTGCTCACCCAACCTCACCAAACCTCTCAGCCCCAAGTGTCCACCCTTATGTCTCAATCAGCTGTGGGTCTGGATATGGTCAATCCAGGTGGCATCACAGCCCCTGAACGAATTTTGTAAGAATTTCTCTCTCTTTCACTCTCTTTGTTTCACGGGTTTTTAAAATTAATTGAGTTTTATAATGGGGTTTAGCTGCTTTTCACTGCTGTGTTTAAGCAGCTTTACACCCACTTGACTCACTTACAGAGAGATATCAATAAATAGGTTTTAAGATTCTTACTAGTCAGATATATTCTTGGGCGGTGAATAGGGGGTGTTGTGTCCGGTTCACTGAGCAAGGAGTAGGTCTTGTCTATTACATATTGGGTTTATGGAACGGTATCTGAGCTAATTTGAAACCCTTGTTTTATGCATCACCCCACCTCAACTTTCCCGTTAGGCAGCCATAGTGTGTTTTCTAAACGTGTGACTCTGTTCTGTTTTGTAATTCAGTTCAAGGGTAGCGGTTTTTACATTCCCTCTATAAGTGATATCTTATGATAAGTGTCTTTTTCTGTGTGACTTATTTCACTTAGAATCGTCGTACCTAAATCCACTCATCATGCTGCTACTAGCCTTATGACGTTGATTTCATGGCTGAGTGATATTCCATTGTACATAAGGACCACAACTTCTTTATCCATTTTTCTCTTTCCTGGGATATTTAAGGTGTAACGAAGTGGAGGTTCTTGTCAACAGAGCAGCCCTAAACTTTGGGGTGCTTGTGTCTTGCTGACTTTTAGTTTTCCCAATTTATACGCCCATGAGTGGAAGTGCCCTGTGCTCTCTAAGCTGAGTTTTGTAAATGTTTCAGGACACACCGTACACTTCTCCAGAGTGGCTGTTGGCAATTTACATCCCGCCCATCAGCGTAGCAAGGCTCCCGTTTCTCCGTGGCCTGTCCTGCATTTCTGGTTTTGACACTTTATTCAGCATGGCCCTTTTGACCGATGGGAAGCCTGACTTCTTTGTAGCACTGATTTGCCTTTCCAGGTTGCTTGGTTGGCCAAAAAGGGCGTATGCGTTTTTTCCTGAATATATTCAGGAAAAAACGCATACGCCCTTTTTGGCCAAGGGCATCATTGTCGAGGTTTTGCCGCTTTTCCTGTGCTTTAAAGGTGATTCGAATATACCTCCTGAAATCTGTTTCCTGCAATTCTGCCTTGCTTTCAAATCCTCTTTGTTGCCTTCCCTCAATATATTTGTAGACGACAGTTATCATTTATAACTGTGCAGGTCTGTGAATTGCAGTGACCCTGAGCTCCACTTTTCGACTCGCTTTCTTGTTTGCTGGCAGAAAAAGCTCAGGATTGCTTCAGGCCCTATTCTGCTTCCGGGCGGCAGACTGAGCCTGTGGTTAATTCTTCTTCCTGATGGGAAAATAGAGTGACCTGTGCCTGTCCCAACACCTAGAGCTAGTCTCTCACTGGTTCCCCCTCTTCCCGTTCATCCTCAGGACAAATTGCAACCTGTACGGAACAGGAGGTTAAAGGTGCCGATTCTTCAAGGAGGGAGATTGCTAGTAAAGCGGCTGGAATGGCGAACCCGAGCACAAGGAGATGAGAAATGAGGTGCGTTTTAGAAACCTTTCCCGATCACTCGGTGTACCATCTTCTGGGTTTCTCATGCATGTTTTCGATGTAGGAAGATGCCCTTGAACCTGGAGATTTGGGACCCATGGGATGGGTACCACGCAGTATTACTTTAAAGGGTCTGCGTTTGCTCACCCAACCTCACCAAACCTCTCAGCCCCAAGAGTGTCCACCCTTATGTCGCAATCAGCTGTGGGTCTAGATATGGTCAATCCAGGTGGCATCACAGCCCCTGAACGAATTTTGTCAGAATTTCTCTCTCTTTCACTGTCTTCGTTTCACGGGTTTTTAAAAGTAATTGATTTTTATAATGGGGTTTAGCTGCTTTTCACTGCTGTCTTTATGCCGCTTTACACCCACTTGACTCACTTACAGAGAGATATCAATACATAGGTTTTAAGATTATTACTAGTCAGATATAATCTTGGGCGGTGAATAGTGGGTGTTGAGTCCAGTTCACTGAGCAAGGAGTAGGTCTTGTCTATTACATATTGGGTTTATGGAACGGTATCTGAGCTAATTTGAAACCCTTGTTTTAGGCATCACCCCACCTCACCTTTCCCGTTAAGCAGCTATAGTGTGTTTTCTAAACGTGTGACTCTGTTCTGTTTTGTAATTCAGTTCAAGTGTAGCGGTTTTTCCATTCCCTCTATAAGTGATATCTTATGGCAAGTGTCTTTTTCTGTGTGACTTATTTCACTTAGAATCGTCGTACCTAAATCCACTCATCATGCTGCTACTAGCCTTATGACGTTGATTTCATGGCTGAGTGATATTCCTTTGTACATAAGGACCACAACTTCTTTATCCATTTTTCTCTTTCCTGGGATATTTAAGGTGTAACGAAGTGGAGGTTCTTGTCAACAGAGCAGCCCTAAACTTTGGGGTGCCTGTGTCTTGCTGATTTTTAGTTTTCCCAATGCATACGCCCATGAGTGGAAGTGCCCTATGCTCTCTAAGCTGTGTTTTTTAGATGTTTCAGGACACACCGTACACTTCTCCAGAGTGGCTGTTGGCAATTTACATCCCGCCCATCAGCGTAGCAAGGCTCCCGTTTCTCCATGGCCTGTCCTGCATTTCTGGTTCTGACCCTTTATTCAGCATGGCCCTTTTGACCGATGCGAAGCGAGACTTCTTTGTAGCGCTGATTTGCCTTTCCAGGTTGCTTGGTTGGCCAAAAAGGGCGTATGCGTTTTATCCTGAATATATTCAGGAAAAAAAGCATACGCCCTTTTTGGCCAAGGGCATCATTGTCGAGGTTTTGCCGCTTTTCCTGTGCTTTAAAGGCGATTCGAATCTACCTCCTGAAATCTGTTTCCTGCAATTCTGCCTTGCTTTCAAATCCTCTTCGTTTCCTTCCTTGAATATATTTGTGGACGAGAGTTATCATTTATAACTCTGCAGGTTTGTGAATTGCAGTGCCCCTGAGCTCCATTTTTCAACTCGCTTTCTTGGGAGCTGGCCGCAAAAGCAAAGGATTGCTTCAGGCCCTATTCGGGTTCCGGGCGGCAGGCTGAGCCTGTGGTTAATTCTTCTTCCTGATGGGAAAATAGAGTGACCTGTGCCTGTCCCAACACCTAGAGCTAGTCTCCCATTGGTTCCCCCTCTTTCCGTTCATCCTCAGGACAAATTGCAACCTGTACGGAACAGGAGGTTAAAGATGCTGATTCTCCAAGGAGGGAGAATGCTAGTAAAGCGGCTGGAATGGCGAACCCGAGCACAAGGAGATGAGAAATGAGGTGCGTTTTAGAAACATTTCCCGATCACTCGGTGTACCATCTTCTGGGTTTCTCATGCATGTTTTCGGTGTAGGAAGATGCCCTTGAACCTGGAGATTTGGGACCCATGGGATGGGTACCACGCAGTATTACTTCAAAGGGTCTGCGTTTGCTCACCCAACCTCACCAAACCTCTCAGCCCCAAGTGTCCACCCTTATGTCTCAATCAGCTGTGGGTCTGGATATGGTCAATCCAGGTGGCATCACAGCCCCTGAACGAATTTTGTAAGAATTTCTCTCTCTTTCACTCTCTTTGTTTCACGGGTTTTTAAAATTAATTGAGTTTTATAATGGGGTTTAGCTGCTTTTCACTGCTGTGTTTAAGCAGCTTTACACCCACTTGACTCACTTACAGAGAGATATCAATAAATAGGTTTTAAGATTCTTACTAGTCAGATATATTCTTGGGCGGTGAATAGGGGGTGTTGTGTCCGGTTCACTGAGCAAGGAGTAGGTTTTGTCTATTACATATTGGGTTTATGGAACGGTATCTGAGCTAATTTGAAACCCTTGTTTTATGCATCACCCCACCTCAACTTTCCCGTTAGGCAGCCATAGTGTGTTTTCTAAACGTGTGACTCTGTTCTGTTTTGTAATTCAGTTCAAGGGTAGCGGTTTTTACATTCCCTCTATAAGTGATATCTTATGATAAGTGTCTTTTTCTGTGTGACTTATTTCACTTAGAATCGTCGTACCTAAATCTACTCATCATGCTGCTACTAGCCTTATGACGTTGATTTCATGGCTGAGTGATATTCCATTGTACATAAGGACCACAACTTCTTTATCCATTTTTCTCTTTCCTGGGATATTTAAGGTGTAACGAAGTGGAGGTTCTTGTCAACAGAGCAGCCCTAAACTTTGGGGTGCTTGTGTCTTGCTGACTTTTAGTTTTCCCAATTTATACGCCCATGAGTGGAAGTGCCCTATGCTCTCTAAGCTGAGTTTTGTAAATGTTTCAGGACACACCGTACACTTCTCCAGAGTGGCTGTTGGCAATTTACATCCCGCCCATCAGCGTAGCAAGGCTCCCGTTTCTCCGTGGCCTGTCCTGCATTTCTGGTTTTGACACTTTATTCAGCATGGCCCTTTTGACCGATGGGAAGCAAGACTTCTTTGTAGCGCTGATTTGCCTTTCCAGGTTGCTTGGTTGGCCAAAAAGGGCGTATGCGTTTTTTCCTGAATATATTCAGGAAAAAACGCATACGCCCTTTTTGGCCAAGGGCATCATTGTCGAGGTTTTGCCGCTTTTCCTGTGCTTTAAAGGCGATTCGAATCTGCCTCCTGAAATCTGTTTCCTGCAATTCTGCCTTGCTTTCAAATCCTCTTTGTTGCCTTCCCTCAATATATTTGTAGACGAGAGTTATCATTTATAACTCTGCAGGGTTGTGAATTGCAGTAACCCTGAGCTCCATTTTTCAACTCGCTCTCTTGGGATCTGGCCGCAAATGCGCAGGATTGCTTTAGGCCCTATTCTGCTTCCGGGCGGCAGACTGAGCCTGTGGTTAATTCTTCTTCCTGATGGGAAAATAGAGTGACCTGTGCCTGTCCCAACACCTAGGGCTAGTCTCTCATTGGTTCCCCCTCTTCCCGTTCACCCTCAGGACAAATTGCAACCTGTATGGAACAGGAAGTTAAAGGTGCTGATTCTCCAAGGAGGGAGATTGCTAGTAAAGCGGCTGGAATGGCGAACCCGAGCACAAGGAGATGAGAAATGAGGTGCGTTTTAGAAACCTTTCCCGATCACTCGGTGTACCATCTTCTGGGTTTCTCATGCATGTTTTCGATGTAGGAAGATGCCCTTGAACCTGGAGATTTGGGACCCATGGGATGGGTACCACGCAGTATTACTTTAAAGGGTCTGCGTTTGCTCACCCAACCTCACCAAACCTCTCAGCCCCAAGTATCCACCCTTATGTCTCAATCAGCTGCGGGTCTAGATATGGTCAATCCAGGTGGCATCACAGCCCCTGAACGAATTTTGTAAGAATTTCTCTCTCTTTCACTCTCTTTGTTTCACGGGTTTTTTTAAATTAATTGAGTTTTATAATGGGGTTCAGCTGCTTTTAACTGCTGTGTTTATGCAGCTTTACACCCAGTTGACTCACTTACAGAGAGATATCAATACATAGGTTTTAAGATTCTTACTAGTCAGATATATTCTTGGGCCGTGAATAGGGGGTGTTGAGTCCGGTTCACTGAGCAAGGAGTAGGTCTTTTCTATTACATATTGGGTTTATGGAACGGTATCTGAGCTAATTTGAAACCCTTGTTTTATGCATCACCCCACCTCACCTTTCCCGTTAGGCAGCCATAGTGTGTTTTCTAAACGTGTGACTCTGTTCTGTTTTGTAATTCATTTCAAGGATAGCGGTTTTTACATTCCCTCTATAAGTGATATCTTATGATAAGTGTCTTTTTCTGTGTGACTTATTTCACTTAGAATCGTCGTACCTAAATCCACTCATCATGCTGCTACTAGCCTTATGACGTTGATTTCATGGCTGAGTGATATTCCATTGTACATAAGGACCACAACTTCTTTATCCATTTTTCTCTTTCGTGGGATATTTAAGGTGTAACAAAGTGGAGGATCTTGTCAACAGAGCAGCCCTAAACTTTGGGGTGCTTGTGTCTTGCTGATTTTTAGTTTTCCCAATTTATACGCCCATGAGTGGAAGTGCCCTATGCTCTCTAAGCTGAGTTTTGTAAATGTTTCAGGACACACCGTACACTTCTCCAGAGTGGCTGTTGGCAATTTACATCCCGCCCATCAGCGTAGCAAGGCTCCCGTTTCTCCGTGGCCTGTCCTGCATTTCTGGTTTTGACACTTTATTCAGCATGGCCCTTTTGACCGATGGGAAGCGAGATATTTTTGTAGCGCTGATTTGCCTTTCCAGGTTGCTTGGTTGGCCAAAAAGGGCGTATGCGTTTTTTCCTGAATATATTCAGGAAAAAACGCATACGCCCTTTTTGGCCAAGGGCATCATTGTCGAGGTTTTGCCGCTTTTCCTGTGCTTTAAAGGCGATTCGAATCTGCCTCCTGAAATCTGTTTCCTGCAATTCTGCCTTGCTTTCAAATCCTCTTTGTTGCCTTCCCTCAATATATTTGTAGACGAGAGTTATCATTTATAACTGTGCAGGTCTGTGAATTGCAGTGACCCTGAGCTCCACTTTTCGACTCGCTTTCTTGTTTGCTGGCAGAAAAAGCTCAGGATTGCTTCAGGCCCTATTCTGCTTCCGGGCGGCAGACTGAGCCTGTGGTTAATTCTTCTTCCTGATGGGAAAATAGAGTGACCTGTGCCTGTCCCAACACCTAGAGCTAGTCTCTCACTGGTTCCCCCTCTTCCCGTTCATCCTCAGGACAAATTGCAACCTGTACGGAACAGGAGGTTAAAGGTGCCGATTCTTCAAGGAGGGAGATTGCTAGTAAAGCGGCTGGAATGGCGAACCCGAGCACAAGGAGATGAGAAATGAGGTGCGTTTTAGAAACCTTTCCCGATCACTCGGTGTACCATCTTCTGGGTTTCTCATGCATGTTTTCGATGTAGGAAGATGCCCTTGAACCTGGAGATTGGGGACCCGTGGGATGGGTACCACGCAGTATTACTTTAAAGGGTCTGCGTTTGCTCACCCAACCTCACCAAACCTCTCAGCCTCAAGAGTGTCCACCCTTATGTCGCAATCAGCTGTGGGTCTAGATATGGTCAATAAAGGTGGCATCACAGCCCCTGAACGAATTTTGTCAGTATTTCTCTCTCTTTCACTGTCTTCGTTTCACGGGTTTTTAAAAGTAATTGATTTTTATAATGGGGTTTAGCTGCTTTTCACTGCTGTCTTTATGCCGCTTTACACCCACTTGACTCACTTACAGAGAGATATCAATACATAGGTTTTAAGATTATTACTAGTCAGATATAATCTTGGGCGGTGAATAGTGGGTGTTGAGTCCAGTTCACTGAGCAAGGAGTAGGTCTTGTCTATTACATATTGGGTTTATGGAACGGTATCTGAGCTAATTTGAAACCCTTGTTTTAGGCATCACCCCACCTCACCTTTCCCGTTAAGCAGCTATAGTGTGTTTTCTAAACGTGTGACTCTGTTCTGTTTTGTAATTCAGTTCAAGTGTAGCGGTTTTTCCATTCCCTCTATAAGTGATATCTTATGGCAAGTGTCTTTTTCTGTGTGACTTATTTCACTTAGAATCGTCGTACCTAAATCCACTCATCATGCTGCTACTAGCCTTATGACGTTGATTTCATGGCTGAGTGATATTCCTTTGTACATAAGGACCACAACTTCTTTATCCATTTTTCTCTTTCCTGGGATATTTAAGGTGTAACGAAGTGGAGGTTCTTGTCAACAGAGCAGCCCTAAACTTTGGGGTGCCTGTGTCTTGCTGATTTTTAGTTTTCCCAATGCATACGCCCATGAGTGGAAGTGCCCTATGCTCTCTAAGCTGTGTTTTTTAGATGTTTCAGGACACACCGTACACTTCTCCAGAGTGGCTGTTGGCAATTTACATCCCGCCGATCAGCGTAGCAAGGCTCCCGTTTCTCCATGGCCTGTCCTGCATTTCTGGTTCTGACCCTTTATTCAGCATGGCCCTTTTGACCGATGCGAAGCGAGACTTCTTTGTAGCGCTGATTTGCCTTTCCAGGTTGCTTGGTTGGCCAAAAAGGGCGTATGCGTTTTTTCCTGAATATATTCAGGAAAAAAAGCATACGCCCTTTTTGGCCAAGGGCATCATTGTCGAGGTTTTGCCGCTTTTCCTGTGCTTTAAAGGCGATTCGAATCTACCTCCTGAAATCTGTTTCCTGCAATTCTGCCTTGCTTTCAAATCCTCTTCGTTTCCTTCCTTGAATATATTTGTGGACGAGAGTTATCATTTATAACTCTGCAGGTTTGTGAATTGCAGTGCCCCTGAGCTCCATTTTTCAACTCGCTTTCTTGCGAGCTGGCCGCAAAAGCACAGGATTGCTTCAGGCACTATTCGGGTTCCGGGCGGCAGGCTGAGCCTGTGGTTAATTCTTCTTCCTGATGGGAAAATAGAGTGACCTGTGCCTGTCCCAACACCTAGAGCTAGTCTCCCATTGGTTCCCCCTCTTCCCGTTCATCCTCAGGACAAATTGCAACCTGTACGGAACAGGAGGTTAAAGATGCTGATTCTCCAAGGAGGGAGATTGCTAGTAAAGCGGCTGGAATGGCGAACCCGAGCAAAAGGAGATGAGAAATGAGGTGCGTTTTAGAAACATTTCCCGATCACTCGGTGTACCATCTTCTGGGTTTCTCATGCATGTTTTCGGTGTAGGAAGATGCCCTTGAACCTGGAGATTTGGGACCCATGGGATGGGTACCACGCAGTATTACTTCAAAGGGTCTGCGTTTGCTCACCCAACCTCACCAAACCTCTCAGCCCCAAGTGTCCACCCTTATGTCTCAATCAGCTGTGGGTCTGGATATGGTCAATCCAGGTGGCATCACAGCCCCTGAACGAATTTTGTAAGAATTTCTCTCTCTTTCACTCTCTTTGTTTCACGGGTTTTTAAAATTAATTGAGTTTTATAATGGGGTTTAGCTGCTTTTCACTGCTGTGTTTAAGCAGCTTTACACCCACTTGACTCACTTACAGAGAGATATCAATAAATAGGTTTTAAGATTCTTACTAGTCAGATATATTCTTGGGCGGTGAATAGGGGGTGTTGTGTCCGGTTCACTGAGCAAGGAGTAGGTCTTGTCTATTACATATTGGGTTTATGGAACGGTATCTGAGCTAATTTGAAACCCTTGTTTTATGCATCACCCCACCTCAACTTTCCCGTTAGGCAGCCATAGTGTGTTTTCTAAACGTGTGACTCTGTTCTGTTTTGTAATTCAGTTCAAGGGTAGCGGTTTTTACATTCCCTCTATAAGTGATATCTTATGGCAAGTGTCTTTTTCTGTGTGACTTATTTCACTTAGAATCGTCGTACCTAAATCCACTCATCATGCTGCTACTAGCCTTATGACGTTGATTTCATGGCTGAGTGATATTCCATTGTACATAAGGACCACAACTTCTTTATCCATTTTTCTCTTTCCTGGGATATTTAAGGTGTAACGAAGTGGAAGTTCTTGTCAACAGAGCAGCCCTAAACTTTGGGGTGCTTGTGTCTTGCTGATTTTTAGTTTTCCCAATTTATACGCCCATGAGTGGAAGTGCCCTATGCTCTCTAAGCTGAGTTTTGTAAATGCTTCAGGACACACCGTACACTTCTCCAGAGTGGCTGTTGGCAATTTACATCCCGCCCATCAGCGTAGCAAGGCTCCCGTTTCTCCGTGGCCTGTCCTGCATTTCTGGTTTTGACACTTTATTCAGCATGGCCCTTTTGACCGATGGGAAGCGAGACTACTTTGTAGCGCTGATTTGCCTTTCCAGGTTGCTTGGTTGGCCAAAAAGGGCGTATGCGTTTTTTCCTGAATATATTCAGGAAAAAACGCATACGCCCTTTTTGGCCAAGGGCATCATTGTCGAGGTTTTGCCGCTTTTCCTGTGCTTTAAAGGCGATTCGAATCTGCCTCCTGAAATCTGTTTCCTGCAATTCTGCCTTGCTTTCAAATCCTCTTTGTTGCCTTCCCTCAATATATTTGTAGACGAGAGTTATCATTTATAACTGTGCAGGTCTGTGAATTGCAGTGTACCTGAGCTCCACTTTTCGACTCGCTTTCTTGTTTGCTGGCAGAAAAAGCTCAGGATTGCTTCAGGCCCTATTCTGCTTCCGGGCGGCAGACTGAGCCTGTGGTTAATTCTTCTTCCTGATGGGAAAATAGAGTGACCTGTGCCTGTCCCAACACCTAGAGCTAGTCTCTCACTGGTTCCCCCTCTTCCCGTTCATCCTCAGGACAAATTGCAACCTGTACGGAACAGGAGGTTAAAGGTGCCGATTCTTCAAGGAGGGAGATTGCTAGTAAAGCGGCTGGAATGGCGAACCCGAGCACAAGGAGATGAGAAATGAGGTGCGTTTTAGAAACCTTTCCCGATCACTCGGTGTACCATCTTCTGGGTTTCTCATGCATGTTTTCGATGTAGGAAGATGCCCTTGAACCTGGAGATTGGGGACCCATGGGATGGGTACCACGCAGTATTACTTTAAAGGGTCTGCGTTTGCTCACCCAACCTCACCAAACCTCTCAGCCCCAAGAGTGTCCACCCTTATGTCGCAATCAGCTGTGGGTCTAGATATGGTCAATCCAGGTGGCATCACAGCCCCTGAACGAATTTTGTCAGAATTTCTCTCTCTTTCACTGTCTTCGTTTCACGGGTTTTTAAAAGTAATTGATATTTATAATGGGGTTTAGCTGCTTTTCACTGCTGTCTTTATGCCGCTTTACACCCACTTGACTCACTTACAGAGAGATATCAATACATAGGTTTTAAGATTATTACTAGTCAGATATAATCTTGGGCGGTGAATAGTGGGTGTTGAGTCCAGTTCACTGAGCAAGGAGTAGGTCTTGTCTATTACATATTGGGTTTATGGAACGGTATCTGAGCTAATTTGAAACCCTTGTTTTAGGCATCACCCCACCTCACCTTTCCCGTTAAGCAGCTATAGTGTGTTTTCTAAACGTGTGACTCTGTTCTGTTTTGTAATTCAGTTCAAGTGTAGCGGTTTTTCCATTCCCTCTATAAGTGATATCTTATGGCAAGTGTCTTTTTTTGTGTGACTTATTTCACTTAGAATCGTCGTACCTAAATCCACTCATCATGCTGCTACTAGCCTTATGACGTTGATTTCATGGCTGAGTGATATTCCTTTGTACATAAGGACCACAACTTCTTTATCCATTTTTCTCTTTCCTGGGATATTTAAGGTGTAACGAAGTGGAGGTTCTTGTCAACAGAGCAGCCCTAAACTTTGGGGTGCCTGTGTCTTGCTGATATTTAGTTTTCCCAATGCATACGCCCATGAGTGGAAGTGCCCTATGCTCTCTAAGCTGTGTTTTTTAGATGTTTCAGGACACACCGTACACTTCTCCAGAGTGGCTGTTGGCAATTTACATCCCGCCCATCAGCGTAGCAAGGCTCCCGTTTCTCCATGGCCTGTCCTGCATTTCTGGTTCTGACCCTTTATTCAGCATGGCCCTTTTGACCGATGCGAAGCGAGACTTCTTTGTAGCGCTGATTTGCCTTTCCAGGTTGCTTGGTTGGCCAAAAAGGGCGTATGCGTTTTTTCCTGAATATATTCAGGAAAAAACGCATACGCCCTTTTTGGCCAAGGGCATCATTGTCGAGGTTTTGCCGCTTTTCCTGTGCTTTAAAGGCGATTCGAATCTGCCTCCTGAAATCTGTTTCCTGCAATTCTGCCTTGCTTTCAAATCCTCTTCGTTGCCTTCCTTGAATATATTTGTGGACGAGAGTTATCATTTATAACTCTGCAGGTTTGTGAATTGCAGTGCCCCTGAGCTCCATTTTTCAACTCGCTTTCTTGGGAGCTGGCCGCAAAAGCACAGGATTGCTTCAGGCCCTATTCGGGTTCCGGGCGGCAGGCTGAGCCTGTGGTTAATTCTTCTTCCTGATGGGAAAATAGAGTGACCTGTGCCTGTCCCAACACCTAGAGCTAGTCTCCCATTGGTTCCCCCTCTTCCCGTTCATCCTCAGGACAAATTGCAACCTGTACGGAACAGGAGGTTAAAGATTCTGATTCTCCAAGGAGGGAGATTGCTAGTAAAGCGGCTGGAATGGCAAACCCGAGCACAAGGAGATGAGAAATGAGGTGCGTTTTAGAAACATTTCCCGATCACTCGGTGTACCATCTTCTGGGTTTCTCATGCATGTTTTCGGTGTAGGAAGATGCCCTTGAACCTGGAGATTTGGGACCCATGGGATGGGTACCACGCAGTATTACTTCAAAGGGTCTGCGTTTGCTCACCCAACCTCACCAAACCTCTCAGCCCCAAGTGTCCACCCTTATGTCTCAATCAGCTGTGGGTCTGGATATGGTCAATCCAGGTGGCATCACAGCCCCTGAACGAATTTTGTAAGAATTTCTCTCTCTTTCACTCTCTTTGTTTCACGGGTTTTTAAAATTAATTGAGTTTTATAATGGGGTTTAGCTGCTTTTCACTGCTGTGTTTAAGCAGCTTTACACCCACTTGACTCACTTACAGAGAGATATCAATAAATAGGTTTTAAGATTCTTACTAGTCAGATATATTCTTGGGCGGTGAATAGGGGGTGTTGTGTCCGGTTCACTGAGCAAGGAGTAGGTCTTGTCTATTACATATTGGGTTTATGGAACGGTATCTGAGCTAATTTGAAACCCTTGTTTTATGCATCACCCCACCTCAACTTTCCCGTTAGGCAGCCATAGTGTGTTTTCTAAACGTGTGACTCTGTTCTGTTTTGTAATTCAGTTCAAGGGTAGCGGTTTTTACATTCCCTCTATAAGTGATATCTTATGATAAGTGTCTTTTTCTGTGTGACTTATTTCACTTAGAATCGTCGTACCTAAATCCACTCATCATGCTGCTACTAGCCTTATGACGTTGATTTCATGGCTGAGTGATATTCCATTGTACATAAGGACCACAACTTCTTTATCCATTTTTCTCTTTCCTGGGATATTTAAGGTGTAACGAAGTGGAGGTTCTTGTCAACAGAGCAGCCCTAAACTTTGGGGTGCTTGTGTCTTGCTGACTTTTAGTTTTCCCAATTTATACGCCCATGAGTGGAAGTGCCCTGTGCTCTCTAAGCTGAGTTTTGTAAATGTTTCAGGACACACCGTACACTTCTCCAGAGTGGCTGTTGGCAATTTACATCCCGCCCATCAGCGTAGCAAGGCTCCCGTTTCTCCGTGGCCTGTCCTGCATTTCTGGTTTTGACACTTTATTCAGCATGGCCCTTTTGACCGATGGGAAGCCTGACTTCTTTGTAGCACTGATTTGCCTTTCCAGGTTGCTTGGTTGGCCAAAAAGGGCGTATGCGTTTTTTCCTGAATATATTCAGGAAAAAACGCATACGCCCTTTTTGGCCAAGGGCATCATTGTCGAGGTTTTGCCGCTTTTCCTGTGCTTTAAAGGCGATTCGAATCTGCCTCCTGAAATCTGTTTCCTGCAATTCTGCCTTGCTTTCAAATCCTCTTCGTTGCCTTCCTTGAATATATTTGTGGACGAGAGTTATCATTTATAACTCTGCAGGTTTGTGAATTGCAGTGCCCCTGAGCTCCATTTTTCAACTCGCTTTCTTGGGAGCTGGCCGCAAAAGCACAGGATTGCTTCAGGCCCTATTCGGGTTCCGGGCGGCAGGCTGAGCCTGTGGTTAATTCTTCTTCCTGATGGGAAAATAGAGTGACCTGTGCCTGTCCCAACACCTAGAGCTAGTCTCCCATTGGTTCCCCCTCTTCCCGTTCATCCTCAGGACAAATTGCAACCTGTACGGAACAGGAGGTTAAAGATGCTGATTCTCCAAGGAGGGAGATTGCTAGTAAAGCGGCTGGAATGGCGAACCCGAGCACAAGGAGATGAGAAATGAGGTGCGTTTTAGAAACATTTCCCGATCACTCGGTGTACCATCTTCTGGGTTTCTCATGCATGTTTTCGGTGTAGGAAGATGCCCTTGAACCTGGAGATTTGGGACCCATGGGATGGGTACCACGCAGTATTACTTCAAAGGGTCTGCGTTTGCTCACCCAACCTCACCAAACCTCTCAGCCCCAAGTGTCCACCCTTATGTCTCAATCAGCTGTGGGTCTGGATATGGTCAATCCAGGTGGCATCACAGCCCCTGAACGAATTTTGTAAGAATTTCTCTCTCTTTCACTCTCTTTGTTTCACGGGTTTTTAAAATTAATTGAGTTTTATAATGGAGTTTAGCTGCTTTTCACTGCTGTGTTTAAGCAGCTTTACACCCACTTGACTCACTTACAGAGAGATATCAATAAATAGGTTTTAAGATTCTTACTAGTCAGATATATTCTTGGGCGGTGAATAGGGGGTGTTGTGTCCGGTTCACTGAGCAAGGAGTAGGTCTTGTCTATTACATATTGGGTTTATGGAACGGTATCTGAGCTAATTTGAAATCCTTGTTTTATGCATCACCCCAACTCACCTTTCCCGTTAGGCAGCCATAGTGTGTTTTCTAAACGTGTGACTCTGTTCTGTTTTGTAATTCAGTTCAAGGGTAGCGGTTTTTACATTCCCTCTATAAGTGATATCTTATGATAAGTGTCTTTTTCTGTGTGACTGATTTCACTTAGAATCGTCGTACCTAAATCCACTCATCATGCTGCTACTAGCCTTATGACGTTGATTTCATGGCTGAGTGATATTCCATTGTACATAAGGACCACAACTTCTTTATCCATTTTTCTCTTTCCTGGGATATTTAAGGTGTAACGAAGTGGAGGTTCTTGTCAACAGAGCAGCCCTAAACTTTGGGGTGCTTGTGTCTTGCTGACTTTTATTTTTCCCAATTTATACGCCCATGAGTGGAAGTGCCCTATGCTCTCTAAGCTGAGTTTTGTAAATGTTTCAGGACACACCGTACACTTCTCCAGAGTGGCTGTTGGCAATTTACATCCCGCCCATCAGCGTAGCAAGGCTCCCGTTTCTCCGTGGCCTTTCCTGCATTTCTGGTTTTGACACTTTATTCAGCATGGCCCTTTTGACCGATGGGACGCGAGACTTCTTTGTAGCACTGATTTGCCTTTCCAGGTAGCTTGGTTGGCCAAAAAGGGCGTATGCGTTTTTTCCTGAATATATTCAGGAAAAAACGCATACGCCCTTTTTGGCCAAGGCCATCATTGTCGAGGTTTTGCCGCTTTTCCTGTGCTTTAAAGGCGATTCGAATCTGCCTCCTGAAATCTTTTTCCTGCAATTCTGCCTTGCTTTCAAATCCTCTTTGTTGCCTTCCCTCAATATATTTGTAGACGAGAGTTATCATTTATAACTCTGCAGGTTTGTGATTTGCAGTGACCCTGAGCTCCACTTTTCGACTCGCTTTCTTGTTTGCTGGCAGAAAAAGCTCAGGATTGCTTCAGGCCCTATTCTGCTTCCGGGCGGCAGACTGAGCCTGTGGTTAATTCTTCTTCCTGATGGGAAAATAGAGTGACCTGTGCCTGTCCCAACACCTAGAGCTAGTCTCTCACTGGTTCCCCCTCTTCCCGTTCATCCTCAGGACAAATTGCAACCTGTACGGAACAGGAGGTTAAAGGTGCCGATTCTTCAAGGAGGGAGATTGCTAGTAAAGCGGCTGGAATGGCGAACCCGAGCACAAGGAGATGAGAAATGAGGTGCGTTTTAGAAACCTTTCCCGATCACTCGGTGTACCATCTTCTGGGTTTCTCATGCATGTTTTCGATGTAGGAAGATGCCCTTGAACCTGGAGATTTGGGACCCATGGGATGGGTACCACGCAGTATTACTTTAAAGGGTCTGCGTTTGCTCACCCAACCTCACCAAACCTCTCAGCCCCAAGAGTGTCCCACCCATATGTCGCAATCAGCTGTGGGTCTAGATATGGTCAATCCAGGTGGCATCACAGCCCCTGAACGAATTTTGTCAGAATTTCTCTCTCTTTCACTGTCTTTGTTTCACGGGTTTTTAAAAGTAATTGATTTTTATAATGGGGTTTAGCTGCTTTTCACTGCTGTCTT
This sequence comes from Eschrichtius robustus, assembly GCF_028021215.1. Taxonomy (NCBI): domain Eukaryota; kingdom Metazoa; phylum Chordata; class Mammalia; order Artiodactyla; family Eschrichtiidae; genus Eschrichtius; species Eschrichtius robustus. Next base: position 25,249,289 of record NC_090830.1, on the reverse strand, counting down.
TATGCCGCTTTACACCCACTTGACTCACTTACAGAGAGATATCAATACATAGGTTTTAAGATTATTACTAGTCAGATATAATCTTGGGCGGTGAATAGTGGGTGTTGAGTCCAGTTCACTGAGCAAGGAGTAGGTCTTGTCTATTACATATTGGGTTTATGGAACGGTATCTGAGCTAATTTGAAACCCTTGTTTTAGGCATCACCCCACCTCACCTTTCCCGTTAAGCAGCTATAGTGTGTTTTCTAAACGTGTGACTCTGTTCTGTTTTGTAATTCAGTTCAAGTGTAGCGGTTTTTCCATTCCCTCTATAAGTGATATCTTATGGCAAGTGTCTTTTTCTGTGTGACTTATTTCACTTAGAATCGTCGTACCTAAATCCACTCATCATGCTGCTACTAGCCTTATGACGTTGATTTCATGGCTGAGTGATATTCCTTTGTACATAAGGACCACAACTTCTTTATCCATTTTTCTCTTTCCTGGGATATTTAAGGTGTAACGAAGTGGAGGTTCTTGTCAACAGAGCAGCCCTAAACTTTGGGGTGCCTGTGTCTTGCTGATTTTTAGTTTTCCCAATGCATACGCCCATGAGTGGAAGTGCCCTATGCTCTCTAAGCTGTGTTTTTTAGATGTTTCAGGACACACCGTACACTTCTCCAGAGTGGCTGTTGGCAATTTACATCCCGCCCATCAGCGTAGCAAGGCTCCCGTTTCTCCATGGCCTGTCCTGCATTTCTGGTTCTGACCCTTTATTCAGCATGGCCCTTTTGACCGATGCGAAGCGAGACTTCTTTGTAGCGCTGATTTGCCTTTCCAGGTTGCTTGGTTGGCCAAAAAGGGCGTATGCGTTTTTTCCTGAATATATTCAGGAAAAAACGCATACGCCCTTTTTGGCCAAGGGCATCATTGTCAAGGTTTTGCCGCTTTTCCTGTGCTTTAAAGGCGATACGAATCTACCTCCTGAAATCTGTTTCCTGCAATTCTGCCTTGCTTTCAAATCCTCTTCGTTGCCGTCCTTGAATATATTTGTGGACGAGAGTTATCATTTATAACTCTGCAGGTTTGTGAATTGCAGTGCCCCTGAGCTCCATTTTTCAACTCGCTTTCTTGGGAGCTGGCCGCAAAAGCGCAGGATTGCTTCAGGCCCTATTCGGGTTCCGGGCGGCAGGCTGAGCCTGTGGTTAATTCTTCTTCCTGATGGGAAAATAGAGTGACCTGTGCCTGTCCCAACACCTAGAGCTAGTCTCCCATTGGTTCCCCCTCTTCCCGTTCATCCTCAGGACAAATTGCAACCTGTACGGAACAGGAGGTTAAAGATGCTGATTCTCCAAGGAGGGAGATTGCTAGTAAAGCGGCTGGAATGGCGAACCCGAGCAAAAGGAGATGAGAAATGAGGTGCGTTTTAGAAACATTTCCCGATCACTCGGTGTACCATCTTCTGGGTTTCTCATGCATGTTTTCGGTGTAGGAAGATGCCCTTGAACCTGGAGATTTGGGACCCATGGGATGGGTACCACGCAGTATTACTTCAAAGGGTCTGCATTTGCTCACCCAACCTCACCAAACCTCTCAGCCCCAAGTGTCCACCCTTATGTCTCAATCAGCTGTGGGTCTGGATATGGTCAATCCAGGTGGCATCACAGCCCCTGAACGAATTTTGTAAGAATTTCTCTCTCTTTCACTGTCTTTGTTTCACGGGTTTTTAAAATTAATTGAGTTTTATAATGGGGTTTAGCTGCTTTTCACTGCTGTTTTTAAGCAGCTTTACACCCACTTGACTCACTTACAGAGAGATATCAATAAATAGGTTTTAAGATTCTTACTAGTCAGATATATTCTTGGGCGGTGAATAGGGGGTGTTGTGTCCGGTTCACTGAGCAAGGAGTAGGTCTTGTCTATTACATATTGGGTTTATGGAACGGTATCTGAGCTAATTTGAAACCCTTGTTTTATGCATCACCCCACCTCAACTTTCCCGTTAGGCAGCCATAGTGTGTTTTCTAAACGTGTGACTCTGTTCTGTTTTGTAATTCAGTTCAAGGGTAGCGGTTTTTACATTCCCTCTATAAGTGATATCTTATGATAAGTGTCTTTTTCTGTGTGACTTATTTCACTTAGAATCGTCGTACCTAAATCCACTCATCATGCTGCTACTAGCCTTATGACGTTGATTTCATGGCTGAGTGATATTCCTTTGTACATAAGGACCACAACTTCTTTATCCATTTTTCTCTTTCCTGGGATATTTAAGGTGTAACGAAGTGGAGGTTCTTGTCAACAGAGCTTCCCTAAACTTTGGGGTGCTTGTGTCTTGCTGATTTTTAGTTTTTCCAATTTATACGCCCATGAGTGGAAGTGCCCTATGCTCTCTAAGCTGAGTTTTGTAAATGTTTCAGGACACACCGTACACTTCTCCAGAGTGGCTGTTGGCAATTTACATCCCGCCCATCAGCGTAGCAAGGCTCCCGTTTCTCCGTGGCCTGTCCTGCATTTCTGGTTTTGACACTTTATTCAGCATGGCCCTTTTGACCGATGGGAAGCGAGACTTCTTTGTAGCACTGATTTGCCTTTCCAGGTTGCTTGGTTGGCCAAAAAGGGCGTATGCGTTTTTTCCTGAATATATTCAGGAAAAAACGCATACGCCCTTTTTGGCCAAGGACATCATTGTCGAGGTTTTGCTGCTTTTCCTGTGCTTTAAAGGCGATTCGAATCTGCCTCCTGAAATCTGTTTCCTGCAATTCTGCCTTGCTTTCAAATCCTCTTTGTTGCCTTCCCTCAATATATTTGTAGACGAGAGTTATCATTTATAACTCTGCAGGGTTGTGAATTGCAGTAACCCTGAGCTCCATTTTTCAACTCGCTCTCTTGGGATCTGGCCGCAAAAGCGCAGGATTGCTTTAGGCCCTATTCTGCTTCCGGGCGGCAGACTGAGCCTGTGGTTAATTCTTCTTCCTGATGGGAAAATAGAGTGACCTTTGCCTGTCCCAACACCTAGAGCTAGTCTATCATTGGTTCCCCCTCTTCCCGTTCACCCTCAGGACAAATTGCAACCTGTATGGAACAGGAAGTTAAAGGTGCTGATTCTCCAAGGAGGGAGATTGCTAGTAAAGCGGCTGGAATGGCGAACCCGAGCACAAGGAGATGAGAAATGAGGTGCGTTTTAGAAACCTTTCCCGATCACTCGGTGTACCATCTTCTGGGTTTCTCATGCATGTTTTCGATGTAGGAAGATGCCCTTGAACCTGGAGATTTGGGACCCATGGGATGGGTACCACGCAGTATTACTTTAAAGGGTCTGTGTTTGCTCACCCAACCTCACCAAACCTCTCAGCCCCAAGTGTCCACCCTTATGTCTCAATCAGCTGCGGGTCTAGATATGGTCAATCCAGGTGGCATCACATCCCCTGAACGAATTTTGTAAGAATTTCTCTCTCTTTCACTCTCTTTGTTTCACGGGTTTTTTAAATTATTTGAGTTTTATAATGGGGTTTAGCTGCTTTTAACTGCTGTGTTTATGCAGCTTTACACCCACTTGACTCACTTACAGAGAGATATCAATACATAGGTTTTAAGATTCTTACTAGTCAGATATATTCTTGGGCCGTGAATAGGGGGTGTTGAGTCCGGTTCACTGAGCAAGGAGTAGGTCTTTTCTATTACATATTGGGTTTATGGAACGGTATCTGAGCTAATTTGAAACCCTTGTTTTATGCATCACCCCACCTCAACTTTCCCGTTAGGCAGCCATAGTGTGTTTTCTAAACGTGTGACTCTGTTCTGTTTTGTAATTCAGTTCAAGGGTAGCGGTTTTTACATTCCCTCTATAAGTGATATCTTATGATAAGTGTCTTTTTCTGTGTGACTGATTTCACTTAGAATCGTCGTACCTAAATCCACTCATCATGCTGCTACTAGCCTTATGACGTTGATTTCATGGCTGAGTGATATTCCATTGTACATAAGGACCACAACTTCTTTATCCATTTTTCTCTTTCGTGGGATATTTAAGGTGTAACAAAGTGGAGGATCTTGTCAACAGAGCAGCCCTAAACTTTGGGGTGCTTGTGTCTTGCTGATTTTTAGTTTTCCCAATTTATACGCCCATGAGAGGAAGTGCCCTATGCTCTCTAAGCTGAGTATTGTAAATGTTTCAGGACACACCGTACACTTCTCCAGAGTGGCTGTTGGCAATTTACATCCCGCCCATCAGCGTAGCAAGGCTCCCGTTTCTCCGTGGCCTTTCCTGCATTTCTGGTTTTGACACTTTATTCAGCATGGCCCTTTTGACCGATGGGACGCGAGACTTCTTTGTAGCACTGATTTGCCTTTCCAGGTAGCTTGGTTGGCCAAAAAGAGCGTATGCGTTTTTTCCTGAATATATTCAGGAAAAAACGCATACGCCCTTTTTGGCCAAGGCCATCATTGTCGAGGTTTTGCCGCTTTTCCTGTGCTTTAAAGGCGATTCGAATCTGCCTCCTGAAATCTTTTTCCTGCAATTCTGCCTTGCTTTCAAATCCTCTTTGTTGCCTTCCCTCAATATATTTGTAGACGAGAGTTATCATTTATAACTCTGCAGGTTTGTGAATTGCAGTGACCCTGAGCTCCACTTTTCGACTCGCTTTCTTGTTTGCTGGCAGAAAAAGCTCAGGATTGCTTCAGGCCCTATTCTGCTTCCGGGCGGCAGACTGAGCCTGTGGTTAATTCTTCTTCCTGATGGGAAAATAGAGTGACCTGTGCCTGTCCCAACACCTAGAGCTAGTCTCTCACTGGTTCCCCCTCTTCCCGTTCATCCTCAGGACAAATTGCAACCTGTACGGAACAGGAGGTTAAAGGTGCCGATTCTTCAAGGAGGGAGATTGCTAGTAAAGCGGCTGGAATGGCGAACCCGAGCACAAGGAGATGAGAAATGAGGTGCGTTTTAGAAACCTTTCCCGATCACTCGGTGTACCATCTTCTGGGTTTCTCATGCATGTTTTCGATGAAGGAAGATGCCCTTGAACCTGGAGATTTGGGACCCATGGGATGGGTACCACGCAGTATTACTTTAAAGGGTCTGCGTTTGCTCACCCAACCTCACCAAACCTCTCAGCCCCAAGAGTGTCCCACCCATATGTCGCAATCAGCTGTGGGTCTAGATATGGTCAATCCAGGTGGCATCACAGCCCCTGAACGAATTTTGTCAGAATTTCTCTCTCTTTCACTGTCTTTGTTTCACGGGTTTTTAAAAGTAATTGATTTTTATAATGGGGTTTAGCTGCTTTTCACTGCTGTCTTTACGCCGCTTTACACCCACTTGACTCACTTACAGAGAGATATCAATACATAGGTTTTAAGATTATTACTAGTCAGATATAATCTTGGGCGGTGAATAGTGGGTGTTGAGTCCAGTTCACTGAGCAAGGAGTAGGTCTTGTCTCTTACATATTGGGTTTATGGAACCGTATCTGAGCTAATTTGAAACCCTTGTTTTAGGCATCACCCCACCTCACCTTTCCCGTTAAGCAGCTATAGTGTGTTTTCTAAACGTGTGACTCTGTTCTGTTTTGTAATTCAGTTCAAGTGTAGCGGTTTTTCCATTCCCTCTATAAGTGATATCTTATGGCAAGTGTCTTTTTCTGTGTGACTTATTTCACTTAGAATCGTCGTACCTAAATCCACTCATCATGCTGCTACTAGCCTTATGACGTTGATTTCATGGCTGAGTGATATTCCTTTGTACATAAGGACCACAACTTCTTTATCCATTTTTCTCTTTCCTGGGATATTTAAGGTGTAACGAAGTGGAGGTTCTTGTCAACAGAGCAGCCCTAAACTTTGGGGTGCCTGTGTCTTGCTGATTTTTAGTTTTCCCAATGCATACGCCCATGACTGGAAGTGCCCTATGCTCTCTAAGCTGTGTTTTTTAGATGTTTCAGGACACACCGTACACTTCTCCAGAGTGGCTGTTGGCAATTTACATCCCGCCCATCAGCGTAGCAAGGCTCCCGTTTCTCCGTGGCCTGTCCTGCATTTCTGGTTTTGACACTTTATTCAGCATGGCCCTTTTGACCGATGGGAAGCGAGACTTCTTTGTAGCGCTGATTTGCCTTTCCAGGTTGCTTGGTTGGCCAAAAAGGGCGTATGCGTTTTTTCCTGAATATATTCAGGAAAAAACGCATACGCCCTTTTTGGCCAAGGGCATCATTGTCGAGGTTTTGCCGCTTTTCCTGTGCTTTAAAGGCGATTCGAATCTGCCTCCTGAAATCTGTTTCCTGCAATTCTGCCTTGCTTTCAAATCCTCTTTGTTGCCTTCCCTCAATATATTTGTAGACGAGAGTTATCATTTATAACTCTGCAGGGTTGTGAATTGCAGTAACCCTGAGCTCCATTTTTCAACTCGCTCTCTTGGGATCTGGCCGCAAATGCGCAGGATTGCTTTAGGCCCTATTCTGCTTCCGGGCGGCAGACTGAGCCTGTGGTTAATTCTTCTTCCTGATGGGAAAATAGAGTGACCTGTGCCTGTCCCAACACCTAGGGCTAGTCTCTCATTGGTTCCCCCTCTTCCCGTTCACCCTCAGGACAAATTGCAACCTGTATGGAACAGGAAGTTAAAGGTGCTGATTCTCCAAGGAGGGAGATTGCTAGTAAAGCGGCTGGAATGGCGAACCCGAGCACAAGGAGATGAGAAATGAGGTGCGTTTTAGAAACCTTTCCCGATCACTCGGTGTACCATCTTCTGGGTTTCTCATGCATGTTTTCGATGTAGGAAGATGCCCTTGAACCTGGAGATTTGGGACCCATGGGATGGGTACCACGCAGTATTACTTTAAAGGGTCTGCGTTTGCTCACCCAACCTCACCAAACCTCTCAGCCCCAAGTGTCTACCCTTATGTCTCAATCAGCTGCGGGTCTAGATATGGTCAATCCAGGTGGCATCACAGCCCCTGAACGAATTTTGTCAGAATTTCTCTCTCTTTCACTCTCTTTGTATCACGGGTTTTTTTTAAATTAATTGAGTTTTATAATGGGGTTTAGCTGCTTTTCACTGCTGTCTTTATGCCGCTTTACACCCACTTGACTCACTTACAGAGAGATATCAATACATAGGTTTTAAGATTATTACTAGTCAGATATAATCTTGGGCGGTGAATAGTGGGTGTTGAGTCCAGTTCACTGAGCAAGGAGTAGGTCTTGTCTATTACATATTGGGTTTATGGAACGGTATCTGAGCTAATTTGAAACCCTTGTTTTAGGCATCACCCCACCTCACCTTTCCCGTTAAGCAGCTATAGTGTGTTTTCTAAACGTGTGACTCTGTTCTGTTTTGTAATTCAGTTCAAGTGTAGCGGTTTTTCCATTCCCTCTATAAGTGATATCTTATGGCAAGTGTCTTTTTCTGTGTGACTTATTTCACTTAGAATCGTCGTACCTAAATCCACTCATCATGCTGCTACTAGCCTTATGACGTTGATTTCATGGCTGAGTGATATTCCTTTGTACATAAGGACCACAACTTCTTTATCCATTTTTCTCTTTCCTGGGATATTTAAGGTGTAACGAAGTGGAGGTTCTTGTCAAGAGAGCAGCCCTAAACTTTGGGGTGCCTGTGTCTTGCTGATTTTTAGTTTTCCCAATGCATACGCCCATGACTGGAAGTGCCCTATGCTCTCTAAGCTGTGTTTTTTAGATGTTTCAGGACACACCGTACACTTCTCCAGAGTGGCTGTTGGCAATTTACATCCCGCCCATCAGCGTAGCAAGGCTCCCGTTTCTCCATGGCCTGTCCTGCATTTCTGGTTCTGACCCTTTATTCAGCATGGCCCTTTTGACCGATGCGAAGCGAGAGTTCTTTGTAGCGCTGATTTGCCTTTCCAGGTTGCTTGGTTGGCCAAAAAGGGCGTATGCGTTTTTTCCTGAATATATTCAGGAAAAAACGCATACGCCCTTTTTGGCCAAGGGCATCATTGTCAAGGTTTTGCCGCTTTTCCTGTGCTTTAAAGGCGATACGAATCTACCTCCTGAAATCTGTTTCCTGCAATTCTGCCTTGCTTTCAAATCCTCTTCGTTGCCTTCCTTGAATATATTTGTGGACGAGAGTTATCATTTATAACTCTGCAGGTTTGTGAATTGCAGTGCCCCTGAGCTCCATTTTTCAACTCGCTTTCTTGGGAGCTGGCCGCAAAAGCGCAGGATTGCTTCAGGCCCTATTCGGGTTCCGGGCGGCAAACTGAGCCTGTGGTCAATTCTTCTTCCTGATGGGAAAATAGAGTGACCTGTGCCTGTCCCAACACCTAGAGCTAGTCTCCCATTGGTTCCCCCTCTTACCGTTCATCCTCAGGACAAATTGCAACCTGTCCGGAACAGGAGGTTAAAGCTGCTGATGCTCCAAGGAGGGAGATTGCTAGTAAAGCGGCTGGAATGGCGAACCCGAGCAAAAGGAGATGAGAAATGAGGTGCGTTTTAGAAACATTTCCCGATCACTCGGTGTACCATCTTCTGGGTTTCTCATGCATGTTTTCGGTGTAGGAAGATGCCCTTGAACCTGGAGATTTGGGACCCATGGGATGGGTACCACGCAGTATTACTTTAAAGGGTCTGTGTTTGCTCACCCAACCTCACCAAACCTCTCAGCCCCAAGTGTCCACCCTTATGTCTCAATCAGCTGTGGGTCTAGATATGGTCAATCCAGGTGGCATCACAGCCCCTGAACGAATTTTGTAAGAATTTCTCTCTCTTTCACTCTCTTTGTTTCACGGGTTTTTTAAATCAATTGAGTTTTATAATGGGGTTTAGCTGCTTTTCACTGCTGTGTTTAAGCAGCTTTACACCCACTTGACTCACTTACAGAGAGATATCAATACATAGGTTTTAAGATTCTTACTAGTCAGATATATTCTTGGGCCGTGAATAGGGGGTGTTGAGTCCGGTTCACTGAGCAAGGAGTAGGTCTTTTCTATTACATATTGGGTTTATGGAACGGTATCTGAGCTAATTTGAAACCCTTGTTTTATGCATCACCCCACCTCACCTTTCCCGTTAGGCAGCCATAGTGTGTTTTCTAACCGTGTGACTCTGTTCTGTTTTGTAATTCAGTTCAAGGGTAGCGGTTTTTACATTCCCTCTATAAGTGATATCTTATGATAAGTGTATTTTTCTGTGTGACTTATTTCACTTAGAATCGTCGTACCTAAATCCACTCATCATGCTGCTACTAGCCTTATGACGTTGATTTCATGGCTGAGTGATATTCCATTGTACATAAGGACCACAACTTCTTTATCCATTTTTCTCTTTCCTGGGATGTTTAATGTGTAACGAAGTGGAGGTTCTTGTCAACAGAGCAGCCCTAAACTTTGGGGTGCTTGTGTCTTGCTGATTTTTAGTGTTCCCAATTTATACGCCCATGAGTGGAAGTGCCCTATGCTCTCTAAGCTGAGTTTTGTAAATGCTTCAGGACACACCGTACACTTCTCCAGAGTGGCTGTTGGCAATTTACATCCCGCCCATCAGCGTAGCAAGGCTCCCGTTTCTCCGTGGCCTGTCCTGCATTTCTGGTTTTGACACTTTATTCAGCATGGCCCTTTTGACCGATGGGAAGCGAGACTACTTTGTAGCGCTGATTTGCCTTTCCAGGTTGCTTGGTTGGCCAAAAAGGGCGTATGCGTTTTTTCCTGAATATATTCAGGAAAAAACGCATACGCCCTTTTTGGCCAAGGGCATCATTGTCGAGGTTTTACCGCTTTTCCTGTGCTTTAAAGGCGATTCGAATCTGCCTCCTGAAATCTGTTTCCTGCAATTCTACCTTGCTTTCAAATCCTCTTTGTTGCCTTCCCTCAATATATTTGTAGACGAGAGTTATCATTTATAACTGAGCAGGTCTGTGAATTGCAGTGACCCTGAGCTCCACTTTTCGACTCGCTTTCTTGTTTGCTGGCAGAAAAAGCTCAGGATTGCTTCAGGCCCTATTCTGCTTCCGGGCGGCAGACTGAGCCTGTGGTTAATTCTTCTTCCTGATGGGAAAATAGAGTGACCTGTGCCTGTCCCAACACCTAGAGCTAGTCTCTCACTGGTTCCCCCTCTTCCCGTTCATCCTCAGGACAAATTGCAACCTGTACGGAACAGGAGGTTAAAGGTGCCGATTCTTCAAGGAGGGAGATTGCTAGTAAAGCGGCTGGAATGGCGAACCCGAGCACAAGGAGATGAGAAATGAGGTGCGTTTTAGAAACCTTTCCCGATCACTCGGTGTACCATCTTCTGGGTTTCTCATGCATGTTTTCGATGTAGGAAGATGCCCTTGAACCTGGAGATTTGGGACCCATGGGATGGGTACCACGCAGTATTACTTTAAAGGGTCTGCGTTTGCTCACCCAACCTCACCAAACCTCTCAGCCCCAAGAGTGTCCACCCTTATGTCGCAATCAGCTGTGGGTCTAGATATGGTCAATCCAGGTGGCATCACAGCCCCTGAACGAATTTTGTCAGAATTTCTCTCTCTTTCACTGTCTTCGTTTCACGGGTTTTTAAAAGTAATTGATATTTATAATGGGGTTTAGCTGCTTTTCACTGCTGTCTTTATGCCGCTTTACACCCACTTGACTCACTTACAGAGAGATATCAATACATAGGTTTTAAGATTATTACTAGTCAGATATAATCTTGGGCGGTGAATAGTGGGTGTTGAGTCCAGTTCACTGAGCAAGGAGTAGGTCTTGTCTATTACATATTGGGTTTATGGAACGGTATCTGAGCTAATTTGAAACCCTTGTTTTAGGCATCACCCCACCTCACCTTTCCCGTTAAGCAGCTATAGTGTGTTTTCTAAACGTGTGACTCTGTTCTGTTTTGTAATTCAGTTCAAGTGTAGCGGTTTTTCCATTCCCTCTATAAGTGATATCTTATGGCAAGTGTCTTTTTTTGTGTGACTTATTTCACTTAGAATCGTCGTACCTAAATCCACTCATCATGCTGCTACTAGCCTTATGACGTTGATTTCATGGCTGAGTGATATTCCATTGTACATAAGGACCACAAATTCTTTATCCATTTTTCTCTTTCCTGGGATATTTAAGGTGTAACGAAGTGGAGGTTCTTGTCAACAGAGCAGCCCTAAACTTTGGGGTGCCTGTGTCTTGCTGATATTTAGTTTTCCCAATGCATACGCCCATGAGTGGAAGTGCCCTATGCTCTCTAAGCTGTGTTTTTTAGATGTTTCAGGACACACCGTACACTTCTCCAGAGTGGCTGTTGGCAATTTACATCCCGCCCATCAGCGTAGCAAGGCTCCCGTTTCTCCATGGCCTGTCCTGCATTTCTGGTTCTGACCCTTTATTCAGCATGGCCCTTTTGACCGATGCGAAGCGAGACTTCTTTGTAGCGCTGATTTGCCTTTCCAGGTTGCTTGGTTGGCCAAAAAGGGCGTATGCGTTTTTTCCTGAATATATTCAGGAAAAAACGCATACGCCCTTTTTGGCCAAGGGCATCATCGTCGAGGTTTTGCCGCTTTTCCTGTGCTTTAAAGGCGATTCGAATCTGCCTCCTGAAATCTGTTTCCTGCAATTCTGCCTTGCTTTCAAATCCTCTTCGTTGCCTTCCTTGAATATATTTGTGGACGAGAGTTATCATTTATAACTCTGCAGGTTTGTGAATTGCAGTGCCCCTGAGCTCCATTTTTCAACTCGCTTTCTTGGGAGCTGGCCGCAAAAGCACAGGATTGCTTCAGGCCCTATTCGGGTTCCGGGCGGCAGGCTGAGCCTGTGGTTAATTCTTCTTCCTGATGGGAAAATAGAGTGACCTGTGCCTGTCCCAACACCTAGAGCTAGTCTCCCATTGGTTCCCCCTCTTCCCGTTCATCCTCAGGACAAATTGCAACCTGTACGGAACAGGAGGTTAAAGATGCTGATTCTCCAAGGAGGGAGATTGCTAGTAAAGCGGCTGGAATGGCAAACCCGAGCACAAGGAGATTAGAAATGAGGTGCGTTTTAGAAACATTTCCCGATCACTCGGTGTACCATCTTCTGGGTTTCTCATGCATGTTTTCGGTGTAGGAAGATGCCCTTGAACCTGGAGATTTGGGACCCATGGGATGGGTACCACGCAGTATTACTTCAAAGGGTCTGCGTTTGCTCACCCAACCTCACCAAACCTCTCAGCCCCAAGTGTCCACCCTTATGTCTCAATCAGCTGTGGGTCTGGATATGGTCAATCCAGGTGGCATCACAGCCCCTGAACGAATTTTGTAAGAATTTCTCTCTCTTTCACTCTCTTTGTTTCACGGGTTTTTAAAATTAATTGAGTTTTATAATGGGGTTTAGCTGCTTTTCACTGCTGTTTTTAAGCAGCTTTACACCCACTTGACTCACTTACAGAGAGATATCAATAAATAGGTTTTAAGATTCTTACTAGTCAGATATATTCTTGGGCGGTGAATAGGGGGTGTTGTGTCCGGTTCACTGAGCAAGGAGTAGGTCTTGTCTATTACATATTGGGTTTATGGAACGGTATCTGAGCTAATTTGAAACCCTTGTTTTATGCATCACCCCACCTCAACTTTCCCGTTAGGCAGCCATAGTGTGTTTTCTAAACGTGTGACTCTGTTCTGTTTTGTAATTCAGTTCAAGGGTAGCGGTTTTTACATTCCCTCTATAAGTGATATCTTATGATAAGTGTCTTTTTCTGTGTGACTTATTTCACTTAGAATCGTCGTACCTAAATCCACTCATCATGCTGCTAATAGACTTATGACGTTGATTTCATGGCTGAGTGATATTCCATTGTACATAAGGACCACAACTTCTTTATCCATTTTTCTCTTTCCTGGGATATTTAAGGTGTAACGAAGTGGAGGTTCTTGTCAACAGAGCAGCCCTAAACTTTGGGGTGCTTGTGTCTTGCTGACTTTTAGTTTTCCCAATTTATACGCCCATGAGTGGAAGTGCCCTATGCTCTCTAAGCTGAGTTTTGTAAATGTTTCAGGACACACCGTACACTTCTCCAGAGTGGCTGTTGGCAATTTACATCCCGCCCATCAGCGTAGCAAGGCTCCCGTTTCTCCGTGGCCTGTCCTGCATTTCTGGTTTTGACACTTTATTCAGCATGGCCCTTTTGACCGATGGGAAGCGAGACTTCTTTGTAGCACTGATTTGCCTTTCCAGGTTGCTTGGTTGGCCAAAAAGGGCGTATGCGTTTTTTCCTGAATATATTCAGGAAAAAACGCATACGCCCTTTTTGGCCAAGGGCATCATTGTCGAGGTTTTGCCGCTTTTCCTGTGCTTTAAAGGCGATTCGAATCTGCCTCCTGAAATCTGTTTCCTGCAATTCTGCCTTGCTTTCAAATCCTCTTCGTTGCCTTCCTTGAATATATTTGTGGACGAGAGTTATCATTTATAACTCTGCAGGTTTGTGAATTGCAGTGCCCCTGAGCTCCATTTTTCAACTCGCTTTCTTGGGAGCTGGCCGCAAAAGCACAGGATTGCTTCAGGCCCTATTCGGGTTCCGGGCGGCAGGCTGAGCCTGTGGTTAATTCTTCTTCCTGATGGGAAAATAGAGTGATCTGTGCCTGTCCCAACACCTAGAGCTAGTCTCCCATTGGTTCCCCCTCTTCCCGTTCATCCTCAGGACAAATTGCAACCTGTACGGAACAGGAGGTTAAAGATGCTGATTCTCCAAGGAGGGAGATTGCTAGTAAAGCGGCTGGAATGGTGAACCCGAGCACAAGGAGATGAGAAATGAGGTGCGTTTTAGAAACATTTCCCGATCACTCGGTGTACCATCTTCTGGGTTTCTCATGCATGTTTTCGGTGTAGGAAGATGCCCTTGAACCTGGAGATTTGGGACCCATGGGATGGGTACCACGCAGTATTACTTCAAAGGGTCTGCGTTTGCTCACCCAACCTCACCAAACCTCTCAGCCCCAAGTGTCCACCCTTATGTCTCAATCAGCTGTGGGTCTGGATATGGTCAATCCAGGTGGCATCACAGCCCCTGAACGAATTTTGTAAGAATTTCTCTCTCTTTCACTCTCTTTGTTTCACGGGTTTTTAAAATTAATTGAGTTTTATAATGGGGTTTAGCTGCTTTTCACTGCTGTGTTTAAGCAGCTTTACACCCACTTGACTCACTTACAGAGAGATATCAATAAATAGGTTTTAAGATTCTTACTAGTCAGATATATTCTTGGGCGGTGAATAGGGGGTGTTGTGTCCGGTTCACTGAGCAAGGAGTAGGTCTTGTCTATTACATATTGGGTTTATGGAACGGTATCTGAGCTAATTTGAAACCCTTGTTTTATGCATCACCCCACCTCACCTTTCCCGTTAGGCAGCCATAGTGTGTTTTCTAAACGTGTGACTCTGTTCTGTTTTGTAATTCAGTTCAAGGGTAGCGGTTTTTACATTCCCTCTATAAGTGATATCTTATGATAAGTGTCTTTTTCTGTGTGACTTATTTCACTTAGAATCGTCGTACCTAAATCCACTCATCATGCTGCTACTAGCCTTATGACGTTGATTTCATGGCTGAGTGATATTCCATTGTACATAAGGACCACAACTTCTTTATCCATTTTTCTCTTTCCTGGGATATTTAAGGTGTAACGAAGTGGAGGTTCTTGTCAACAGAGCAGCCCTAAACTTTGGGGTGCTTGTGTCTTGCTGACTTTTAGTTTTCCCAATTTATACGCCCATGAGTGGAAGTGCCCTATGCTCTCTAAGCTGAGTTTTGTAAATGTTTCAGGACACACCGTACACTTCTCCAGAGTGGCTGTTGGCAATTTACATCCCGCCCATCAGCGTAGCAAGGCTCCCGTTTCTCCGTGGCCTGTCCTGCATTTCTGGTTTTGACACTTTATTCAGCATGGCCCTTTTGACCGATGGGAAGCGAGACTTCTTTGTAGCACTGATTTGCCTTTCCAGGTTGCTTGGTTGGCCAAAAAGGGCGTATGCGTTTTTTCCTGAATATATTCAGGAAAAAACGCATACGCCCTTTTTGGCCAAGGGCATCATTGTCGAGGTTTTGCCGCTTTTCCTGTGCTTTAAAGGCGATTCGAATCTGCCTCCTGAAATCTGTTTCCTGCAATTCTGCCTTGCTTTCAAATCCTCTTCGTTGCCTTCCTTGAATATATTTGTGGACGAGAGTTATCATTTATAACTCTGCAGGTTTGTGAATTGCAGTGCCCCTGAGCTCCATTTTTCAACTCGCTTTCTTGGGAGCTGGCCGCAAAAGCGCAGGATTGCTTCAGGCCCTTTTCGGGTTCCAGGCGGCAGGCTGAGCCTGTGGTTAATTCTTCTTCCTGATGGGAAAATAGAGTGACCTGTGCCTGTCCCAACACCTAGAGCTAGTCTCCCATTGGTTCCCCCTCTTCCCGTTCATCCTCAGGACAAATTGCAACCTGTACGGAACAGGAGGTTAAAGATGCTGATTCTCCAAGGAGGGAGATTGCTAGTAAAGCGGCTGGAATGGCGAACCCGAGCACAAGGAGATGAGAAATGAGGTGCGTTTTAGAAACATTTCCCGATCACTCGGTGTACCATCTTCTGGGTTTCTCATGCATGTTTTCGGTGTAGGAAGATGCCCTTGAACCTGGAGATTTGGGACCCATGGGATGGGTACCACGCAGTATTACTTCAAAGGGTCTGCGTTTGCTCACCCAACCTCACCAAACCTCTCAGCCCCAAGTGTCCACCCTTATGTCTCAATCAGCTGTGGGTCTGGATATGGTCAATCCAGGTGGCATCACAGCCCCTGAACGAATTTTGTAAGAATTTCTCTCTCTTTCACTCTCTTTGTTTCACGGGTTTTTAAAATTAATTGAGTTTTATAATGGGGTTTAGCTGCTTTTCACTGCTGTGTTTAAGCAGCTTTACACCCACTTGACTCACTTACAGAGAGATATCAATAAATAGGTTTTAAGATTCTTACTAGTCAGATATATTCTTGGGCGGTGAATAGGGGGTGTTGTGTCCGGTTCACTGAGCAAGGAGTAGGTCTTGTCTATTACATATTGGGTTTATGGAACGGTATCTGAGCTAATTTGAAACCCTTGTTTTATGCATCACCCCACCTCAACTTTCCCGTTAGGCAGCCATAGTGTGTTTTCTAAACGTGTGACTCTGTTCTGTTTTGTAATTCAGTTCAAGGGTAGCGGTTTTTACATTCCCTCTATAAGTGATATCTTATGATAAGTGTCTTTTTCTGTGTGACTTATTTCACTTAGAATCGTCGTACCTAAATCCACTCATCATGCTGCTACTAGCCTTATGACGTTGATTTCATGGCTGAGTGATATTCCAATGTACATAAGGACCACAACTTCTTTATCCATTTTTCTCTTTCCTGGGATATTTAAGGTGTAACGAAGTGGAGGTTCTTGTCAACAGAGCAGCCCTAAACTTTGGGGTGCTTGTGTCTTGCTGACTTTTAGTTTTCCCAATTTATACGCCCATGAGTGGAAGTGCCCTATGCTCTCTAAGCTGAGTTTTGTAAATGTTTCAGGACACACCGTACACTTCTCCAGAGTGGCTGTTGGCAATTTACATCCCGCCCATCAGCGTAGCAAGGCTCCCGTTTCTCCGTGGCCTGTCCTGCATTTCTGGTTTTGACACTTTATTCAGCATGGCCCTTTTGACCGATGGGAAGCGAGACTTCTTTGTAGCACTGATTTGCCTTTCCAGGTTGCTTGGTTGGCCAAAAAGGGCGTATGCGTTTTTTCCTGAATATATTCAGGAAAAAACGCATACGCCCTTTTTGGCCAAGGGCATCATTGTCGAGGTTTTGCCACTTTTCCTGTGCTTTAAAGGCGATTCGAATCTGCCTCCTGAAATCTGTTTCCTGCAATTCTGCCTTGCTTTCAAATCCTCTTTGTTGCCTTCCCTCAATATATTTGTAGACGAGAGTTATCATTTATAACTCTGCAGGGTTGTGAATTGCAGTAACCCTGAGCTCCATTTTTCAACTCGCTCTCTTGGGATCTGGCCGCAAATGCGCAGGATTGCTTTAGGCCCTATTCTGCTTCCGGGCGGCAGACTGAGCCTGTGGTTAATTCTTCTTCCTGATGGGAAAATAGAGTGACCTGTGCCTGTCCCAACACCTAGGGCTAGTCTCTCATTGGTTCCCCCTCTTCCCGTTCACCCTCAGGAAATATTGCAACCTGTATGGAACAGGAAGTTAAAGGTGCTGATTCTCCAAGGAGGGAGATTGCTAGTAAAGCGGCTGGAATGGCGAACCCGAGCACAAGGAGATGAGAAATGAGGTGCGTTTTAGAAACCTTTCCCGATCACTCGGTGTACCATCTTCTGGGTTTCTCATGCATGTTTTCGATGTAGGATGATGCCCTTGAACCTGGAGATTTGGGACCCATGGGATGGGTACCACGCAGTATTACTTTAAAGGGTCTGCGTTTGCTCACCCAACCTCACCAAACCTCTCAGCCCCAAGTGTCCACCCTTATGTCTCAATCAGCTGCGGGTCTAGATATGGTCAATCCAGGTGGCATCACAGCCCCTGAACGAATTTTGTAAGAATTTCTCTCTCTTTCACTCTCTTTGTTTCACGGGTTTTTTTAAATTAATTGAGTTTTATAATGGGGTTTAGCTGCTTTTCACTGCTGTCTTTATGCCGCTTTACACCCACTTTACTCACTTACAGAGAGATATCAATACATAGGTTTTAAGATTATTACTAGTCAGATATAATCTTGGGCGGTGAATAGTGGGTGTTGAGTCCAGTTCACTGAGCAAGGAGTAGGTCTTG
Source organism: Eschrichtius robustus (assembly GCF_028021215.1). Taxonomy (NCBI): domain Eukaryota; kingdom Metazoa; phylum Chordata; class Mammalia; order Artiodactyla; family Eschrichtiidae; genus Eschrichtius; species Eschrichtius robustus. Next base: position 25,231,562 of record NC_090830.1, on the reverse strand, counting down.
TCTATTACATATTGGGTTTATGGAACGGTATCTGAGCTAATTTGAAACCCTTGTTTTAGGCATCACCCCACCTCACCTTTCCCGTTAAGCAGCTATAGTGTGTTTTCTAAACGTGTGACACTGTTCTGTTTTGTAATTCAGTTCAAGTGTAGCGGTTTTTCCATTCCCTCTATAAGTGATATCTTATGGCAAGTGTCTTTTTCTGTGTGACTTATTTCACTTAGAATCGTCGTACCTAAATCCACTCATCATGCTGCTACGAGCCTTATGACGTTGATTTCATGGCTGAGTGATATTCCTTTGTACATAAGGACCACAACTTCTTTATCCATTTTTCTCTTTCCTGGGATATTTAAGGTGTAACGAAGTGGAGGTTCTTGTCAAGAGAGCAGCCCTAAACTTTGGGGTGCCTGTGTCTTGCTGATTTTTAGTTTTCCCAATGCATACGCCCATGAGTGGAAGTGCCCTATGCTCTCTAAGCTGTGTTTTTTAGATGTTTCAGGACACACCGTACACTTCTCCAGAGTGGCTGTTGGCAATTTACATCCCGCCCATCAGCGTAGCAAGGCTCCCGTTTCTCCATGGCCTGTCCTGCATTTCTGGTTCTGACCCTTTATTCAGCATGGCCCTTTTGACCGATGCGAAGCGAGACTTCTTTGTAGCGCTGATTTGCCTTTCCAGGTTGCTTGGTTGGCCAAAAAGGGCGTATGCGTTTTTTCCTGAATATATTCAGGAAAAAACGCATACGCCCTTTTTGGCCAAGGGCATCATTGTCAAGGTTTTGCCGCTTTTCCTGTGCTTTAAAGGCGATACGAATCTACCTCCTGAAATCTGTTTCCTGCAATTCTGCCTTGCTTTCAAATCCTCTTCGTTGCCGTCCTTGAATATATTTGTGGACGAGAGTTATCATTTATAACTCTGCAGGTTTGTGAATTGCAGTGCCCCTGAGCTCCATTTTTCAACTCGCTTTCTTGGGAGCTGGCCGCAAAAGCGCAGGATTGCTTCAGGCCCTATTCGGGTTCCGGGCGGCAGGCTGAGCCTGTGGTTAATTCTTCTTCCTGATGGGAAAATAGAGTGACCTGTGCCTGTCCCAACACCTAGAGCTAGTCTCCCATTGGTTCCCCCTCTTCCCGTTCATCCTCAGGACAAATTGCAACCTGTACGGAACAGGAGGTTAAAGATGCTGATTCTCCAAGGAGGGAGATTGCTAGTAAAGCGGCTGGAATGGCGAACCCGAGCAAAAGGAGATGAGAAATGAGGTGCGTTTTAGAAACATTTCCCGATCACTCGGTGTACCATCTTCTGGGTTTCTCATGCATGTTTTCGGTGTAGGAAGATGCCCTTGAACCTGGAGATTTGGGACCCATGGGATGGGTACCACGCAGTATTACTTCAAAGGGTCTGCATTTGCTCACCCAACCTCACCAAACCTCTCAGCCCCAAGTGTCCACCCTTATGTCTCAATCAGCTGTGGGTCTGGATATGGTCAATCCAGGTGGCATCACAGCCCCTGAACGAATTTTGTAAGAATTTCTCTCTCTTTCACTGTCTTTGTTTCACGGGTTTTTAAAATTAATTGAGTTTTATAATGGGGTTTAGCTGCTTTTCACTGCTGTTTTTAAGCAGCTTTACACCCACTTGACTCACTTACAGAGAGATATCAATAAATAGGTTTTAAGATTCTTACTAGTCAGATATATTCTTGGGCGGTGAATAGGGGGTGTTGTGTCCGGTTCACTGAGCAAGGAGTAGGTCTTGTCTATTACATATTGGGTTTATGGAACCGTATCTGAGCTAATTTGAAACCCTTGTTTTATGCATCACCCCACCTCAACTTTCCCGTTAGGCAGCCATAGTGTGTTTTCTAAACGTGTGACTCTGTTCTGTTTTGTAATTCAGTTCAAGGGTAGCGGTTTTTACATTCCCTCTATAAGTGATATCTTATGATAAGTGTCTTTTTCTGTGTGACTTATTTCACTTAGAATCGTCGTACCTAAATCCACTCATCATGCTGCTACTAGCCTTATGACGTTGATTTCATGGCTGAGTGATATTCCTTTGTACATAAGGACCACAACTTCTTTATCCATTTTTCTCTTTCCTGGGATATTTAAGGTGTAACGAAGTGGAGGTTCTTGTCAACAGAGCTTCCCTAAACTTTGGGGTGCTTGTGTCTTGCTGATTTTTAGTTTTTCCAATTTATACGCCCATGAGTGGAAGTGCCCTATGCTCTCTAAGCTGAGTTTTGTAAATGTTTCAGGACACACCGTACACTTCTCCAGAGTGGCTGTTGGCAATTTACATCCCGCCCATCAGCGTAGCAAGGCTCCCGTTTCTCCGTGGCCTGTCCTGCATTTCTGGTTTTGACACTTTATTCAGCATGGCCCTTTTGACCGATGGGAAGCGAGACTTCTTTGTAGCACTGATTTGCCTTTCCAGGTTGCTTGGTTGGCCAAAAACGGCGTATGCGTTTTTTCCTGAATATATTCAGGAAAAAACGCATACGCCCTTTTTGGCCAAGGACATCATTGTCGAGGTTTTGCCGCTTTTCCTGTGCTTTAAAGGCGATTCGAATCTGCCTCCTGAAATCTGTTTCCTGCAATTCTGCCTTGCTTTCAAATCCTCTTTGTTGCCTTCCCTCAATATATTTGTAGACGAGAGTTATCATTTATAACTCTGCAGGGTTGTGAATTGCAGTAACCCTGAGCTCCATTTTTCAACTCGCTCTCTTGGGATCTGGCCGCAAAAGCGCAGGATTGCTTTAGGCCCTATTCTGCTTCCGGGCGGCAGACTGAGCCTGTGGTTAATTCTTCTTCCTGATGGGAAAATAGAGTGACCTTTGCCGGTCCCAACACCTAGAGCTAGTCTATCATTGGTTCCCCCTCTTCCCGTTCACCCTCAGGACAAATTGCAACCTGTATGGAACAGGAAGTTAAAGGTGCTGATTCTCCAAGGAGGGAGATTGCTAGTAAAGCGGCTGGAATGGCGAACCCGAGCACAAGGAGATGAGAAATGAGGTGCGTTTTAGAAACCTTTCCCGATCACTCGGTGTACCATCTTCTGGGTTTCTCATGCATGTTTTCGATGTAGGAAGATGCCCTTGAACCTGGAGATTTGGGACCCATGGGATGGGTACCACGCAGTATTACTTTAAAGGGTCTGTGTTTGCTCACCCAACCTCACCAAACCTCTCAGCCCCAAGTGTCCACCCTTATGTCTCAATCAGCTGCGGGTCTAGATATGGTCAATCCAGGTGGCATCACAGCCCCTGAACGAATTTTGTAAGAATTTCTCTCTCTTTCACTCTCTTTGTTTCACGGGTTTTTTAAATTATTTGAGTTTTATAATGGGGTTTAGCTGCTTTTAACTGCTGTGTTTATGCAGCTTTACACCCACTTGACTCACTTACAGAGAGATATCAATACATAGGTTTTAAGATTCTTACTAGTCAGATATATTCTTGGGCCGTGAATAGGGGGTGTTGAGTCCGGTTCACTGAGCAAGGAGTAGGTCTTTTCTATTACATATTGGGTTTATGGAACGGTATCTGAGCTAATTTGAAACCCTTGTTTTATGCATCACCCCACCTCAACTTTCCCGTTAGGCAGCCATAGTGTGTTTTCTAAACGTGTGACTCTGTTCTGTTTTGTAATTCAGTTCAAGGTTAGCGGTTTTTACATTCCCTCTATAAGTGATATCTTATGATAAGTGTCTTTTTCTGTGTGACTGATTTCACTTAGAATCGTCGTACCTAAATCCACTCATCATGCTGCTACTAGCCTTATGACGTTGATTTCATGGCTGAGTGATATTCCATTGTACATAAGGACCACAACTTCTTTATCCATTTTTCTCTTTCGTGGGATATTTAAGGTGTAACAAAGTGGAGGATCTTGTCAACAGAGCAGCCCTAAACTTTGGGGTGCTTGTGTCTTGCTGATTTTTAGTTTTCCCAATTTATACGCCCATGAGAGGAAGTGCCCTATGCTCTCTAAGCTGAGTATTGTAAATGTTTCAGGACACACCGTACACTTCTCCAGAGTGGCTGTTGGCAATTTACATCCCGCCCATCAGCGTAGCAAGGCTCCCGTTTCTCCGTGGCCTTTCCTGCATTTCTGGTTTTGACACTTTATTCAGCATGGCCCTTTTGACCGATGGGACGCGAGACTTCTTTGTAGCACTGATTTGCCTTTCCAGGTAGCTTGGTTGGCCAAAAAGGGCGTATGCGTTTTTTCCTGAATATATTCAGGAAAAAACGCATACGCCCTTTTTGGCCAAGGCCATCATTGTCGAGGTTTTGCCGCTTTTCCTGTGCTTTAAAGGCGATTCGAATCTGCCTCCTGAAATCTTTTTCCTGCAATTCTGCCTTGCTTTCAAATCCTCTTTGTTGCCTTCCCTCAATATATTTGTAGACGAGAGTTATCATTTATAACTCTGCAGGTTTGTGAATTGCAGTGACCCTGAGCTCCACTTTTCGACTCGCTTTCTTGTTTGCTGGCAGAAAAAGCTCAGGATTGCTTCAGGCCCTATTCTGCTTCCGGGCGGCAGACTGAGCCTGTGGTTAATTCTTCTTCCTGATGGGAAAATAGAGTGACCTGTGCCTGTCCCAACACCTAGAGCTAGTCTCTCACTGGTTCCCCCTCTTCCCGTTCATCCTCAGGACAAATTGCAACCTGTACGGAACAGGAGGTTAAAGGTGCCGATTCTTCAAGGAGGGAGATTGCTAGTAAAGCGGCTGGAATGGCGAACCCGAGCACAAGGAGATGAGAAATGAGGTGCGTTTTAGAAACCTTTCCCGATCACTCGGTGTACCATCTTCTGGGTTTCTCATGCATGTTTTCGATGTAGGAAGATGCCCTTGAACCTGGAGATTTGGGACCCATGGGATGGGTACCACGCAGTATTACTTTAAAGGGTCTGCGTTTGCTCACCCAACCTCACCAAACCTCTCAGCCCCAAGAGTGTCCCACCCATATGTCGCAATCAGCTGTGGGTCTAGATATGGTCAATCCAGGTGGCATCACAGCCCCTGAACGAATTTTGTCAGAATTTCTCTCTCTTTCACTGTCTTTGTTTCACGGGTTTTTAAAAGTAATTGATTTTTATAATGGGGTTTAGCTGCTTTTCACTGCTGTCTTTATGCCGCTTTACACCCACTTGACTCACTTACAGAGAGATATCAATACATAGGTTTTAAGATTATTACTAGTCAGATATAATCTTGGGCGGTGAATAGTGGGTGTTGAGTCCAGTTCACTGAGCAAGGAGTAGGTCTTGTCTATTACATATTGGGTTTATGGAACGGTATCTGAGCTAATTTGAAACCCTTGTTTTAGGCATCACCCCACCTCACCTTTCCCGTTAAGCAGCTATAGTGTGTTTTCTAAACGTGTGACTCTGTTCTGTTTTGTAATTCAGTTCAAGTGTAGCGGTTTTTCCATTCCCTCTATAAGTGATATCTTATGGCAAGTGTCTTTTTCTGTGTGACTTATTTCACTTAGAATCGTCGTACCTAAATCCACTCATCATGCTGCTACTAGCCTTATGACGTTGATTTCATGGCTGAGTGATATTCCTTTGTACATAAGGACCACAACTTCTTTATCCATTTTTCTCTTTCCTGGGATATTTAAGGTGTAACGAAGTGGAGGTTCTTGTCAACAGAGCAGCCCTAAACTTTGGGGTGCCTGTGTCTTGCTGACTTTTAGTTTTCCCAATTTATACGCCCATGAGTGGAAGTGCCCTATGCTCTCTAAGCTGAGTTTTGTAAATGTTTCAGGACACACCGTACACTTCTCCAGAGTGGCTGTTGGCAATTTACATCCCGCCCATCAGCGTAGCAAGGCTCCCGTTTCTCCGTGGCCTGTCCTGCATTTCTGGTTTTGACACTTTATTCAGCATGGCCCTTTTGACCGATGGGAAGCGAGACTTCTTTGTAGCGCTGATTTGCCTTTCCAGGTTGCTTGGTTGGCCAAAAAGGGCGTATGCGTTTTTTCCTGAATATATTCAGGAAAAAACGCATACGCCCTTTTTGGCCAAGGGCATCATTGTCGAGGTTTTGCCGCTTTTCCTGTGCTTTAAAGGCGATTCGAATCTGCCTCCTGAAATCTGTTTCCTGCAATTCTGCCTTGCTTTCAAATCCTCTTTGTTGCCTTCCCTCAATATATTTGTAGACGAGAGTTATCATTTATAACTCTGCAGGGTTGTGAATTGCAGTAACCCTGAGCTCCATTTTTCAACTCGCTCTCTTGGGATCTGGCCGCAAATGCGCAGGATTGCTTTAGGCCCTATTCTGCTTCCGGGCGGCAGACTGAGCCTGTGGTTAATTCTTCTTCCTGATGGGAAAATAGAGTGACCTGTGCCTGTCCCAACACCTAGGGCTAGTCTCTCATTGGTTCCCCCTCTTCCCGTTCACCCTCAGGACAAATTGCAACCTGTATGGAACAGGAAGTTAAAGGTGCTGATTCTCCAAGGAGGGAGATTGCTAGTAAAGCGGCTGGAATGGCGAACCCGAGCACAAGGAGATGAGAAATGAGGTGCGTTTTAGAAACCTTTCCCGATCACTCGGTGTACCATCTTCTGGGTTTCTCATGCATGTTTTCGATGTAGGATGATGCCCTTGAACCTGGAGATTTGGGACCCATGGGATGGGTACCACGCAGTATTACTTTAAAGGGTCTGCGTTTGCTCACCCAACCTCACCAAACCTCTTAGCCCCAAGTGTCCACCCTTATGTCTCAATCAGCTGCGGGTCTAGATATGGTCAATCCAGGTGGCATCACAGCCCCTGAACGAATTTTGTAAGAATTTCTCTCTCTTTCACTCTCTTTGTTTCACGGGTTTTTTTAAATTAATTGAGTTTTATAATGGGGTTTAGCTGCTTTTCACTGCTGTCTTTATGCCGCTTTACACCCACTTGACTCACTTACAGAGAGATATCAATACATAGGTTTTAAGATTATTACTAGTCAGATATAATCTTGGGCGGTGAATAGTGGGTGTTGAGTCCAGTTCACTGAGCAAGGAGTAGGTCTTGTCTATTACATATTGGGTTTATGGAACGGTATCTGAGCTAATTTGAAACCCTTGTTTTAGGCATCACCCCACCTCACCTTTCCCGTTAAGCAGCTATAGTGTGTTTTCTAAACGTGTGACACTGTTCTGTTTTGTAATTCAGTTCAAGTGTAGCGGTTTTTCCATTCCCTCTATAAGTGATATCTTATGGCAAGTGTCTTTTTCTGTGTGACTTATTTCACTTAGAATCGTCGTACCTAAATCCACTCATCATGCTGCTACGAGCCTTATGACGTTGATTTCATGGCTGAGTGATATTCCTTTGTACATAAGGACCACAACTTCTTTATCCATTTTTCTCTTTCCTGGGATATTTAAGGTGTAACGAAGTGGAGGTTCTTGTCAAGAGAGCAGCCCTAAACTTTGGGGTGCCTGTGTCTTGCTGATTTTTAGTTTTCCCAATGCATACGCCCATGAGTGGAAGTGCCCTATGCTCTCTAAGCTGTGTTTTTTAGATGTTTCAGGACACACCGTACACTTCTCCAGAGTGGCTGTTGGCAATTTACATCCCGCCCATCAGCGTAGCAAGGCTCCCGTTTCTCCATGGCCTGTCCTGCATTTCTGGTTCTGACCCTTTATTCAGCATGGCCCTTTTGACCGATGCGAAGCGAGACTTCTTTGTAGCGCTGATTTGCCTTTCCAGGTTGCTTGGTTGGCCAAAAAGGGCGTATGCGTTTTTTCCTGAATATATTCAGGAAAAAACGCATACGCCCTTTTTGGCCAAGGGCATCATTGTCAAGGTTTTGCCGCTTTTCCTGTGCTTTAAAGGCGATACGAATCTACCTCCTGAAATCTGTTTCCTGCAATTCTGCCTTGCTTTCAAATCCTCTTCGTTGCCGTCCTTGAATATATTTGTGGACGAGAGTTATCATTTATAACTCTGCAGGTTTGTGAATTGCAGTGCCCCTGAGCTCCATTTTTCAACTCGCTTTCTTGGGAGCTGGCCGCAAAAGCGCAGGATTGCTTCAGGCCCTATTCGGGTTCCGGGCGGCAGGCTGAGCCTGTGGTTAATTCTTCTTCCTGATGGGAAAATAGAGTGACCTGTGCCTGTCCCAACACCTAGAGCTAGTCTCCCATTGGTTCCCCCTCTTCCCGTTCATCCTCAGGACAAATTGCAACCTGTACGGAACAGGAGGTTAAAGATGCTGATTCTCCAAGGAGGGAGATTGCTAGTAAAGCGGCTGGAATGGCGAACCCGAGCAAAAGGAGATGAGAAATGAGGTGCGTTTTAGAAACATTTCCCGATCACTCGGTGTACCATCTTCTGGGTTTCTCATGCATGTTTTCGGTGTAGGAAGATGCCCTTGAACCTGGAGATTTGGGACCCATGGGATGGGTACCACGCAGTATTACTTCAAAGGGTCTGCATTTGCTCACCCAACCTCACCAAACCTCTCAGCCCCAAGTGTCCACCCTTATGTCTCAATCAGCTGTGGGTCTGGATATGGTCAATCCAGGTGGCATCACAGCCCCTGAACGAATTTTGTAAGAATTTCTCTCTCTTTCACTGTCTTTGTTTCACGGGTTTTTAAAATTAATTGAGTTTTATAATGGGGTTTAGCTGCTTTTCACTGCTGTTTTTAAGCAGCTTTACACCCACTTGACTCACTTACAGAGAGATATCAATAAATAGGTTTTAAGATTCTTACTAGTCAGATATATTCTTGGGCGGTGAATAGGGGGTGTTGTGTCCGGTTCACTGAGCAAGGAGTAGGTCTTGTCTATTACATATTGGGTTTATGGAACCGTATCTGAGCTAATTTGAAACCCTTGTTTTATGCATCACCCCACCTCAACTTTCCCGTTAGGCAGCCATAGTGTGTTTTCTAAACGTGTGACTCTGTTCTGTTTTGTAATTCAGTTCAAGGGTAGCGGTTTTTACATTCCCTCTATAAGTGATATCTTATGATAAGTGTCTTTTTCTGTGTGACTTATTTCACTTAGAATCGTCGTACCTAAATCCACTCATCATGCTGCTACTAGCCTTATGACGTTGATTTCATGGCTGAGTGATATTCCTTTGTACATAAGGACCACAACTTCTTTATCCATTTTTCTCTTTCCTGGGATATTTAAGGTGTAACGAAGTGGAGGTTCTTGTCAACAGAGCTTCCCTAAACTTTGGGGTGCTTGTGTCTTGCTGATTTTTAGTTTTTCCAATTTATACGCCCATGAGTGGAAGTGCCCTATGCTCTCTAAGCTGAGTTTTGTAAATGTTTCAGGACACACCGTACACTTCTCCAGAGTGGCTGTTGGCAATTTACATCCCGCCCATCAGCGTAGCAAGGCTCCCGTTTCTCCGTGGCCTGTCCTGCATTTCTGGTTTTGACACTTTATTCAGCATGGCCCTTTTGACCGATGGGAAGCGAGACTTCTTTGTAGCACTGATTTGCCTTTCCAGGTTGCTTGGTTGGCCAAAAACGGCGTATGCGTTTTTTCCTGAATATATTCAGGAAAAAACGCATACGCCCTTTTTGGCCAAGGACATCATTGTCGAGGTTTTGCCGCTTTTCCTGTGCTTTAAAGGCGATTCGAATCTGCCTCCTGAAATCTGTTTCCTGCAATTCTGCCTTGCTTTCAAATCCTCTTTGTTGCCTTCCCTCAATATATTTGTAGACGAGAGTTATCATTTATAACTCTGCAGGGTTGTGAATTGCAGTAACCCTGAGCTCCATTTTTCAACTCGCTCTCTTGGGATCTGGCCGCAAAAGCGCAGGATTGCTTTAGGCCCTATTCTGCTTCCGGGCGGCAGACTGAGCCTGTGGTTAATTCTTCTTCCTGATGGGAAAATAGAGTGACCTTTGCCGGTCCCAACACCTAGAGCTAGTCTATCATTGGTTCCCCCTCTTCCCGTTCACCCTCAGGACAAATTGCAACCTGTATGGAACAGGAAGTTAAAGGTGCTGATTCTCCAAGGAGGGAGATTGCTAGTAAAGCGGCTGGAATGGCGAACCCGAGCACAAGGAGATGAGAAATGAGGTGCGTTTTAGAAACCTTTCCCGATCACTCGGTGTACCATCTTCTGGGTTTCTCATGCATGTTTTCGATGTAGGAAGATGCCCTTGAACCTGGAGATTTGGGACCCATGGGATGGGTACCACGCAGTATTACTTTAAAGGGTCTGTGTTTGCTCACCCAACCTCACCAAACCTCTCAGCCCCAAGTGTCCACCCTTATGTCTCAATCAGCTGCGGGTCTAGATATGGTCAATCCAGGTGGCATCACAGCCCCTGAACGAATTTTGTAAGAATTTCTCTCTCTTTCACTCTCTTTGTTTCACGGGTTTTTTAAATTATTTGAGTTTTATAATGGGGTTTAGCTGCTTTTAACTGCTGTGTTTATGCAGCTTTACACCCACTTGACTCACTTACAGAGAGATATCAATACATAGGTTTTAAGATTCTTACTAGTCAGATATATTCTTGGGCCGTGAATAGGGGGTGTTGAGTCCGGTTCACTGAGCAAGGAGTAGGTCTTTTCTATTACATATTGGGTTTATGGAACGGTATCTGAGCTAATTTGAAACCCTTGTTTTATGCATCACCCCACCTCAACTTTCCCGTTAGGCAGCCATAGTGTGTTTTCTAAACGTGTGACTCTGTTCTGTTTTGTAATTCAGTTCAAGGTTAGCGGTTTTTACATTCCCTCTATAAGTGATATCTTATGATAAGTGTCTTTTTCTGTGTGACTGATTTCACTTAGAATCGTCGTACCTAAATCCACTCATCATGCTGCTACTAGCCTTATGACGTTGATTTCATGGCTGAGTGATATTCCATTGTACATAAGGACCACAACTTCTTTATCCATTTTTCTCTTTCGTGGGATATTTAAGGTGTAACAAAGTGGAGGATCTTGTCAACAGAGCAGCCCTAAACTTTGGGGTGCTTGTGTCTTGCTGATTTTTAGTTTTCCCAATTTATACGCCCATGAGAGGAAGTGCCCTATGCTCTCTAAGCTGAGTATTGTAAATGTTTCAGGACACACCGTACACTTCTCCAGAGTGGCTGTTGGCAATTTACATCCCGCCCATCAGCGTAGCAAGGCTCCCGTTTCTCCGTGGCCTTTCCTGCATTTCTGGTTTTGACACTTTATTCAGCATGGCCCTTTTGACCGATGGGACGCGAGACTTCTTTGTAGCACTGATTTGCCTTTCCAGGTAGCTTGGTTGGCCAAAAAGGGCGTATGCGTTTTTTCCTGAATATATTCAGGAAAAAACGCATACGCCCTTTTTGGCCAAGGCCATCATTGTCGAGGTTTTGCCGCTTTTCCTGTGCTTTAAAGGCGATTCGAATCTGCCTCCTGAAATCTTTTTCCTGCAATTCTGCCTTGCTTTCAAATCCTCTTTGTTGCCTTCCCTCAATATATTTGTAGACGAGAGTTATCATTTATAACTCTGCAGGTTTGTGAATTGCAGTGACCCTGAGCTCCACTTTTCGACTCGCTTTCTTGTTTGCTGGCAGAAAAAGCTCAGGATTGCTTCAGGCCCTATTCTGCTTCCGGGCGGCAGACTGAGCCTGTGGTTAATTCTTCTTCCTGATGGGAAAATAGAGTGACCTGTGCCTGTCCCAACACCTAGAGCTAGTCTCTCACTGGTTCCCCCTCTTCCCGTTCATCCTCAGGACAAATTGCAACCTGTACGGAACAGGAGGTTAAAGGTGCCGATTCTTCAAGGAGGGAGATTGCTAGTAAAGCGGCTGGAATGGCGAACCCGAGCACAAGGAGATGAGAAATGAGGTGCGTTTTAGAAACCTTTCCCGATCACTCGGTGTACCATCTTCTGGGTTTCTCATGCATGTTTTCGATGTAGGAAGATGCCCTTGAACCTGGAGATTTGGGACCCATGGGATGGGTACCACGCAGTATTACTTTAAAGGGTCTGCGTTTGCTCACCCAACCTCACCAAACCTCTCAGCCCCAAGAGTGTCCCACCCATATGTCGCAATCAGCTGTGGGTCTAGATATGGTCAATCCAGGTGGCATCACAGCCCCTGAACGAATTTTGTCAGAATTTCTCTCTCTTTCACTGTCTTTGTTTCACGGGTTTTTAAAAGTAATTGATTTTTATAATGGGGTTTAGCTGCTTTTCACTGCTGTCTTTATGCCGCTTTACACCCACTTGACTCACTTACAGAGAGATATCAATACATAGGTTTTAAGATTATTACTAGTCAGATATAATCTTGGGCGGTGAATAGTGGGTGTTGAGTCCAGTTCACTGAGCAAGGAGTAGGTCTTGTCTATTACATATTGGGTTTATGGAACGGTATCTGAGCTAATTTGAAACCCTTGTTTTAGGCATCACCCCACCTCACCTTTCCCGTTAAGCAGCTATAGTGTGTTTTCTAAACGTGTGACTCTGTTCTGTTTTGTAATTCAGTTCAAGTGTAGCGGTTTTTCCATTCCCTCTATAAGTGATATCTTATGGCAAGTGTCTTTTTCTGTGTGACTTATTTCACTTAGAATCGTCGTACCTAAATCCACTCATCATGCTGCTACTAGCCTTATGACGTTGATTTCATGGCTGAGTGATATTCCTTTGTACATAAGGACCACAACTTCTTTATCCATTTTTCTCTTTCCTGGGATATTTAAGGTGTAACGAAGTGGAGGTTCTTGTCAACAGAGCAGCCCTAAACTTTGGGGTGCCTGTGTCTTGCTGATTTTTAGTTTTCCCAATGCATACGCCCATGACTGGAAGTGCCCTATGCTCTCTAAGCTGTGTTTTTTAGATGTTTCAGGACACACCGTACACTTCTCCAGAGTGGCTGTTGGCAATTTACATCCCGCCCATCAGCGTAGCAAGGCTCCCGTTTCTCCGTGGCCTGTCCTGCATTTCTGGTTTTGACACTTTATTCAGCATGGCCCTTTTGACCGATGGGAAGCGAGACTTCTTTGTAGCGCTGATTTGCCTTTCCAGGTTGCTTGGTTGGCCAAAAAGGGCGTATGCGTTTTTTCCTGAATATATTCAGGAAAAAACGCATACGCCCTTTTTGGCCAAGGGCATCATTGTCGAGGTTTTGCCGCTTTTCCTGTGCTTTAAAGGCGATTCGAATCTGCCTCCTGAAATCTGTTTCCTGCAATTCTGCCTTGCTTTCAAATCCTCTTTGTTGCCTTCCCTCAATATATTTGTAGACGAGAGTTATCATTTATAACTCTGCAGGGTTGTGAATTGCAGTAACCCTGAGCTCCATTTTTCAACTCGCTCTCTTGGGATCTGGCCGCAAATGCGCAGGATTGCTTTAGGCCCTATTCTGCTTCCGGGCGGCAGACTGAGCCTGTGGTTAATTCTTCTTCCTGATGGGAAAATAGAGTGACCTGTGCCTGTCCCAACACCTAGGGCTAGTCTCTCATTGGTTCCCCCTCTTCCCGTTCACCCTCAGGACAAATTGCAACCTGTATGGAACAGGAAGTTAAAGGTGCTGATTCTCCAAGGAGGGAGATTGCTAGTAAAGCGGCTGGAATGGCGAACCCGAGCACAAGGAGATGAGAAATGAGGTGCGTTTTAGAAACCTTTCCCGATCACTCGGTGTACCATCTTCTGGGTTTCTCATGCATGTTTTCGATGTAGGAAGATGCCCTTGAACCTGGAGATTTGGGACCCATGGGATGGGTACCACGCAGTATTACTTTAAAGGGTCTGCGTTTGCTCACCCAACCTCACCAAACCTCTCAGCCCCAAGTGTCTACCCTTATGTCTCAATCAGCTGCGGGTCTAGATATGGTCAATCCAGGTGGCATCACAGCCCCTGAACGAATTTTGTCAGAATTTCTCTCTGTTTCACTCTCTTTGTATCACGGGTTTTTTTTAAATTAATTGAGTTTTATAATGGGGTTTAGCTGCTTTTCACTGCTGTCTTTATGCCGCTTTACACCCACTTGACTCACTTACAGAGAGATATCAATACATAGGTTTTAAGATTATTACTAGTCAGATATAATCTTGGGCGGTGAATAGTGGGTGTTGAGTCCAGTTCACTGAGCAAGGAGTAGGTCTTGTCTATTACATATTGGGTTTATGGAACGGTATCTGAGCTAATTTGAAACCCTTGTTTTAGGCATCACCCCACCTCACCTTTCCCGTTAAGCAGCTATAGTGTGTTTTCTAAACGTGTGACTCTGTTCTGTTTTGTAATTCAGTTCAAGTGTAGCGGTTTTTCCATTCCCTCTATAAGTGATATCTTATGGCAAGTGTCTTTTTCTGTGTGACTTATTTCACTTAGAATCGTCGTACCTAAATCCACTCATCATGCTGCTACTAGCCTTATGACGTTGATTTCATGGCTGAGTGATATTCCTTTGTACATAAGGACCACAACTTCTTTATCCATTTTTCTCTTTCCTGGGATATTTAAGGTGTAACGAAGTGGAGGTTCTTGTCAACAGAGCAGCCCTAAACTTTGGGGTGCCTGTGTCTTGCTGATTTTTAGTTTTCCCAATGCATACGCCCATGACTGGAAGTGCCCTATGCTCTCTAAGCTGTGTTTTTTAGATGTTTCAGGACACACCGTACACTTCTCCAGAGTGGCTGTTGGCAATTTACATCCCGCCCATCAGCGTAGCAATGCTCCCGTTTCTCCATGGCCTGTCCTGCATTTCTGGTTCTGACCCTTTATTCAGCATGGCCCTTTTGACCGATGCGAAGCGAGACTTCTTTGTAGCGCTGATTTGCCTTTCCAGGTTGCTTGGTTGGCCAAAAAGGGCGTATGCGTTTTTTCCTGAATATATTCAGGAAAAAACGCATACGCCCTTTTTGGCCAAGGGCATCATTGTCAAGGTTTTGCCGCTTTTCCTGTGCTTTAAAGGCGATACGATTCTACCTCCTGAAATCTTTTTCCTGCAATTCTGCCTTGCTTTCAAATCCTCTTCGTTGCCTTCCTTGAATATATTTGTGGACGAGAGTTATCATTTATAACTCTGCAGGTTTGTGAATTGCAGTGCCCCTGAGCTCCATTTTTCAACTCGCTTTCTTGGGAGCTGGCCGGAAAAGCGCAGGATTGCTTCAGGCCCTATTCGGGTTCCGGGCGGCAAACTGAGCCTGTGGTCAATTATTCTTCCTGATGGGAAAATAGAGTGACCTGTGCCTGTCCCAACACCTAGAGCTAGTCTCCCATTGGTTCCCCCTCTTCCCGTTCATCCTCAGGACAAATTGCAACCTGTCCGGAACAGGAGGTTAAAGCTGCTGATTCTCCAAGGAGGGAGATTGCTAGTAAAGCGGCTGGAATGGCGAACCCGAGCAAAAGGAGATGAGAAATTAGGTGCGTTTTAGAAACATTTCCCGATCACTCGGTGTACCATCTTCTGGGTTTCTCATGCATGTTTTCGGTGTAGGAAGATGCCCTTGAACCTGGAGATTTGGGACCCATGGGATGGGTACCACGCAGTATTACTTTAAAGGGTCTGTGTTTGCTCACCCAACCTCACCAAACCTCTCAGCCCCAAGTGTCCACCCTTATGTCTCAATCAGCTGTGGGTCTAGATATGGTCAATCCAGGTGGCATCACAGCCCCTGAACGAATTTTGTAAGAATTTCTCTCTCTTTCACTCTCTTTGTTACACGGGTTTTTTAAATCAATTGGGTTTTATAATGGGGTTTAGCTGCTTTTAACTGCTGTGTTTATGCAGCTATACACCCAGTTGACTCACTTACAGAGAGATATCAATACATAGGTTTTAAGATTCTTACTAGTCAGATATATTCTTGGGCCGTGAATAGGGGGTGTTGAGTCCGGTTCACTGAGCAAGGAGTAGGTCTTTTCTATTACATATTGGGTTTATGGAACGGTATCTGAGCTAATTTGAAACCCTTGTTTTATGCATCACCCCACCTCACCTTTCCCGTTAGGCAGCCATAGTGTGTTTTCTAACCGTGTGACTCTGTTCTGTTTTGTAATTCAGTTCAAGGGTAGCGGTTTTTACATTCCCTCTATAAGTGATATCTTATGATAAGTGTATTTTTCTGTGTGACTTATTTCACTTAGAATCGTCGTACCTAAATCCACTCATCATGCTGCTACTAGCCTTATGACGTTGATTTCATGGCTGAGTGATATTCCATTGTACATAAGGACCACAACTTCTTTATCCATTTTTCTCTTTCCTGGGATGTTTAATGTGTAACGAAGTGGAGGTTCTTGTCAACAGAGCAGCCCTAAACTTTGGGGTGCTTGTGTCTTGCTGATTTTTAGTGTTCCCAATTTATACGCCCATGAGTGGAAGTGCCCTATGCTCTCTAAGCTGAGTATTGTAAATGTTTCAGGACACACCGTACACTTCTCCAGAGTGGCTGTTGGCAATTTACATCCCGCCCATCAGCGTAGCAAGGCTCCCGTTTCTCCGTGGCCTTTCCTGCATTTCTGGTTTTGACACTTTATTCAGCATGGCCCTTTTGACCGATGGGACGCGAGACTTCTTTGTAGCGCTGATTTGCCTTTCCAGGTAGCTTGGTTGGCCAAAAAGGGCGTATGCGTTTTTTCCTGAATATATTCAGGAAAAAACGCATACGCCCTTTTTGGCCAAGGGCATCATTGTCGAGGTTTTGCCTCTTTTCCTGTGCTTTAAAGGCGATTCGAATCTGCCTCCTGAAATCTGTTTCCTGCAATTCTGCCTTGCTTTCAAATCCTCTTTGTTGCCTTCCCTCAATATATTTGTAGACGAGAGTTATCATTTATAACTCTGCAGGTTTGTGAATTGCAGTGCCCCTGAGCTCCACTTTTCGACTCGCTTTCTTGTTTGCTGGCAGAAAAAGCTCAGGATTGCTTCAGGCCCTATTCTGCTTCCGGGCGGCAGACTGAGCCTGTGGTTAATTCTTTTTCCTGATGGGAAAATAGAGTGACCTGTGCCTGTCCCAACACCTAGAGCTAGTCTCTCACTGGTTCCCCCTCTTCCCGTTCATCCTCAGGACAAATTGCAACCTGTACGGAACAGGAGGTTAAAGGTGCCGATTCTTCAAGGAGGGAGATTGCTAGTAAAGCGGCTGGAATGGCGAACCCGAGCACAAGGAGATGAGAAATGAGGTGCGTTTTAGAAACCTTTCCCGATCACTCGGTGTACCATCTTCTGGGTTTCTCATGCATGTTTTCGATGTAGGAAGATGCCCTTGATCCTGGAGATTTGGGACCCATGGGAATGGTACCACGCAGTATTACTTTAAAGGGTCTGCGTTTGCTCACCCAACCTCACCAAACCTCTCAGCCCCAAGAGTGTCCACCCTTATGTCGCAATCAGCTGTGGGTCTAGATATGGTCAATTCAGGTGGCATCACAGCCCCTGAACGAATTTTGTCAGAATTTCTCTCTCTTTCACTGTCTTTGTTTCACGGGTTTTTAAAAGTAATTGATTTTTATAATGGGGTTTAGCTGCTTTTCACTGCTGTCTTTATGCCGCTTTACACCCACTTGACTCACTTACAGAGAGATATCAATACATAGGTTTTAAGATTATTACTAGTCAGATATAATCTTGGGCGGTGAATAGTGGGTGTTGAGTCCAGTTCACTGAGCAAGGAGTAGGTCTTGTCTATTACATATTGGGTTTATGGAACGGTATCTGAGCTAATTTGAAACCCTTGTTTTAGGCATCACCCCACCTCACCTTTCCCGTTAAGCAGCTATAGTGTGTTTTCTAAACGTGTGACTCTGTTCTGTTTTGTAATTCAGTTCAAGTGTAGCGGTTTTTCCATTCCCTCTATAAGTGATATCTTATGGCAAGTGTCTTTTTCTGTGTGACTTATTTCACTTAGAATCGTCGTACCTAAATCCACTCATCATGCTGCTACTAGCCTTATGACGTTGATTTCATGGCTGAGTGATATTCCTTTGTACATAAGGACCACAAATTCTTTATCCATTTTTCTCTTTCCTGGGATATTTAAGGTGTAACGAAGTGGAGGTTCTTGTCAACAGAGCAGCCCTAAACTTTGGGGTGCCTGTGTCTTGCTGATTTTTAGTTTTCCCAATGCATACGCCCATGAGTGGAAGTGCCCTATGCTCTCTAAGCTGTGTTTTTTAGATGTTTCAGGACACACCGTACACTTCTCCAGAGTGGCTGTTGGCAATTTACATCCCGCCCATCAGCGTAGCAAGGCTCCCGTTTCTCCATGGCCTGTCCTGCATTTCTGGTTCTGACCCTTTATTCAGCATGGCCCTTTTGACCGATGCGAAGCGAGACTTCTTTGTAGCGTTGATTTGCCTTTCCAGGTTGCTTGGTTGGCCAAAAAGGGCGTATGCGTTTTTTCCTGAATATATTCAGGAAAAAACGCATACGCCCTTTTTGGCCAAGGGCATCATTGTCGAGGTTTTGCCGCTTTTCCTGTGCTTTAAATGTGATTCGAATCTACCTCCTGAAATCTGTTTCCTGCAATTCTGCCTTGCTTTCAAATCCTCTTCGTTGCCTTCCCTCAATATATTTGTGGACGAGAGTTATCATTTATAACTCTGCAGGTTTGTGAATTGCAGTGCCCCTGAGCTCCATTTTTCAACTCGCTTTCTTGGGAGCTGGCCGCAAAAGCGCAGGATTGCTTCAGGCCCTATTCGGGTTCCGGGCGGCAGGCTGAGCCTGTGGTTAATTCTTCTTCCTCATGGGAAAATAGAGTGACCTGTGCCTGTCCCAACACCTAGAGCTAGTCTCCCATTGGTTCCCCCTCTTCCCGTTCATCCTTAGGACAAATTGCAACCTGTACGGAACAGGAGGTTAAAGATGCTGATTCTCCAAGGAGGGAGATTGCTAGTAAAGCGGCTGGAATGGCGAACCCGAGCACAAGGAGATGAGAAATGAGGTGCGTTTTAGAAACATTTCCCGATCACTCGGTGTACCATCTTCTGGGTTTCTCATGCATGTTTTCGGTGTAGGAAGATGCCCTTGAACCTGGAGATTTGGGACCCATGGGATGGGTACCACGCAGTATTACTTCAAAGGGTCTGCGTTTGCTCACCCAACCTCACCAAACCTCTCAGCCCCAAGTGTCCACCCTTATGTCTCAATCAGCTGTGGGTCTGGATATGGTCAATCCAGGTGGCATCACAGCCCCTGAACGAATGATGTAAGAATTTCTCTCTCTTTCACTCTCTTTGTTTCACGGGTTTTTAAAATTAATTGAGTTTTATAATGGGGTTTAGCTGCTTTTCACTGCTGTGTTTAAGCAGCTTTACACCCACTTGACTCACTTACAGAGAGATATCAATAAATAGGTTTTAAGATTCTTACTAGTCAGATATATTCTTGGGCGGTGAATAGGGGGTGTTGTGTCCGGTTCACTGAGCAAGGAGTAGGTCTTGTCTATTACATATTGGGTTTATGGAACGGTATCTGAGCTAATTTGAAACCCTTGTTTTATGCATCACCCCACCTCACCTTTCCCGTTAGGCAGCCATAGTGTGTTTTCTAACCGTGTGACTCTGTTCTGTTTTGTAATTCAGTTCAAGGGTAGCGGTTTTTACATTCCCTCTATAAGTGATATCTTATGATAAGTGTATTTTTCTGTGTGACTTATTTCACTTAGAATCGTCGTACCTAAATCCACTCATCATGCTGCTACTAGCCTTATGACGTTGATTTCATGGCTGAGTGATATTCCATTGTACATAAGGACCACAACTTCTTTATCCATTTTTCTCTTTCCTGGGATGTTTAATGTGTAACGAAGTGGAGGTTCTTGTCAACAGAGCAGCCCTAAACTTTGGGGTGCTTGTGTCTTGCTGATTTTTAGTGTTCCCAATTTATACGCCCATGAGTGGAAGTGCCCTATGCTCTCTAAGCTGAGTATTGTAAATGTTTCAGGACACACCGTACACTTCTCCAGAGTGGCTGTTGGCAATTTACATCCCGCCCATCAGCGTAGCAAGGCTCCCGTTTCTCCGTGGCCTGTCCTGCATTTCTGGTTTTGACACTTTATTCAGCATGGCCCTTTTGACCGATGGGAAGCGAGACATTTTTGTAGCGCTGATTTGCCTTTCCAGGTTGCTTGGTTGGCCAAAAAGGGCGTATGCGTTTTTTCCTGAATATATTCAGGAAAAAACGCATACGCCCTTTTTGGCCAAGGGCATCATTGTCGAGGTTTTGCCGCTTTTCCTGTGCTTTAAAGGCGATTCGAATCTGCCTCCTGAAATCTGTTTCCTGCAATTCTGCCTTGCTTTCAAATCCTCTTTGTTGCCTTCCCTCAATATATTTGTAGACGAGAGTTATCATTTATAACTCTGCAGGGTTGTGAATTGCAGTGCCCCTGAGCTCCATTTTTCAACTCGCTCTCTTGGTAGCTGGCCGCAAAAGCGCAGGATTGCTTTAGGCCCTATTCTGCTTCCGGGCGGCAGACTGAGCCTGTGGTTAATTCTTTTTTCTGATGGGAAAATAGAGTGACCTGTGCCTGTCCCAACACCTAGAGCTAGTCTCTCATTGGTTCCCCCTCTTCCCGTTCATCCTCAGGACAAATTACAACCTGTATGGAACAGGAGGTTAAAGGTCCTGATTCTTCAAGGAGGGAGATTGCTAGTAAAGCGGCTGGAATGGCGAACCCGAGCACAAGGAGATGAGAAATGAGGTGCGTTTTAGAAACCTTTCCCGATCACTCGGTGTACCATCTTCTGGGTTTCTCATGCATGTTTTCGATGTAGGAAGATGCCCTTAAACCTGGAGATTTGGGACCCATGGGATGGGTACCACGCAGTATTACTTTAAAGGGTCTGCGTTTGCTCACCCAACCTCACCAAAACTCTCAGCCCCAAGAGTGTCCACCCTTATGTCTCAATCAGCTGCAGGTCTAGATATGGTCAATCCAGGTGGCATCACAGCCCCTGAACGAATTTTGTCAGAATTTCTCTCTCTTTCACTGTCTTTGTTTCACGGGTTTTTAAAATTAATTGAGTTTTATAATGGGGTTTAGCTGGTTTTCACTGCTATGTTTATGCAGCTTTACACCCACTTGACTCACTTACAGAGAGATATCTATACATAGGTTTTAAGATTCTTACTAGTCAGATATATTCTTGGGCGGTGAATAGGGGGTGTTGGGTCCAGTTCACTGAGCAAGGAGTAGGTCTTGTCTATTACATATTTGGTTTATGGAACGGTATCTGAGCTAATTTGAAACCCTTGTTTTAGGCATCACCCCACCTCACCTTTCCCGTTAGGCAGCCATAGTGTGTTTTCTAAACGTGTGACTCTGTTCTGTTTTGTAATTCAGTTCAAGGGTAGAGGTTTTTACATTCCCTCTATAAGTGATATCTTATGATAAGTGTCTTTTTCTGTGTGACTTATTTCACTTAGAATCGTCGTACCTAAATCCACTCATCATGCTGCTACTAGCCTTATGACGTTGATTTCATGGCTGAGTGATATTCCATTGTACATAAGGACCACAACTTCTTTATCCATTTTTCTCTTTCGTGGGATATTTAAGGTGTAACAAAGTGGAGGATCTTGTCAACAGAGCAGCCCTAAACTTTGGGGTGCTTGTGTCTTGCTGATTTTTAGTTTTCCCAATTTATACGCCCATGAGTGGAAGTGCCCTATGCTCTCTAAGCTGAGTTTTTTAAATGTTTCAGGACACACCGTACACTTCTCCAGAGTGGCTGTTGGCAATTTACATCCCGCCCATCAGCGTAGCAAGGCTCCCGTTTCTCCATGGCCTGTCCTGCATTTCTGGTTCTGACCCTTTATTCAGCATGGCCCTTTTGACCGATGCGAAGCGAGACTTCTTTGTAGCGCTGATTTGCCTTTCCAGGTTGCTTGGTTGGCCAAAAAGGGCGTATGCGTTTTTTCCTGAATATATTCAGGAAAAAACGCATACGCCCTTTTTGGCCAAGGGCATCATTGTCGAGGTTTTGCCGCTTTTCCTGTGCTTTAAAGGCGATTCGAATCTACCTCCTGAAATCTGTTTCCTGCAATTCTGCCTTGCTTTCAAATCCTCTTCGTTGCCTTCCTTGAATATATTTGTGGACGAGAGTTATCATTTATAACTCTGCAGGTTTGTGAATTGCAGTGCCCCTGAGCTCCATTTTTCAACTCGCTTTCTTGGGAGCTGGCCGCAAAAGCGCAGGATTGCTTCAGGCCCTATTCGGGTTCCGGGCGGCAGGCTGAGCCTGTGGTTAATTCTTCTTCCTGATGGGAAAATAGAGTGACCTGTGCCTGTCCCAACACCTAGAGCTAGTCTCCCATTGGTTCCCCCTCTTCCCGTTCATCCTCAGGACAAATTGCAACCTGTACGGAAAAGGAGGTTAAAGATGCTGATTCTCCAAGGAGGGAGATTGCTAGTAAAGCGGCTGGAATGGCGAACCCGAGCACAAGGAGATGAGAAATGAGGTGCGTTTTAGAAACATTTCCCGATCACTCGGTGTACCATCTTCTGGGTTTCTCATGCATGTTTTCGGTGTAGGAAGATGCCCTTGAACCTGGAGATTTGGGACCCATGGGATGGGTACCACGCAGTATTACTTCAAAGGGTCTGCGTTTGCTCACCCAACCTCACCAAACCTCTCAGCCCCAAGTGTCCACCCTTATGTCTCAATCAACTGTGGGTCTGGATATGGTCAATCCAGGTGGCATCACAGCCCCTGAACGAATTTTGTAAGAATTTCTCTCTCTTTCACTCTCTTTGTTTCACGGGTTTTTAAAATTAATTGAGTTTTATAATGGGGTTTAGCTGCTTTTCACTGCTGTTTTTAAGCAGCTTTACACCCACTTGACTCACTTACAGAGAGATATCAATAAATAGGTTTTAAGATTCTTACTAGTCAGATATATTCTTGGGCGGTGAATAGGGGGTGTTGTGTCCGGTTCACTGAGCAAGGAGTAGGTCTTGTCTATTACATATTGGGTTTATGGAACGGTATCTGAGCTAATTTGAAACCCTTGTTTTATGCATCACCCCACCTCAACTTTCCCGTTAGGCAGCCATAGTGTGTTTTCTAAACGTGTGACTCTGTTCTGTTTTGTAATTCAGTTCAAGGGTAGCGGTTTTTACATTCCCTCTATAAGTGATATCTTATGATAAGTGTCTTTTTCTGTGTGACTTATTTCACTTAGAATCGTCGTACCTAAATCCACTCATCATGCTGCTACTAGCCTTATGACGTTGATTTCATGGCTGAGTGATATTCCAATGTACATAAGGACCACAACTTCTTTATCCATTTTTCTCTTTCCTGGGATATTTAAGGTGTAACGAAGTGGAGGTTCTTGTCAACAGAGCAGCCCTAAACTTTGGGGTGCTTGTTTCTTGCTGACTTTTAGTTTTCCCAATTTATACGCCCATGAGTGGAAGTGCCCTATGCTCTCTAAGCTGAGTTTTGTAAATGTTTCAGGACACACCGTACACTTCTCCAGAGTGGCTGTTGGCAATTTACATCCCGCCCATCAGCGTAGCAAGGCTCCCGTTTCTCCGTGGCCTGTCCTGCATTTCTGGTTTTGACACTTTATTCAGCATTTCCCTTTTGACCGATGGGAAGCGAGACTTCTTTGTAGCACTAATTTGCCTTTCCAGGTTGCTTGGTTGGCCAAAATGGGCGTATGCGTTTTTTCCTGAATATATTCAGGAAAAAACGCATACGCCCTTTTTGGCCAAGGGCATCATTGTCGAGGTTTTGCCACTTTTCCTGTGCTTTAAAGGCGATTCGAATCTGCCTCCTGAAATCTGTTTCCTGCAATTCTGCCTTGCTTTCAAATCCTCTTTGTGGCCTTCCCTCAATATATTTGTAGACGAGAGTTATCATTTATAACTCTGCAGGGTTGTGAATTGCAGTAACCCTGAGCTCCATTTTTCAACTCGCTCTCTTGGGATCTGGCCGCAAATGCGCAGGATTGCTTTAGGCCCTATTCTGCTTCCGGGCGGCAGACTGAGCCTGTGGTTAATTCTTCTTCCTGATGGGAAAATAGAGTGACCTGTGCCTGTCCCAACACCTAGGGCTAGTCTCTCATTGGTTCCCCCTCTTCCCGTTCACCCTCAGGAAATATTGCAACCTGTATGGAACAGGAAGTTAAAGGTGCTGATTCTCCAAGGAGGGAGATTGCTAGTAAAGCGGCTGGAATGGCGAACCCGAGCACAAGGAGATGAGAAATGAGGTGCGTTTTAGAAACCTTTCCCGATCACTCGGTGTACCATCTTCTGGGTTTCTCATGCATGTTTTCGATGTAGGATGATGCCCTTGAACCTGGAGATTTGGGACCCATGGGATGGGTACCACGCAGTATTACTTTAAAGGGTCTGCGTTTGCTCACCCAACCTCACCAAACCTCTCAGCCCCAAGTGTCCACCCTTATGTCTCAATCAGCTGCGGGTCTAGATATGGTCAATCCAGGTGGCATCACAGCCCCTGAACGAATTTTGTAAGAATTTCTCTCTCTTTCACTCTCTTTGTTTCACGGGTTTTTTTAAATTAATTGAGTTTTATAATGGGGTTTAGCTGCTTTTCACTGCTGTCTTTATGCCGCTTTACACCCACTTGACTCACTTACAGAGAGATATCAATACATAGGTTTTAAGATTATTACTAGTCAGATATAATCTTGGGCGGTGAATAGTGGGTGTTGAGTCCAGTTCACTGAGCAAGGAGTAGGTCTTGTCTATTACATATTGGGTTTATGGAACGGTATCTGAGCTAATTTGAAACCCTTGTTTTAGGCATCACCCCACCTCACCTTTCCCGTTAAGCAGCTATAGTGTGTTTTCTAAACGTGTGACTCTGTTCTGTTTTGTAATTCAGTTCAAGTGTAGCGGTTTTTCCATTCCCTCTATAAGTGATATCTTATGGCAAGTGTCTTTTTCTGTGTGACTTATTTCACTTAGAATCGTCGTACCTAAATCCACTCATCATGCTGCTACTAGCCTTATGACGTTGATTTCATGGCTGAGTGATATTCCTTTGTACATAAGGACCACAACTTCTTTATCCATTTTTCTCTTTCCTGGGATATTTAAGGTGTAACGAAGTGGAGGTTCTTGTCAAGAGAGCAGCCCTAAACTTTGGGGTGCCTGTGTATTGCTGATTTTTAGTTTTCCCAATGCATACGCCCATGAGTGGAAGTGCCCTATGCTCTCTAAGCTGTGTTTTTTAGATGTTTCAGGACACACCGTACACTTCTCCAGAGTGGCTGTTGGCAATTTACA
The DNA here is from genome assembly GCF_028021215.1 of Eschrichtius robustus. Taxonomy (NCBI): domain Eukaryota; kingdom Metazoa; phylum Chordata; class Mammalia; order Artiodactyla; family Eschrichtiidae; genus Eschrichtius; species Eschrichtius robustus. The sequence continues at coordinate 25,206,391 of NC_090830.1, read as the reverse complement.
TCCCGCCCATCAGCGTAGCAAGGCTCCCGTTTCTCCATGGCCTGTCCTGCATTTCTGGTTCTGACCCTTTATTCAGCATGGCCCTTTTGACCGATGCGAAGCGAGACTTCTTTGTAGCGCTGATTTGCCTTTCCAGGTTGCTTGGTTGGCCAAAAAGGGCGTATGCGTTTTTTCCTGAATATATTCAGGAAAAAACTCATACGCCCTTTTTGGCCAAGGGCATCATTGTCAAGGTTTTGCCGCTTTTCCTGTGCTTTAAAGGCGATACGAATCTACCTCCTGAAATCTGTTTCCTGCAATTCTGCCTTGCTTTCAAATCCTCTTCGTTGCCGTCCTTGAATATATTTGTGGACGAGAGTTATCATTTATAACTCTGCAGGTTTGTGAATTGCAGTGCCCCTGAGCTCCATTTTTCAACTCGCTTTCTTGGGAGCTGGCCGCAAAAGCGCAGGATTGCTTCAGGCCCTATTCGGGTTCCGGGCGGCAGGCTGATCCTGTGGTTAATTCTTCTTCCTCATGTGAAAATAGAGTGACCTGTGCCTGTCCCAACACCTAGAGCTAGTCTCCCATTGGTTCCCCCTCTTCCCGTTCATCCTTAGGACAAATTGCAACCTGTACGGAACAGGAGGTTAAAGATGCTGATTCTCCAAGGAGGGAGATTGCTAGTAAAGCGGCTGGAATGGCGAACCCGAGCACAAGGAGATGAGAAATGAGGTGCGTTTTAGAAACATTTCCCGATCACTCGGTGTACCATCTTCTGGGTTTCTCATGCATGTTTTCGGTGTAGGAAGATGCCCTTGAACCTGGAGATTTGGGACCCATGGGATGGGTACCACGCAGTATTACTTCAAAGGGTCTGCGTTTGCTCACCCAACCTCACCAAACCTCTCAGCCCCAAGTGTCCACCCTTATGTCTCAATCAGCTGTGGGTCTGGATATGGTCAATCCAGGTGGCATCACAGCCCCTGAACGAATGATGTAAGAATTTCTCTCTCTTTCACTGTCTTTGTTTCACGGGTTTTTAAAATTAATTGAGTTTTATAATGGGGTTTAGCTGCTTTTCACTGCTGTGTTTAAGCAGCTTTACACCCACTTGACTCACTTACAGAGAGATATCAATAAATAGGTGTTAAGATTCTTACTAGTCAGATATATTCTTGGGCGGTGAATAGGGGGTGTTGTGTCCGGTTCACTGAGCAAGGAGTAGGTCTTGTCTATTACATATTGGGTTTATGGAACGGTATCTGAGCTAATTTGAAACCCTTGTTTTATGCATCACCCCACCTCACCTTTCCCGTTAGGCAGCCATAGTGTGTTTTCTAACCGTGTGACTCTGTTCTGTTTTGTAATTCAGTTCAAGGGTAGCGGTTTTTACATTCCCTCTATAAGTGATATCTTATGATAAGTGTATTTTTCTGTGTGACTTATTTCACTTAGAATCGTCGTACCTAAATCCACTCATCATGCTGCTACTAGCCTTATGACGTTGATTTCATGGCTGAGTGATATTCCATTGTACATAAGGTCCACAACTTCTTTATCCATTTTTCTCTTTCCTGGGATGTTTAATGTGTAACGAAGTGGAGGTTCTTGTCAACAGAGCAGCCCTAAACTTTGGGGTGCTTGTGTCTTGCTGATTTTTAGTGTTCCCAATTTATACGCCCATGAGTGGAAGTGCCCTATGCTCTCTAAGCTGAGTATTGTAAATGTTTCAGGACACACCGTACACTTCTCCAGAGTGGCTGTTGGCAATTTACATCCCGCCCATCAGCGTAGCAAGGCTCCCGTTTCTCCGTGGCCTGTCCTGCATTTCTGGTTTTGACACTTTATTCAGCATGGCCCTTTTGACCGATGGGAAGCGAGACATTTTTGTAGCGCTGATTTGCCTTTCCAGGTTGCTTGGTTGGCCAAAAAGGGCGTATGCGTTTTTTCCTGAATATATTCAGGAAAAAACGCATACGCCCTTTTTGGCCAAGGGCATCATTGTCGAGGTTTTGCCGCTTTTCCTGTGCTTTAAAGGGGATTCGAATCTGCCTCCTGAAATCTGTTTCCTGCAATTCTGCCTTGCTTTCAAATCCTCTTTGTTGCCTTCCCTCAATATATTTGTAGACGAGAGTTATCATTTATAACTCTGCAGGGTTGTGAATTGCAGTGCCCCTGAGCTCCATTTTTCAACTCGCTCTCTTGGTAGCTGGCCGCAAAAGCGCAGGATTGCTTTAGGCCCTATTCTGCTTCCGGGCGGCAGACTGAGCCTGTGGTTAATTCTTTTTTCTGATGGGAAAATAGAGTGACCTGTGCCTGTCCCAACACCTAGAGCTAGTCTCTCATTGGTTCCCCCTCTTCCCGTTCATCCTCAGGACAAATTGCAACCTGTATGGAACAGGAGGTTAAAGGTCCTGATTCTTCAAGGAGGGAGATTGCTAGTAAAGCGGCTGGAATGGCGAACCCGAGCACAAGGAGATGAGAAATGAGGTGCGTTTTAGAAACATTTCCCGATCACTCGGTGTACCATCTTCTGGGTTTCTCATGCATGTTTTCGATGTAGGAAGATGCCCTTGAACCTTGAGATTTGGGACCCATGGGATGGGTACCACGCAGTATTACTTTAAAGGGTCTGCGTTTGCTCACCCAACCTCACCAAAACTCTCAGCCCCAAGAGTGTCCACCCTTATGTCTCAATCAGCTGCAGGTCTAGATATGGTCAATCCAGGTGGCATCACAGCCCCTTAACTAATTTTGTCAGAATTTCTCTCTCTTTCACTGTCTTTGTTTCACGGGTTTTTAAAATTAATTGAGTTTTATAATGGGGTTTAGCTGGTTTTCACTGCTATGTTTATGCAGCTTTACACCCACTTGACTCACTTACAGAGAGATATCTATACATAGGTTTTAAGATTCTTACTAGTCAGATATATTCTTGGGCGGTGAATAGGGGGTGTTGGGTCCAGTTCACTGAGCAAGGAGTAGGTCTTGTCTATTACATATTTGGTTTATGGAACGGTATCTGAGCTAATTTGAAACCCTTGTTTTATGCATCACCCCAACTCACCTTTCCCGTTAGGCAGCCATAGTGTGTTTTCTAAACGTGTGACTCTGTTCTGTTTTGTAATTCAGTTCAAGGGTAGAGGTTTTTACATTCCCTCTATAAGTGATATCTTATGATAAGTGTCTTTTTCTGTGTGACTTATTTCACTTAGAATCGTCGTACCTAAATCCACTCATCATGCTGCTACTAGCCTTATGACGTTGATTTCATGGCTGAGTGATATTCCATTGTACATAAGGACCACAACTTCTTTATCCATTTTTCTCTTTCGTGGGATATTTAAGGTGTAACAAAGTGGAGGATCTTGTCAACAGAGCAGCCCTAAACTTTGGGGTGCTTGTGTCTTGCTGATTTTTAGTTTTCCCAATTTATACGCCCATGAGTGGAAGTGCCCTATGCTCTCTAAGCTGAGTTTTTTAAATGTTTCAGGACACACCGTACACTTCTCCAGAGTGGCTGTTGGCAATTTACATCCCGCCCATCAGCGTAGCAAGGCTCCCGTTTCTCCATGGCCTGTCCTGCATTTCTGGTTCTGACCCTTTATTCAGCATGGCCCTGTTGACCGATGCGAAGCGAGACTTCTTTGTAGCGCTGATTTGCCTTTCCAGGTTGCTTGGTTGGCCAAAAAGGGCGTATGCGTTTTTTCCTGAATATATTCAGGAAAAAACGCATACGCCCTTTTTGGCCAAGGGCATCATTGTCGAGGTTTTGCCGCTTTTCCTGTGCTTTAAAGGCGATTCGAATCTACCTCCTGAAATCTGTTTCCTGCAATTCTGCCTTGCTTTCAAATCCTCTTCGTTGCCTTCCTTGAATATATTTGTTGACGAGAGTTATCATTTATAACTCTGCAGGTTTGTGAATTGCAGTGCCCCTGAGCTCCATTTTTCAACTCGCTTTCTTGGGAGCTGGCCGCAAAAGCGCAGGATTGCTTCAGGCCCTATTCGGGTTCCGGGCGGCAGGCTGAGCCTGTGGTTAATTCTTCTTCCTAATGGGAAAATAGAGTGACCTGTGCCTGTCCCAACACCTAGAGCTAGTCTCCCATTGGTTCCCCCTCTTCCCGTTCATCCTCAGGACAAATTGCAACCTGTACGGAACAGGAGGTTAAAGATGCTGATTCTCCAAGGAGGGAGATTGCTAGTAAAGCGGCTGGAATGGCGAACCCGAGCACAAGGAGATGAGAAATGAGGTGCGTTTTAGAAACATTTCCCGATCACTCGGTGTACCATCTTCTGGGTTTCTCATGCATGTTTTCGGTGTAGGAAGATGCCCTTGAACCTGGAGATTTGGGACCCATGGGATGGGTACCACGCAGTATTACTTCAAAGGGTCTGCGTTTGCTCACCCAACCTCACCAAACCTCTCAGCCCCAAGTGTCCACCCTTATGTCTCAATCAGCTGTGGGTCTGGATATGGTCAATCCAGGTGGCATCACAGCCCCTGAACGAATTTTGTAAGAATTTCTCTCTCTTTCACTCTCTTTGTTTCACGGGTTTTTAAAATTAATTGAGTTTTATAATGGGGTTTAGCTGCTTTTCACTGCTGTTTTTAAGCAGCTTTACACCCACTTGACTCACTTACAGAGAGATATCAATAAATAGGTTTTAAGATTCTTACTAGTCAGATATATTCTTGGGCGGTGAATAGGGGGTGTTGTGTCCGGTTCACTGAGCAAGGAGTAGGTCTTGTCTATTACATATTGGGTTTATGGAACGGTATCTGAGCTAATTTGAAACCCTTGTTTTATGCATCACCCCACCTCAACTTTCCCGTTAGGCAGCCATAGTGTGTTTTCTAAACGTGTGACTCTGTTCTGTTTTGTAATTCAGTTCAAGGGTAGCGGTTTTTACATTCCCTCTATAAGTGATATCTTATGATAAGTGTCTTTTTCTGTGTGACTTATTTCACTTAGAATCGTCGTACCTAAATCCACTCATCATGCTGCTACTAGCCTTATGACGTTGATTTCATGGCTGAGTGATATTCCAATGTACATAAGGACCACAACTTCTTTATCCATTTTTCTCTTTCCTGGGATATTTAAGGTGTAACGAAGTGGAGGTTCTTGTCAACAGAGCAGCCCTAAACTTTGGGGTGCTTGTGTCTTGCTGACTTTTAGTTTTCCCAATTTATACGCCCATGAGTGGAAGTGCCCTATGCTCTCTAAGCTGAGTTTTGTAAATGTTTCAGGACACACCGTACACTTCTCCAGAGTGGCTGTTGGCAATTTACATCCCGCCCATCAGCGTAGCAAGGCTCCCGTTTCTCCGTGGCCTGTCCTGCATTTCTGGTTTTGACACTTTATTCAGCATTTCCCTTTTGACCGATGGGAAGCGAGACTTCTTTGTAGCACTAATTTGCCTTTCCAGGTTGCTTGGTTGGCCAAAATGGGCGTATGCGTTTTTTCCTGAATATATTCAGGAAAAAACGCATACGCCCTTTTTGGCCAAGGGCATCATTGTCGAGGTTTTGCCACTTTTCCTGTGCTTTAAAGGCGATTCGAATCTGCCTCCTGAAATCTGTTTCCTGCAATTCTGCCTTGCTTTCAAATCCTCTTTGTGGCCTTCCCTCAATATATTTGTAGACGAGAGTTATCATTTATAACTCTGCAGGGTTGTGAATTGCAGTAACCCTGAGCTCCATTTTTCAACTCGCTCTCTTGGGATCTGGCCGCAAATGCGCAGGATTGCTTTAGGCCCTATTCTGCTTCCGGGCGGCAGACTGAGCCTGTGGTTAATTCTTCTTCCTGATGGGAAAATAGAGTGACCTGTGCCTGTCCCAACACCTAGGGCTAGTCTCTCATTGGTTCCCCCTCTTCCCGTTCACCCTCAGGAAATATTGCAACCTGTATGGAACAGGAAGTTAAAGGTGCTGATTCTCCAAGGAGGGAGATTGCTAGTAAAGCGGCTGGAATGGCGAACCCGAGCACAAGGAGATGAGAAATGAGGTGCGTTTTAGAAACCTTTCCCGATCACTCGGTGTACCATCTTCTGGGTTTCTCATGCATGTTTTCGATGTAGGATGATGCCCTTGAACCTGGAGATTTGGGACCCATGGGATGGGTACCACGCAGTATTACTTTAAAGGGTCTGCGTTTGCTCACCCAACCTCACCAAACCTCTCAGCCCCAAGTGTCCACCCTTATGTCTCAATCAGCTGCGGGTCTAGATATGGTCAATCCAGGTGGCATCACAGCCCCTGAACGAATTTTGTAAGAATTTCTCTCTCTTTCACTCTCTTTGTTTCACGGGTTTTTTTAAATTAATTGAGTTTTATAATGGGGTTTAGCTGCTTTTCACTGCTGTCTTTATGCCGCTTTACACCCACTTGACTCACTTACAGAGAGATATCAATACATAGGTTTTAAGATTATTACTAGTCAGATATAATCTTGGGCGGTGAATAGTGGGTGTTGAGTCCAGTTCACTGAGCAAGGAGTAGGTCTTGTCTATTACATATTGGGTTTATGGAACGGTATCTGAGCTAATTTGAAACCCTTGTTTTAGGCATCACCCCACCTCACCTTTCCCGTTAAGCAGCTATAGTGTGTTTTCTAAACGTGTGACTCTGTTCTGTTTTGTAATTCAGTTCAAGTGTAGCGGTTTTTCCATTCCCTCTATAAGTGATATCTTATGGCAAGTGTCTTTTTCTGTGTGACTTATTTCACTTAGAATCGTCGTACCTAAATCCACTCATCATGCTGCTACTAGCCTTATGACGTTGATTTCATGGCTGAGTGATATTCCTTTGTACATAAGGACCACAACTTCTTTATCCATTTTTCTCTTTCCTGGGATATTTAAGGTGTAACGAAGTGGAGGTTCTTGTCAAGAGAGCAGCCCTAAACTTTGGGGTGCCTGTGTCTTGCTGATTTTTAGTTTTCCCAATGCATACGCCCATGAGTGGAAGTGCCCTATGCTCTCTAAGCTGTGTTTTTTAGATGTTTCAGGACACACCGTACACTTCTCCAGAGTGGCTGTTGGCAATTTACATCCCGCCCATCAGCGTAGCAAGGCTCCCGTTTCTCCATGGCCTGTCCTGCATTTCTGGTTCTGACCCTTTATTCAGCATGGCCCTTTTGACCGATGCGAAGCGAGACTTCTTTGTAGCGCTGATTTGCCTTTCCAGGTTGCTTGGTTGGCCAAAAAGGGCGTATGCGTTTTTTCCTGAATATATTCAGGAAAAAACTCATACGCCCTTTTTGGCCAAGGGCATCATTGTCAAGGTTTTGCCGCTTTTCCTGTGCTTTAAAGGCGATACGAATCTACCTCCTGAAATCTGTTTCCTGCAATTCTGCCTTGCTTTCAAATCCTCTTCGTTGCCGTCCTTGAATATATTTGTGGACGAGAGTTATCATTTATAACTCTGCAGGTTTGTGAATTGCAGTGCCCCTGAGCTCCATTTTTCAACTCGCTTTCTTGGGAGCTGGCCGCAAAAGCGCAGGATTGCTTCAGGCCCTATTCGGGTTCCGGGCGGCAGGCTGAGCCTGTGGTTAATTCTTCTTCCTGATGGGAAAATAGAGTGACCTGTGCCTGTCCCAACACCTAGAGCTAGTCTCCCATTGGTTCCCCCTCTTCCCGTTCATCCTCAGGACAAATTGCAACCTGTACGGAACAGGAGGTTAAAGATGCTGATTCTCCAAGGAGGGAGATTGCTAGTAAAGCGGCTGGAATGGCGAACCCGAGCAAAAGGAGATGAGAAATGAGGTGCGTTTTAGAAACATTTCCCGATCACTCGGTGTACCATCTTCTGGGTTTCTCATGCATGTTTTCGGTGTAGGAAGATGCCCTTGAACCTGGAGATTTGGGACCCATGGGATGGGTACCACGCAGTATTACTTCAAAGGGTCTGCATTTGCTCACCCAACCTCACCAAACCTCTCAGCCCCAAGTGTCCACCCTTATGTCTCAATCAGCTGTGGGTCTGGATATGGTCAATCCAGGTGGCATCACAGCCCCTGAACGAATTTTGTAAGAATTTCTCTCTCTTTCACTCTCTTTGTTTCACGGGTTTTTAAAATTAATTGAGTTTTATAATGGGGTTTAGCTGCTTTTCACTGCTGTTTTTAAGCAGCTTTACACCCACTTGACTCACTTACAGAGAGATATCAATAAATAGGTTTTAAGATTCTTACTAGTCAGATATATTCTTGGGCGGTGAATAGGGGGTGTTGTGTCCGGTTCACTGAGCAAGGAGTAGGTCTTGTCTATTACATATTGGGTTTATGGAACGGTATCTGAGCTAATTTGAAACCCTTGTTTTATGCATCACCCCACCTCAACTTTCCCGTTAGGCAGCCATAGTGTGTTTTCTAAACGTGTGACTCTGTTCTGTTTTGTAATTCAGTTCAAGGGTAGCGGTTTTTACATTCCCTCTATAAGTGATATCGTATGGCAAGTGTCTTTTTCTGTGTGACTTATTTCACTTAGAATCGTCGTACCTAAATCCACTCATCATGCTGCTACTAGCCTTATGACGTTGATTTCATGGCTGAGTGATATTCCTTTGTACATAAGGACCACAACTTCTTTATCCATTTTTCTCTTTCCTGGGATATTTAAGGTGTTACGAAGTGGAGGTTCTTGTCAACAGAGCTTCCCTAAACTTTGGGGTGCTTGTGTCTTGCTGATTTTTAGTTTTCCCAATTTATACGCCCATGAGTGGAAGTGCCCTATGCTCTCTAAGCTGAGTTTTGTAAATGTTTCAGGACACACCGTACACTTCTCCAGAGTGGCTGCTGGCAATTTACATCCCGCCCATCAGCGTAGCAAGGCTCCCGTTTCTCCGTGGCCTGTCCTGCATTTCTGGTTTTGACACTTTATTCAGCATGGCCCTTTTGACCGATGCGAAGCGAGACTTCTTTGTAGCGCTGATTTGCCTTTCCAGGTTGCTTGGTTGGCCAAAAAGGGCGTATGCGTTTTTTCCTGAATATATTCAGGAAAAAACGCATACGCCCTTTTTGGCCAAGGGCATCATTGTCGAGGTTTTGCCGCTTTTCCTGTGCTTTAAAGGCGATTCGAATCTGCCTCCTGAAATCTGTTTCCTGCAATTCTTCCTTGCTTTCAAATCCTCTTTGTTGCCTTCCCTCAATATATTTGTAGACGAGAGTTATCATTTATAACTCTGCAGGGTTGTGAATTGCAGTAACCCTGAGCTCCATTTTTCAACTCGCTCTCTTGGGATCTGGCCGCAAATGCGCAGGATTGCTTTAGGCCCTATTCTGCTTCCGGGCGGCAGACTGAGCCTGTGGTTAATTCTTCTTCCTGATGGGAAAATAGAGTGACCTGTGACTGTCCCAACACCTAGGGCTAGTCTCTCATTGGTTCCCCCTCTTCCCGTTCACCCTCAGGACAAATTGCAACCTGTATGGAACAGGAAGTTAAAGGTGCTGATTCTCCAAGGAGGGAGATTGCTAGTAAAGCGGCTGGAATGGCGAACCCGAGCACAAGGAGATGAGAAATGAGGTGCGTTTTAGAAACCTTTCCCGATCACTCGGTGTACCATCTTCTGGGTTTCTCATGCATGTTTTCGATGTAGGAAGATGCCCTTGAACCTGGAGATTTGGGACCCATGGGATGGGTACCACGCAGTATTAATTTAAAGGGTCTGCGTTTGCTCACCCAACCTCACCAAACCTCTCAGCCCCAAGTGTCTACCCTTATGTCTCAATCAGCTGCGGGTCTAGATATGGTCAATCCAGGTGGCATCACAGCCCCTGAACGAATTTTGTCAGAATTTCTCTCTCTTTCACTCTCTTTGTTTCACGGGTTTTTTTTAAATTAATTGAGTTTTATAATGGGGTTTAGCTGCTTTTCACTGCTGTCTTTATGCCGCTTTACACCCACTTGACTCACTTACAGAGAGATATCAATACATAGGTTTTAAGATTATTACTAGTCAGATATAATCTTGGGCGGTGAATAGTGGGTGTTGAGTCCAGTTCACTGAGCAAGGAGTAGGTCTTGTCTATTACATATTGGGTTTATGGAACGGTATCTGAGCTAATTTGAAACCCTTGTTTTAGGCATCACCCCACCTCACCTTTCCCGTTAAGCAGCTATAGTGTGTTTTCTAAACGTGTGACTCTGTTCTGTTTTGTAATTCAGTTCAAGTGTAGCGGTTTTTCCATTCCCTCTATAAGTGATATCTTATGGCAAGTGTCTTTTTCTGTGTGACTTATTTCACTTAGAATCGTCGTACCTAAATCCACTCATCATGCTGCTACTAGCCTTATGACGTTGATTTCATGGCTGAGTGATATTCCTTTGTACATAAGGACCACAACTTCTTTATCCATTTTTCTCTTTCCTGGGATATTTAAGGTGTAACGAAGTGGAGGTTCTTGTCAACAGAGCAGCCCTAAACTTTGGGGTGCCTGTGTCTTGCTGATTTTTAGTTTTCCCAATGCATACGCCCATGACTGGAAGTGCCCTATGCTCTCTAAGCTGTGTTTTTTAGATGTTTCAGGACACACCGTACACTTCTCCAGAGTGGCTGTTGGCAATTTACATCCCGCCCATCAGCGTAGCAAGGCTCCCGTTTCTCCATGGCCTGTCCTGCATTTCTGGTTCTGACCCTTTATTCAGCATGGCCCTTTTGACCGATGCGAAGCGAGAGTTCTTTGTAGCGCTGATTTGCCTTTCCAGGTTGCTTGGTTGGCCAAAAAGGGCGTATGCGTTTTTTCCTGAATATATTCAGGAAAAAACGCATACGCCCTTTTTGGCCAAGGGCATCATTGTCAAGGTTTTGCCGCTTTTCCTGTGCTTTAAAGGCGATACGAATCTACCTCCTGAAATCTTTTTCCTGCAATTCTGCCTTGCTTTCAAATCCTCTTCGTTGCCTTCCTTGAATATATTTGTGGACGAGAGTTATCATTTATAACTCTGCAGGTTTGTGAATTGCAGTGCCCCTGAGCTCCATTTTTCAACTCGCTTTCTTGGGAGCTGGCCGCAAAAGCGCAGGATTGCTTCAGGCCCTATTCGGGTTCCGGGCGGCAGACTGAGCCTGTGGTCAATTATTCTTCCTGATGGGAAAATAGAGTGACCTGTGCCTGTCCCAACACCTAGAGCTAGTCTCCCATTGGTTCCCCCTCTTCCCGTTCATCCTCAGGACAAATTGCAACCTGTCCGGAACAGGAGGTTAAAGCTGCTGATTCTCCAAGGAGGGAGATTGCTAGTAAAGCGGCTGGAATGGCGAACCCGAGCAAAAGGAGATGAGAAATGAGGTGCGTTTTAGAAACATTTCCCGATCACTCGGTGTACCATCTTCTGGGTTTCTCATGCATGTTTTCGGTGTAGGAAGATGCCCTTGAACCTGGAGATTTGGGACCCATGGGATGGGTACCACGCAGTATTACTTTAAAGGGTCTGTGTTTGCTCACCCAACCTCACCAAACCTCTGAGCCCCAAGTGTCCACCCTTATGTCTCAATCAGCTGTGGGTCTAGATATGGTCAATCCAGGTGGCATCACAGCCCCTGAACGAATTTTGTAAGAATTTCTCTCTCTTTCACTCTCTTTGTTTCACGGGTTTTTTAAATCAATTGAGTTTTATAATGGGGTTTAGCTGCTTTTAACTGCTGTGTTTATGCAGCTATACACCCAGTTGACTCACTTACAGAGAGATATCAATACATAGGTTTTAAGATTCTTACTAGTCAGATATATTCTTGGGCCGTGAATAGGGGGTGTTGAGTCCGGTTCACTGAGCAAGGAGTAGGTCTTTTCTATTACATATTGGGTTTATGGAACGGTATCTGAGCTAATTTGAAACCCTTGTTTTATGCATCACCCCACCTCACCTTTCCCGTTAGGCAGCCATAGTGTGTTTTCTAACCGTGTGACTCTGTTCTGTTTTGTAATTCAGTTCAAGGGTAGCGGTTTTTACATTCCCTCTATAAGTGATATCTTATGATAAGTGTATTTTTCTGTGTGACTTATTTCACTTAGAATCGTCGTACCTAAATCCACTCATCATGCTGCTACTAGCCTTATGACGTTGATTTCATGGCTGAGTGATATTCCATTGTACATAAGGACCACAACTTCTTTATCCATTTTTCTCTTTCCTGGGATGTTTAATGTGTAACGAAGTGGAGGTTCTTGTCAACAGAGCAGCCCTAAACTTTGGGGTGCTTGTGTCTTGCTGATTTTTAGTGTTCCCAATTTATACGCCCATGAGTGGAAGTGCCCTATGCTCTCTAAGCTGAGTATTGTAAATGTTTCAGGACACACCGTACACTTCTCCAGAGTGGCTGTTGGCAATTTACATCCCGCCCATCAGCGTAGCAAGGCTCCCGTTTCTCCGTGGCCTTTCCTGCATTTCTGGTTTTGACACTTTATTCAGCATGGCCCTTTTGACCGATGGGACGCGAGACTTCTTTGTAGCGCTGATTTGCCTTTCCAGGTAGCTTGGTTGGCCAAAAAGGGCGTATGCGTTTTTTCCTGAATATATTCAGGAAAAAACGCATACGCCCTTTTTGGCCAAGGGCATCATTGTCGAGGTTTTGCCTCTTTTCCTGTGCTTTAAAGGCGATTCGAATCTGCCTCCTGAAATCTGTTTCCTGCAATTCTGCCTTGCTTTCAAATCCTCTTTGTTGCCTTCCCTCAATATATTTGTAGACGAGAGTTATCATTTATAACTCTGCAGGTTTGTGAATTGCAGTGCCCCTGAGCTCCACTTTTCGACTCGCTTTCTTGTTTGCTGGCAGAAAAAGCTCAGGATTGCTTCAGGCCCTATTCTGCTTCCGGGCGGCAGACTGAGCCTGTGGTTAATTCTTTTTCCTGATGGGAAAATAGAGTGACCTGTGCCTGTCCCAACACCTAGAGCTAGTCTCTCACTGGTTCCCCCTCTTCCCGTTCATCCTCAGGACAAATTGCAACCTGTACGGAACAGGAGGTTAAAGGTGCCGATTCTTCAAGGAGGGAGATTGCTAGTAAAGCGGCTGGAATGGCAAACCCGAGCACAAGGAGATGAGAAATGAGGTGCGTTTTAGAAACCTTTCCCGATCACTCGGTGTACCATCTTCTGGGTTTCTCATGCATGTTTTCGATGTAGGAAGATGCCCTTGATCCTGGAGATTTGGGACCCATGGGATGGGTACCACGCAGTATTACTTTAAAGGGTCTGCGTTTGCTCACCCAACCTCACCAAACCTCTCAGCCCCAAGAGTGTCCACCCTTATGTCGCAATCAGCTGTGGGTCTAGATATGGTCAATTCAGGTGGCATCACAGCCCCTGAACGAATTTTGTCAGAATTTCTCTCTCTTTCACTGTCTTTGTTTCACGGGTTTTTAAAAGTAATTGATTTTTATAATGGGGTTTAGCTGCTTTTCACTGCTGTCTTTATGCCGCTTTACACCCACTTGACTCACTTACAGAGAGATATCAATACATAGGTTTTAAGATTATTACTAGTCAGATATAATCTTGGGCGGTGAATAGTGGGTGTTGAGTCCAGTTCACTGAGCAAGGAGTAGGTCTTGTCTATTACATATTGGGTTTATGGAACGGTATCTGAGCTAATTTGAAACCCTTGTTTTAGGCATCACCCCACCTCACCTTTCCCGTTAAGCAGCTATAGTGTGTTTTCTAAACGTGTGACTCTGTTCTGTTTTGTAATTCAGTTCAAGTGTAGCGGTTTTTCCATTCCCTCTATAAGTGATATCTTATGGCAAGTGTCTTTTTCTGTGTGACTTATTTCACTTAGAATCGTCGTACCTAAATCCACTCATCATGCTGCTACTAGCCTTATGACGTTGATTTCATGGCTGAGTGATATTCCTTTGTACATAAGGACCACAAATTCTTTATCCATTTTTCTCTTTCCTGGGATATTTAAGGTGTAACGAAGTGGAGGTTCTTGTCAACAGAGCAGCCCTAAACTTTGGGGTGCCTGTGTCTTGCTGATTTTTAGTTTTCCCAATGCATACGCCCATGAGTGGAAGTGCCCTATGCTCTCTAAGCTGTGTTTTTTAGATGTTTCAGGACACACCGTACACTTCTCCAGAGTGGCTGTTGGCAATTTACATCCCGCCCATCAGCGTAGCAAGGCTCCCGTTTCTCCATGGCCTGTCCTGCATTTCTGGTTCTGACCCTTTATTCAGCATGGCCCTGTTGACCGATGCGAAGCGAGACTTCTTTGTAGCGCTGATTTGCCTTTCCAGGTTGCTTGGTTGGCCAAAAAGGGCGTATGCGTTTTTTCCTGAATATATTCAGGAAAAAACGCATACGCCCTTTTTGGCCAAGGGCATCATTGTCGAGGTTTTGCCGCTTTTCCTGTGCTTTAAAGGTGATTCGAATCTACCTCCTGAAATCTGTTTCCTGCAATTCTGCCTTGCTTTCAAATCCTCTTCGTTGCCTTCCCTCAATATATTTGTGGACGAGAGTTATCATTTATAACTCTGCAGGTTTGTGAATTGCAGTGCCCCTGAGCTCCATTTTTCAACTCGCTTTCTTGGGAGCTGGCCGCAAAAGCGCAGGATTGCTTCAGGCCCTATTCGGGTTCCGGGCGGCAGGCTGAGCCTGTGGTTAATTCTTCTTCCTGATGGGAAAATAGAGTGACCTGTGACTGTCCCAACACCTAGAGCTAGTCTCCCATTGGTTCCCCGTCTTCCCGTTCATCCTTAGGACAAATTGCAACCTGTACGGAACAGGAGGTTAAAGATGCTGATTCTCCAAGGAGGGAGATTGCTAGTAAAGCGGCTGGAATGGCGAACCCGAGCACAAGGAGATGAGAAATGAGGTGCGTTTTAGAAACATTTCCCGATCACTCGGTGTACCATCTTCTGGGTTTCTCATGCATGTTTTCGGTGTAGGAAGATGCCCTTGAACCTGGAGATTTGGGACCCATGGGATGGGTACCACGCAGTATTACTTCAAAGGGTCTGCGTTTGCTCACCCAACCTCACCAAACCTCTCAGCCCCATGTGTCCACCCTTATGTCTCAATCAGCTGTGGGTCTAGATATGGTCAATCCAGGTGGCATCACAGCCCCTGAACGAATGATGTAAGAATTTCTCTCTCTTTCACTCTCTTTGTTTCACGGGTTTTTAAAATTAATTGAGTTTTATAATGGGGTTTAGCTGCTTTTCACTGCTGTGTTTAAGCAGCTTTACACCCACTTGACTCACTTACAGAGAGATATCAATAAATAGGTTTTAAGATTCTTACTAGTCAGATATATTCTTGGGCGGTGAATAGGGGGTGTTGTGTCCGGTTCACTGAGCAAGGAGTAGGTCTTGTCTATTACATATTGGGTTTATGGAACGGTATCTGAGCTAATTTGAAACCCTTGTTTTATGCATCACCCCACCTCACCTTTCCCGTTAGGCAGCCATAGTGTGTTTTCTAACCGTGTGACTCTGTTCTGTTTTGTAATTCAGTTCAAGGGTAGCGGTTTTTACATTCCCTCTATAAGTGATATCTTATGATAAGTGTATTTTTCTGTGTGACTTATTTCACTTAGAATCGTCGTACCTAAATCCACTCATCATGCTGCTACTAGCCTTATGACGTTGATTTCATGGCTGAGTGATATTCCATTGTACATAAGGACCACATCTTCTTTATCCATTTTTCTCTTTCCTGGGATGTTTAATGTGTAACGAAGTGGAGGTTCTTGTCAACAGAGCAGCCCTAAACTTTGGGGTGCTTGTGTCTTCCTGATTTTTAGTGTTCCCAATTTATACGCCCATGAGTGGAAGTGCCCTATGCTCTCTAAGCTGAGTATTGTAAATGTTTCAGGACACACCGTACACTTCTCCAGAGTGGCTGTTGGCAATTTACATCCCGCCCATCAGCGTAGCAAGGCTCCCGTTTCTCCGTGGCCTGTCCTGCATTTCTGGTTTTGACACTTTATTCAGCATGGCCCTTTTGACCGATGGGAAGCGAGACATTTTTGTAGCGCTGATTTGCCTTTCCAGGTTGCTTGGTTGGCCAAAAAGGGCGTATGCGTTTTTTCCTGAATATATTCAGGAAAAAACGCATACGCCCTTTTTGGCCAAGGGCATCATTGTCGAGGTTTTGCCGCTTTTCCTGTGCTTTAAAGGCGATTCGAATCTGCCTCCTGAAATCTGTTTCCTGCAATTCTGCCTTGCTTTCAAATCCTCTTTGTTGCCTTCCCTCAATATATTTGTAGACGAGAGTTATCATTTATAACTCTGCAGGGTTGTGAATTGCAGTGCCCCTGAGCTCCATTTTTCAACTCGCTCTCTTGGTAGCTGGCCGCAAAAGCGCAGGATTGCTTTAGGCCCTATTCTGCTTCCGGGCGGCAGACTGAGCCTGTGGTTAATTCTTTTTTCTGATGGGAAAATAGAGTGACCTGTGCCTGTCCCAACACCTAGAGCTAGTCTCTCATTGGTTCCCCCTCTTCCCGTTCATCCTCAGGACAAATTGCAACCTGTATGGAACAGGAGGTTAAAGGTCCTGATTCTTCAAGGAGGGAGATTGCTAGTAAAGCGGCTGGAATGGCGAACCCGAGCACAAGGAGATGAGAAATGAGGTGCGTTTTAGAAACCTTTCCCGATCACTCGGTGTACCATCTTCTGGGTTTCTCATGCATGTTTTCGATGTAGGAAGATGCCCTTGAACCTGGAGATTTGGGACCCATGGGATGGGTACCACGCAGTATTACTTTAAAGGGTCTGCGTTTGCTCACCCAACCTCACCAAAACTCTCAGCCCCAAGAGTGTCCACCCTTAAGTCTCAATCAGCTGCAGGTCTAGATATGGTCAATCCAGGTGGCATCACAGCCCCTTAACTAATTTTGTCAGAATTTCTCTCTCTTTCACTGTCTTTGTTTCACGGGTTTTTAAAATTAATTGAGTTTTATAATGGGGTTTAGCTGATTTTCACTGCTATGTTTATGCAGCTTTACACCCACTTGACTCACTTACAGAGAGATATCTATACATATGTTTTAAGATTCTTACTAGTCAGATATATTCTTGGGCGGTGAATAGGGGGTGTTGGGTCCAGTTCACTGAGCAAGGAGTAGGTCTTGTCTATTACATATTTGGTTTATGGAACGGTATCTGAGCTAATTTGAAACCCTTGTTTTATGCATCACCCCAACTCACCTTTCCCGTTAGGCAGCCATAGTGTGTTTTCTAAACGTGTGACTCTGTTCTGTTTTGTAATTCAGTTCAAGGGTAGAGGTTTTTACATTCCCTCTATAAGTGATATCTTATGATAAGTGTCTTTTTCTGTGTGACTTATTTCACTTAGAATCGTCGTACCTAAATCCACTCATCATGCTGCTACTAGCCTTATGACGTTGATTTCATGGCTGAGTGATATTCCATTGTACATAAGGACCACAACTTCTTTATCCATTTTTCTCTTTCGTGGGATATTTAAGGTGTAACAAAGTGGAGGATCTTGTCAACAGAGCAGCCCTAAACTTTGGTGTGCTTGTGTCTTGCTGATTTTTAGTTTTCCCAATTTATACGCCCATGAGTGGAAGTGCCCTATGCTCTCTAAGCTGAGTTTTGTAAATGTTTCAGGACACACCGTACACTTCTCCAGAGTGGCTGTTGGCAATTTACATCCCGCCCATCAGCGTAGCAAGGCTCCCGTTTCTCCATGGCCTGTCCTGCATTTCTGGTTCTGACCCTTTATTCAGCATGGCCCTTTTGACCGATGCGAAGCGAGACTTCTTTGTAGCGCTGATTTGCCTTTCCAGGTTGCTTGGTTGGCCAAAAAGGGCGTATGCGTTTTTTCCTGAATATATTCAGGAAAAAACGCATACGCCCTTTTTGGCCAAGGGCATCATTGTCGAGGTTTTGCCGCTTTTCCTGTGCTTTAAAGGCGATTCGAATCTACCTCCTGAAATCTGTTTCCTGCAATTCTGCCTTGCTTTCAAATCCTCTTCGTTGCCTTCCTTGAATATATTTGTGGACGAGAGTTATCATTTATAACTCTGCAGGTTTGTGAATTGCAGTGCCCCTGAGCTCCATTTTTCAACTCGCTTTCTTGGGAGCTGGCCGCAAAAGCGCAGGATTGCTTCAGGCCCTATTCGGGTTCCGGGCGGCAGGCTGAGCCTGTGGTTAATTCTTCTTCCTGATGGGAAAATAGAGTGACCTGTGCCTGTCCCAACACCTAGAGCTAGTCTCCCATTGGTTCCCCCTCTTCCCGTTCATCCTCAGGACAAATTGCAACCTGTACGGAACAGGAGGTTAAAGATGCTGATTCTCCAAGGAGGGAGATTGCTAGTAAAGCGGCTGGAATGGCGAACCCGAGCACAAGGAGATGAGAAATGAGGTGCGTTTTAGAAACATTTCCCGATCACTCGGTGTACCATCTTCTGGGTTTCTCATGCATGTTTTCGGTGTAGGAAGATGCCCTTGAACCTGGAGATTTGGGACCCATGGGATGGGTACCACGCAGTATTACTTCAAAGGGTCTGCGTTTGCTCACCCAACCTCACCAAACCTCTCAGCCCCAAGTGTCCACCCTTATGTCTCAATCAGCTGTGGGTCTGGATATGGTCAATCCAGGTGGCATCACAGCCCCTGAACGAATTTTGTAAGAATTTCTCTCTCTTTCACTCTCTTTGTTTCACGGGTTTTTAAAATTAATTGAGTTTTATAATGGGGTTTAGCTGCTTTTCACTGCTGTTTTTAAGCAGCTTTACACCCACTTGACTCACTTACAGAGAGATATCAATAAATAGGTTTTAAGATTCTTACTACTCAGATATATTCTTGGGCGGTGAATAGGGGGTGTTGTGTCCGGTTCACTGAGCAAGGAGTAGGTCTTGTCTATTACATATTGGGTTTATGGAACGGTATCTGAGCTAATTTGAAACCTTTGTTTTATGCATCACCCCACCTCAACTTTCCCGTTAGGCAGCCATAGTGTGTTTTCTAAACGTGTGACTCTGTTCTGTTTTGTAATTCAGTTCAAGGGTAGCGGTTTTTACATTCCCTCTATAAGTGATATCTTATGATAAGTGTCTTTTTCTGTGTGACTTATTTCACTTAGAATCGTCGTACCTAAATCCACTCATCATGCTGCTACTAGCCTTATGACGTTGATTTCATGGCTGAGTGATATTCCAATGTACATAAGGACCACAACTTCTTTATCCATTTTTCTCTTTCCTGGGATATTTAAGGTGTAACGAAGTGGAGGTTCTTGTCAACAGAGCAGCCCTAAACTTTGGGGTGCTTGTGTCTTGCTGACTTTTAGTTTTCCCAATTTATACGCCCATGAGTGGAAGTGCCCTATGCTCTCTAAGCTGAGTTTTGTAAATGTTTCAGGACACACCGTACACTTCTCCAGAGTGGCTGTTGGCAATTTACATCCCGCCCATCAGCGTAGCAAGGCTCCCGTTTCTCCGTGGCCTGTCCTGCATTTCTGGTTTTGACACTTTATTCAGCATTTCCGTTTTGACCGATGGGAAGCGAGACTTCTTTGTAGCACTAATTTGCCTTTCCAGGTTGCTTGGTTGGCCAAAATGGGCGTATGCGTTTTTTCCTGAATATATTCAGGAAAAAACGCATACGCCCTTTTTGGCCAAGGGCATCATTGTCGAGGTTTTGCCACTTTTCCTGTGCTTTAAAGGCGATTCGAATCTGCCTCCTGAAATCTGTTTCCTGCAATTCTGCCTTGCTTTCAAATCCTCTTTGTGGCCTTCCCTCAATATATTTGTAGACGAGAGTTATCATTTATAACTCTGCAGGGTTGTGAATTGCAGTAACCCTGAGCTCCATTTTTCAACTCGCTCTCTTGGGATCTGGCCGCAAATGCGCAGGATTGCTTTAGGCCCTATTCTGCTTCCGGGCGGCAGACTGAGCCTGTGGTTAATTCTTCTTCCTGATGGGAAAATAGAGTGACCTGTGCCTGTCCCAACACCTAGGGCTAGTCTCTCATTGGTTCCCCCTCTTCCCGTTCACCCTCAGGAAATATTGCAACCTGTATGGAACAGGAAGTTAAAGGTGCTGATTCTCCAAGGAGGGAGATTGCTAGTAAAGCGGCTGGAATGGCGAACCCGAGCACAAGGAGATGAGAAATGAGGTGCGTTTTAGAAACCTTTCCCGATCACTCGGTGTACCATCTTCTGGGTTTCTCATGCATGTTTTCGATGTAGGATGATGCCCTTGAACCTGGAGATTTGGGACCCATGGGATGGGTACCACGCAGTATTACTTTAAAGGGTCTGCGTTTGCTCACCCAACCTCACCAAACCTCTCAGCCCCAAGTGTCCACCCTTATGTCTCAATCAGCTGCGGGTCTAGATATGGTCAATCCAGGTGGCATCACAGCCCCTGAACGAATTTTGTAAGAATTTCTCTCTCTTTCACTCTCTTTGTTTCACGGGTTTTTTTTAAATTAATTGAGTTTTATAATGGGGTTTAGCTGCTTTTCACTGCTGTCTTTATGCCGCTTTACACCCACTTGACTCACTTACAGAGAGATATCAATACATAGGTTTTAAGATTATTACTAGTCAGATATAATCTTGGGCGGTGAATAGTGGGTGTTGAGTCCAGTTCACTGAGCAAGGAGTAGGTCTTGTCTATTACATACTGGGTTTATGGAACGGTATCTGAGCTAATTTGAAACCCTTGTTTTAGGCATCACCCCACCTCACCTTTCCCGTTAAGCAGCTATAGTGTGTTTTCTAAACGTGTGACTCTGTTCTGTTTTGTAATTCAGTTCAAGTGTAGCGGTTTTTCCATTCCCTCTATAAGTGATATCTTATGGCAAGTGTCTTTTTCTGTGTGACTTATTTCACTTAGAATCGTCGTACCTAAATCCACTCATCATGCTGCTACTAGCCTTATGACGTTGATTTCATGGCTGAGTGATATTCCTTTGTACATAAGGACCACAACTTCTTTATCCATTTTTCTCTTTCCTGGGATATTTATGGTGTAACGAAGTGGAGGTTCTTGTCAAGAGAGCAGCCCTAAACTTTGGGGTGCCTGTGTCTTGCTGATTTTTAGTTTTCCCAATGCATACGCCCATGAGTGGAAGTGCCCTATGCTCTCTAAGCTGTGTTTTTTAGATGTTTCAGGACACACCGTACACTTCTCCAGAGTGGCTGTTGGCAATTTACATCCCGCCCATCAGCGTAGCAAGGCTCCCGTTTCTCCACGGCCTGTCCTGCATTTCTGGTTCTGACCCTTTATTCAGCATGGCCCTTTTGACCGATGCGAAGTGAGACTTCTTTGTAGCGCTGATTTGCCTTTCCAGGTTGCTTGGTTGGCCAAAAAGGGCGTATGCGTTTTTTCCTGAATATATTCAGGAAAAAACACATACGCCCTTTTTGGCCAAGGGCATCATTGTCAAGGTTTTGCCGCTTTTCCTGTGCTTTAAAGGCGATACGAATCTACCTCCTGAAATCTGTTTCCTGCAATTCTGCCTTGCTTTCAAATCCTCTTCGTTGCCGTCCTTGAATATATTTGTGGACGAGAGTTATCATTTATAACTCTGCAGGTTTGTGAATTGCAGTGCCCCTGAGCTCCATTTTTCAACTCGCTTTCTTGGGAGCTGGCCGCAAAAGCGCAGGATTGCTTCAGGCCCTATTCGGGTTCCGGGCGGCAGGCTGAGCCTGTGGTTAATTCTTCTTCCTGATGGGAAAATAGAGTGACCTGTGCCTGTCCCAACACCTAGAGCTAGTCTCCCATTGGTTCCCCCTCTTCCCGTTCATCCTCAGGACAAATTGCAACCTGTACGGAACAGGAGGTTAAAGATGCTGATTCTCCAAGGAGGGAGATTGCTAGTAAAGCGGCTGGAATGGCGAACCCGAGCAAAAGGAGATGAGAAATGAGGTGCGTTTTAGAAACATTTCCCGATCACTCGGTGTACCATCTTCTGGGTTTCTCATGCATGTTTTCGGTGTAGGAAGATGCCCTTGAACCTGGAGATTTGGGACCCATGGGATGGGTACCACGCAGTATTACTTCAAAGGGTCTGCATTTGCTCACCCAACCTCACCAAACCTCTCAGCCCCAAGTGTCCACCCTTATGTCTCAATCAGCTGTGGGTCTGGATATGGTCAATCCAGGTGGCATCACAGCCCCTGAACGAATTTTGTAAGAATTTCTCTCTCTTTCACTGTCTTTGTTTCACGGGTTTTTAAAATTAATTGAGTTTTATAATGGGGTTTAGCTGCTTTTCACTGCTGTTTTTAAGCAGCTTTACACCCACTTGACTCACTTACAGAGAGATATCAATAAATAGGTTTTAAGATTCTTACTAGTCAGATATATTCTTGGGCGGTGAATAGGGGGTGTTGTGTCCGGTTCACTGAGCAAGGAGTAGGTCTTGTCTATTACATATTGGGTTTATGGAACGGTATCTGAGCTAATTTGAAACCCTTGTTTTATGCATCACCCCACCTCAACTTTCCCGTTAGGCAGCCATAGTGTGTTTTCTAAACGTGTGACTCTGTTCTGTTTTGTAATTCAGTTCAAGGGTAGCGGTTTTTACATTCCCTCTATAAGTGATATCTTATGATAAGTGTCTTTTTCTGTGTGACTTATTTCACTTAGAATCGTCGTACCTAAATCCACTCATCATGCTGCTAGTAGCCTTATGACGTTGATTTCATGGCTGAGTGATATTCCTTTGTACATAAGGACCACAACTTCTTTATCCATTTTTCTCTTTCCTGGGATATTTAAGGTGTAACGAAGTGGAGGTTCTTGTCAACAGAGCTTCCCTAAACTTTGGGGTGCTTGTGTCTTGCTGATTTTTAGTTTTCCCAATTTATACGCCCATGAGTGGAAGTGCCCTATGCTCTCTAAGCTGAGTTTTGTAAATGTTTCAGGACACACCGTACACTTCTCCAGAGTGGCTGTTGGCAATTTACATCCCGCCCATCAGCGTAGCAAGGCTCCCGTTTCTCCGTGGCCTGTCCTGCATTTCTGGTTTTGACACTTTATTCAGCATGGCCCTTTTGACCGATGGGAAGCGAGACTTCTTTGTAGCACTGATTTGCCTTTCCAGGTTGCTTGGTTGGCCAAAAAGGGCGTATGCGTTTTTTCCTGAATATATTCAGGAAAAAACGCATACGCCCTTTTTGGCCAAGGACATCATTGTCGAGGTTTTGCCGCTTTTCCTGTGCTTTAAAGGCGATTCGAATCTGCCTCCTGAAATCTGTTTCCTGCAATTCTGCCTTGCTTTCAAATCCTCTTTGTTGCCTTCCCTCAATATATTTGTAGACGAGAGTTATCATTTATAACTCTGCAGGGTTGTGAATTGCAGTAACCCTGAGCTCCATTTTTCAACTCGCTCTCTTGGGATCTGGCCGCAAAAGCGCAGGATTGCTTTAGGCCCTATTCTGCTTCCGGGCGGCAGACTGAGCCTGTGGTTAATTCTTCTTCCTGATGGGAAAATAGAGTGACCTTTGCCTGTCCCAACACCTAGAGCTAGTCTATCATTGGTTCCCCCTCTTCCCGTTCACCCTCAGGACAAATTGCAACCTGTATGGAACAGGAAGTAAAAGGTGCTGATTCTCCAAGGAGGGAGATTGCTAGTAAAGCGGCTGGAATGGCGAACCCGAGCACAAGGAGATGAGAAATGAGGTGCGTTTTAGAAACCTTTCCCGATCACTCGGTGTACCATCTTCTGGGTTTCTCATGCATGTTTTCGATGTAGGAAGATGCCCTTGAACCTGGAGATTTGGGACCCATGGGATGGGTACCACGCAGTATTACTTTAAAGGGTCTGTGTTTGCTCACCCAACCTCACCAAACCTCTCAGCCCCAAGTGTCCACCTTTATGTCTCAATCAGCTGCGGGTCTAGATATGGTCAATCCAGGTGGCATCACAGCCCCTGAACGAATTTTGTAAGAATTTCTCTCTCTTTCACTCTCTTTGTTTCACGGGTTTTTTAAATTAATTGAGTTTTATAATGGGGTTTAGCTGCTTTTCACTGCTGTTTTTAAGCAGCTTTACACCCACTTGACTCACTTACAGAGAGATATCAATAAATAGGTTTTAAGATTCTTACTACTCAGATATATTCTTGGGCGGTGAATAGGGGGTGTTGTGTCCGGTTCACTGAGCAAGGAGTAGGTCTTGTCTATTACATATTGGGTTTATGGAACGGTATCTGAGCTAATTTGAAACCTTTGTTTTATGCATCACCCCACCTCAACTTTCCCGTTAGGCAGCCATAGTGTGTTTTCTAAACGTGTGACTCTGTTCTGTTTTGTAATTCAGTTCAAGGGTAGCGGTTTTTACATTCCCTCTATAAGTGATATCTTATGATAAGTGTCTTTTTCTGTGTGACTTATTTCACTTAGAATCGTCGTACCTAAATCCACTCATCATGCTGCTACTAGCCTTATGACGTTGATTTCATGGCTGAGTGATATTCCAATGTACATAAGGACCACAACTTCTTTATCCATTTTTCTCTTTCCTGGGATATTTAAGGTGTAACGAAGTGGAGGTTCTTGTCAACAGAGCAGCCCTAAACTTTGGGGTGCTTGTGTCTTGCTGACTTTTAGTTTTCCCAATTTATACGCCCATGAGTGGAAGTGCCCTATGCTCTCTAAGCTGAGTTTTGTAAATGTTTCAGGACACACCGTACACTTCTCCAGAGTGGCTGTTGGCAATTTACATCCCGCCCATCAGCGTAGCAAGGCTCCCGTTTCTCCGTGGCCTGTCCTGCATTTCTGGTTTTGACACTTTATTCAGCATTTCCGTTTTGACCGATGGGAAGCGAGACTTCTTTGTAGCACTAATTTGCCTTTCCAGGTTGCTTGGTTGGCCAAAATGGGCGTATGCGTTTTTTCCTGAATATATTCAGGAAAAAACGCATACGCCCTTTTTGGCCAAGGGCATCATTGTCGAGGTTTTGCCACTTTTCCTGTGCTTTAAAGGCGATTCGAATCTGCCTCCTGAAATCTGTTTCCTGCAATTCTGCCTTGCTTTCAAATCCTCTTTGTGGCCTTCCCTCAATATATTTGTAGACGAGAGTTATCATTTATAACTCTGCAGGGTTGTGAATTGCAGTAACCCTGAGCTCCATTTTTCAACTCGCTCTCTTGGGATCTGGCCGCAAATGCGCAGGATTGCTTTAGGCCCTATTCTGCTTCCGGGCGGCAGACTGAGCCTGTGGTTAATTCTTCTTCCTGATGGGAAAATAGAGTGACCTGTGCCTGTCCCAACACCTAGGGCTAGTCTCTCATTGGTTCCCCCTCTTCCCGTTCACCCTCAGGAAATATTGCAACCTGTATGGAACAGGAAGTTAAAGGTGCTGATTCTCCAAGGAGGGAGATTGCTAGTAAAGCGGCTGGAATGGCGAACCCGAGCACAAGGAGATGAGAAATGAGGTGCGTTTTAGAAACCTTTCCCGATCACTCGGTGTACCATCTTCTGGGTTTCTCATGCATGTTTTCGATGTAGGATGATGCCCTTGAACCTGGAGATTTGGGACCCATGGGATGGGTACCACGCAGTATTACTTTAAAGGGTCTGCGTTTGCTCACCCAACCTCACCAAACCTCTCAGCCCCAAGTGTCCACCCTTATGTCTCAATCAGCTGCGGGTCTAGATATGGTCAATCCAGGTGGCATCACAGCCCCTGAACGAATTTTGTAAGAATTTCTCTCTCTTTCACTCTCTTTGTTTCACGGGTTTTTTTTAAATTAATTGAGTTTTATAATGGGGTTTAGCTGCTTTTCACTGCTGTCTTTATGCCGCTTTACACCCACTTGACTCACTTACAGAGAGATATCAATACATAGGTTTTAAGATTATTACTAGTCAGATATAATCTTGGGCGGTGAATAGTGGGTGTTGAGTCCAGTTCACTGAGCAAGGAGTAGGTCTTGTCTATTACATACTGGGTTTATGGAACGGTATCTGAGCTAATTTGAAACCCTTGTTTTAGGCATCACCCCACCTCACCTTTCCCGTTAAGCAGCTATAGTGTGTTTTCTAAACGTGTGACTCTGTTCTGTTTTGTAATTCAGTTCAAGTGTAGCGGTTTTTCCATTCCCTCTATAAGTGATATCTTATGGCAAGTGTCTTTTTCTGTGTGACTTATTTCACTTAGAATCGTCGTACCTAAATCCACTCATCATGCTGCTACTAGCCTTATGACGTTGATTTCATGGCTGAGTGATATTCCTTTGTACATAAGGACCACAACTTCTTTATCCATTTTTCTCTTTCCTGGGATATTTAAGGTGTAACGAAGTGGAGGTTCTTGTCAAGAGAGCAGCCCTAAACTTTGGGGTGCCTGTGTCTTGCTGATTTTTAGTTTTCCCAATGCATACGCCCATGAGTGGAAGTGCCCTATGCTCTCTAAGCTGTGTTTTTTAGATGTTTCAGGACACACCGTACACTTCTCCAGAGTGGCTGTTGGCAATTTACATCCCGCCCATCAGCGTAGCAAGGCTCCCGTTTCTCCACGGCCTGTCCTGCATTTCTGGTTCTGACCCTTTATTCAGCATGGCCCTTTTGACCGATGCGAAGTGAGACTTCTTTGTAGCGCTGATTTGCCTTTCCAGGTTGCTTGGTTGGCCAAAAAGGGCGTATGCGTTTTTTCCTGAATATATTCAGGAAAAAACACATACGCCCTTTTTGGCCAAGGGCATCATTGTCAAGGTTTTGCCGCTTTTCCTGTGCTTTAAAGGCGATACGAATCTACCTCCTGAAATCTGTTTCCTGCAATTCTGCCTTGCTTTCAAATCCTCTTCGTTGCCGTCCTTGAATATATTTGTGGACGAGAGTTATCATTTATAACTCTGCAGGTTTGTGAATTGCAGTGCCCCTGAGCTCCATTTTTCAACTCGCTTTCTTGGGAGCTGGCCGCAAAAGCGCAGGATTGCTTCAGGCCCTATTCGGGTTCCGGGCGGCAGGCTGAGCCTGTGGTTAATTCTTCTTCCTGATGGGAAAATAGAGTGACCTGTGCCTGTCCCAACACCTAGAGCTAGTCTCCCATTGGTTCCCCCTCTTCCCGTTCATCCTCAGGACAAATTGCAACCTGTACGGAACAGGAGGTTAAAGATGCTGATTCTCCAAGGAGGGAGATTGCTAGTAAAGCGGCTGGAATGGCGAACCCGAGCAAAAGGAGATGAGAAATGAGGTGCGTTTTAGAAACATTTCCCGATCACTCGGTGTACCATCTTCTGGGTTTCTCATGCATGTTTTCGGTGTAGGAAGATGCCCTTGAACCTGGAGATTTGGGACCCATGGGATGGGTACCACGCAGTATTACTTCAAAGGGTCTGCATTTGCTCACCCAACCTCACCAAACCTCTCAGCCCCAAGTGTCCACCCTTATGTCTCAATCAGCTGTGGGTCTGGATATGGACAATCCAGGTGGCATCACAGCCCCTGAACGAATTTTGTAAGAATTTCTCTCTCTTTCACTGTCTTTGTTTCACGGGTTTTTAAAATTAATTGAGTTTTATAATGGGGTTTAGCTGCTTTTCACTGCTGTTTTTAAGCAGCTTTACACCCACTTGACTCACTTACAGAGAGATATCAATAAATAGGTTTTAAGATTCTTACTAGTCAGATATATTCTTGGGCGGTGAATAGGGGGTGTTGTGTCCGGTTCACTGAGCAAGGAGTAGGTCTTGTCTATTACATATTGGGTTTATGGAACGGTATCTGAGCTAATTTGAAACCCTTGTTTTATGCATCACCCCACCTCAACTTTCCCGTTAGGCAGCCATAGTGTGTTTTCTAAACGTGTGACTCTGTTCTGTTTTGTAATTCAGTTCAAGGGTAGCGGTTTTTACATTCCCTCTATAAGTGATATCTTATGATAAGTGTCTTTTTCTGTGTGACTTATTTCACTTAGAATCGTCGTACCTAAATCCACTCATCATGCTGCTAGTAGCCTTATGACGTTGATTTCATGGCTGAGTGATATTCCTTTGTACATAAGGACCACAACTTCTTTATCCATTTTTCTCTTTCCTGGGATATTTAAGGTGTAACGAAGTGGAGGTTCTTGTCAACAGAGCTTCCCTAAACTTTGGGGTGCTTGTGTCTTGCTGATTTTTAGTTTTCCCAATTTATACGCCCATGAGTGGAAGTGCCCTATGCTCTCTAAGCTGAGTTTTGTAAATGTTTCAGGACACACCGTACACTTCTCCAGAGTGGCTGTTGGCAATTTACATCCCGCCCATCAGCGTAGCAAGGCTCCCGTTTCTCCGTGGCCTGTCCTGCATTTCTGGTTTTGACACTTTATTCAGCATGGCCCTTTTGACCGATGGGAAGCGAGACTTCTTTGTAGCACTGATTTGCCTTTCCAGGTTGCTTGGTTGGCCAAAAAGGGCGTATGCGTTTTTTCCTGAATATATTCAGGAAAAAACGCATACGCCCTTTTTGGCCAAGGACATCATTGTCGAGGTTTTGCCGCTTTTCCTGTGCTTTAAAGGCGATTCGAATCTGCCTCCTGAAATCTGTTTCCTGCAATTCTGCCTTGCTTTCAAATCCTCTTTGTTGCCTTCCCTCAATATATTTGTAGACGAGAGTTATCATTTATAACTCTGCAGGGTTGTGAATTGCAGTAACCCTGAGCTCCATTTTTCAACTCGCTCTCTTGGGATCTGGCCGCAAAAGCGCAGGATTGCTTTAGGCCCTATTCTGCTTCCGGGCGGCAGACTGAGCCTGTGGTTAATTCTTCTTCCTGATGGGAAAATAGAGTGACCTTTGCCTGTCCCAACACCTAGAGCTAGTCTATCATTGGTTCCCCCTCTTCCCGTTCACCCTCAGGACAAATTGCAACCTGTATGGAACAGGAAGTAAAAGGTGCTGATTCTCCAAGGAGGGAGATTGCTAGTAAAGCGGCTGGAATGGCGAACCCGAGCACAAGGAGATGAGAAATGAGGTGCGTTTTAGAAACCTTTCCCGATCACTCGGTGTACCATCTTCTGGGTTTCTCATGCATGTTTTCGATGTAGGAAGATGCCCTTGAACCTGGAGATTTGGGACCCATGGGATGGGTACCACGCAGTATTACTTTAAAGGGTCTGTGTTTGCTCACCCAACCTCACCAAACCTCTCAGCCCCAAGTGTCCACCTTTATGTCTCAATCAGCTGCGGGTCTAGATATGGTCAATCCAGGTGGCATCACAGCCCCTGAACGAATTTTGTAAGAATTTCTCTCTCTTTCACTCTCTTTGTTTCACGGGTTTTTTAAATTAATTGAGTTTTATAATGGGGTTTAGCTGCTTTTAACTGCTGTGTTTATGCAGCTTTACACCCACTTGACTCACTTACAGAGAGATATCAATACATAGGTTTTAAGATTCTTACTAGTCAGATATATTCTTGGGCCGTGAATAGGGGGTGTTGAGTCCGGTTCACTGAGCAAGGAGTAGGTCTTTTCTATTACATATTGGGTTTATGGAACGGTATCTGAGCTAATTTGAAACCCTTGTTTTATGCATCACCCCACCTCAACTTTCCCGTTAGGCAGCCATAGTGTGTTTTCTAAACGTGTGACTCTGTTCTGTTTTGTAATTCAGTTCAAGGGTAGCGGTTTTTACATTCCCTCTATAAGTGATATCTTATGATAAGTGTCTTTTTCTGTGTGACTGATTTCACTTAGAATCGTCGTACCTAAATCCACTCATCATGCTGCTACTAGCCTTATGACGTTGATTTCATGGCTGAGTGATATTCCATTGTACATAAGGACCACAACTTCTTTATCCATTTTTCTCTTTCGTGGGATATTTAAGGTGTAACAAAGTGGAGGATCTTGTCAACAGAGCAGCCCTAAACTTTGGGGTGCTTGTGTCTTGCTGATTTTTAGTTTTCCCAATTTATACGCCCATGAGAGGAAGTGCCCTATGCTCTCTAAGCTGAGTATTGTAAATGTTTCAGGACACACCGTACACTTCTCCAGAGTGGCTGTTGGCAATTTACATCCCGCCCATCAGCGTAGCAAGGCTCCCGTTTCTCCGTGGCCTTTCCTGCATTTCTGGTTTTGACACTTTATTCAGCATGGCCCTTTTGACCGATGGGACGCGAGACTTCTTTGTAGCACTGATTTGCCTTTCCAGGTAGCTTGGTTGGCCAAAAAGGGCGTATGCGTTTTTTCCTGAATATATTCAGGAAAAAACGCATACGCCCTTTTTGGCCAAGGCCATCATTGTCGAGGTTTTGCCGCTTTTCCTGTGCTTTAAAGGCGATTCGAATCTGCCTCCTGAAATCTTTTTCCTGCAATTCTGCCTTGCTTTCAAATCCTCTTTGTTGCCTTCCCTCAATA
The DNA here is from genome assembly GCF_028021215.1 of Eschrichtius robustus. Classification (NCBI taxonomy): domain Eukaryota; kingdom Metazoa; phylum Chordata; class Mammalia; order Artiodactyla; family Eschrichtiidae; genus Eschrichtius; species Eschrichtius robustus. The sequence continues at coordinate 25,176,150 of NC_090830.1, read as the reverse complement.
TATTTGTAGACGAGAGTTATCATTTATAACTCTGCAGGTTTGTGAATTGCAGTGACCCTGAGCTCCACTTTTCGACTCGCTTTCTTGTTTGCTGGCAGAAAAAGCTCAGGATTGCTTCAGGCCCTATTCTGCTTCCGGGCGGCAGACTGAGCCTGTGGTTAATTCTTCTTCCTGATGGGAAAATAGAGTGACCTGTGCCTGTCCCAACACCTAGAGCTAGTCTCTCACTGGTTCCCCCTCTTCCCGTTCATCCTCAGGACAAATTGCAACCTGTACGGAACAGGAGGTTAAAGGTGCCGATTCTTCAAGGAGGGAGATTGCTAGTAAAGCGGCTGGAATGGCGAACCCGAGCACAAGGAGATGAGAAATGAGGTGCGTTTTAGAAACCTTTCCCGATCACTCGGTGTACCATCTTCTGGGTTTCTCATGCATGTTTTCGATGTAGGAAGATGCCCTTGAACCTGGAGATTTGGGACCCATGGGATGGGTACCACGCAGTATTACTTTAAAGGGTCTGCGTTTGCTCACCCAACCTCACCAAACCTCTCAGCCCCAAGAGTGTCCCACCCATATGTCGCAATCAGCTGTGGGTCTAGATATGGTCAATCCAGGTGGCATCACAGCCCCTGAACGAATTTTGTCAGAATTTCTCTCTCTTTCACTGTCTTTGTTTCACGGGTTTTTAAAAGTAATTGATTTTTATAATGGGGTTTAGCTGCTTTTCACTGCTGTCTTTATGCCGCTTTACACCCACTTGACTCACTTACAGAGAGATATCAATACATAGGTTTTAAGATTATTACTAGTCAGATATAATCTTGGGCGGTGAATAGTGGGTGTTGAGTCCAGTTCACTGAGCAAGGAGTAGGTCTTGTCTATTACATACTGGGTTTATGGAACGGTATCTGAGCTAATTTGAAACCCTTGTTTTAGGCATCACCCCACCTCACCTTTCCCGTTAAGCAGCTATAGTGTGTTTTCTAAACGTGTGACTCTGTTCTGTTTTGTAATTCAGTTCATGTGTAGCGGTTTTTCCATTCCCTCTATAAGTGATATCTTATGGCAAGTGTCTTTTTCTGTGTGACTTATTTCACTTAGAATCGTCGTACCTAAATCCACTCATCATGCTGCTACTAGCCTTATGACGTTGATTTCATGGCTGAGTGATATTCCTTTGTACATAAGGACCACAACTTCTTTATCCATTTTTCTCTTTCCTGGGATATTTAAGGTGTAACGAAGTGGAGGTTCTTGTCAAGAGAGCAGCCCTAAACTTTGGGGTGCCTGTGTCTTGCTGATTTTTAGTTTTCCCAATGCATACGCCCATGAGTGGAAGTGCCCTATGCTCTCTAAGCTGTGTTTTTTAGATGTTTCAGGACACACCGTACACTTCTCCAGAGTGGCTGTTGGCAATTTACATCCCGCCCATCAGCGTAGCAAGGCTCCCGTTTCTCCACGGCCTGTCCTGCATTTCTGGTTCTGACCCTTTATTCAGCATGGCCCTTTTGACCGATGCGAAGTGAGACTTCTTTGTAGCGCTGATTTGCCTTTCCAGGTTGCTTGGTTGGCCAAAAAGGGCGTATGCGTTTTTTCCTGAATATATTCAGGAAAAAACACATACGCCCTTTTTGGCCAAGGGCATCATTGTCAAGGTTTTGCCGCTTTTCCTGTGCTTTAAAGGCGATACGAATCTACCTCCTGAAATCTGTTTCCTGCAATTCTGCCTTGCTTTCAAATCCTCTTCGTTGCCGTCCTTGAATATATTTGTGGACGAGAGTTATCATTTATAACTCTGCAGGTTTGTGAATTGCAGTGCCCCTGAGCTCCATTTTTCAACTCGCTTTCTTGGGAGCTGGCCGCAAAAGCGCAGGATTGCTTCAGGCCCTATTCGGGTTCCGGGCGGCAGGCTGAGCCTGTGGTTAATTCTTCTTCCTGATGGGAAAATAGAGTGACCTGTGCCTGTCCCAACACCTAGAGCTAGTCTCCCATTGGTTCCCCCTCTTCCCGTTCATCCTCAGGACAAATTGCAACCTGTACGGAACAGGAGGTTAAAGATGCTGATTCTCCAAGGAGGGAGATTGCTAGTAAAGCGGCTGGAATGGCGAACCCGAGCAAAAGGAGATGAGAAATGAGGTGCGTTTTAGAAACATTTCCCGATCACTCGGTGTACCATCTTCTGGGTTTCTCATGCATGTTTTCGGTGTAGGAAGATGCCCTTGAACCTGGAGATTTGGGACCCATGGGATGGGTACCACGCAGTATTACTTCAAAGGGTCTGCATTTGCTCACCCAACCTCACCAAACCTCTCAGCCCCAAGTGTCCACCCTTATGTCTCAATCAGCTGTGGGTCTGGATATGGACAATCCAGGTGGCATCACAGCCCCTGAACGAATTTTGTAAGAATTTCTCTCTCTTTCACTGTCTTTGTTTCACGGGTTTTTAAAATTAATTGAGTTTTATAATGGGGTTTAGCTGCTTTTCACTGCTGTTTTTAAGCAGCTTTACACCCACTTGACTCACTTACAGAGAGATATCAATAAATAGGTTTTAAGATTCTTACTAGTCAGATATATTCTTGGGCGGTGAATAGGGGGTGTTGTGTCCGGTTCACTGAGCAAGGAGTAGGTCTTGTCTATTACATATTGGGTTTATGGAACGGTATCTGAGCTAATTTGAAACCCTTGTTTTATGCATCACCCCACCTCAACTTTCCCGTTAGGCAGCCATAGTGTGTTTTCTAAACGTGTGACTCTGTTCTGTTTTGTAATTCAGTTCAAGGGTAGCGGTTTTTACATTCCCTCTATAAGTGATATCTTATGATAAGTGTCTTTTTCTGTGTGACTTATTTCACTTAGAATCGTCGTACCTAAATCCACTCATCATGCTGCTAGTAGCCTTATGACGTTGATTTCATGGCTGAGTGATATTCCTTTGTACATAAGGACCACAACTTCTTTATCCATTTTTCTCTTTCCTGGGATATTTAAGGTGTAACGAAGTGGAGGTTCTTGTCAACAGAGCTTCCCTAAACTTTGGGGTGCTTGTGTCTTGCTGATTTTTAGTTTTCCCAATTTATACGCCCATGAGTGGAAGTGCCCTATGCTCTCTAAGCTGAGTTTTGTAAATGTTTCAGGACACACCGTACACTTCTCCAGAGTGGCTGTTGGCAATTTACATCCCGCCCATCAGCGTAGCAAGGCTCCCGTTTCTCCGTGGCCTGTCCTGCATTTCTGGTTTTGACACTTTATTCAGCATGGCCCTTTTGACCGATGGGAAGCGAGACTTCTTTGTAGCACTGATTTGCCTTTCCAGGTTGCTTGGTTGGCCAAAAAGGGCGTATGCGTTTTTTCCTGAATATATTCAGGAAAAAACGCATACGCCCTTTTTGGCCAAGGACATCATTGTCGAGGTTTTGCCGCTTTTCCTGTGCTTTAAAGGCGATTCGAATCTGCCTCCTGAAATCTGTTTCCTGCAATTCTGCCTTGCTTTCAAATCCTCTTTGTTGCCTTCCCTCAATATATTTGTAGACGAGAGTTATCATTTATAACTCTGCAGGGTTGTGAATTGCAGTAACCCTGAGCTCCATTTTTCAACTCGCTCTCTTGGGATCTGGCCGCAAAAGCGCAGGATTGCTTTAGGCCCTATTCTGCTTCCGGGCGGCAGACTGAGCCTGTGGTTAATTCTTCTTCCTGATGGGAAAATAGAGTGACCTTTGCCTGTCCCAACACCTAGAGCTAGTCTATCATTGGTTCCCCCTCTTCCCGTTCACCCTCAGGACAAATTGCAACCTGTATGGAACAGGAAGTAAAAGGTGCTGATTCTCCAAGGAGGGAGATTGCTAGTAAAGCGGCTGGAATGGCGAACCCGAGCACAAGGAGATGAGAAATGAGGTGCGTTTTAGAAACCTTTCCCGATCACTCGGTGTACCATCTTCTGGGTTTCTCATGCATGTTTTCGATGTAGGAAGATGCCCTTGAACCTGGAGATTTGGGACCCATGGGATGGGTACCACGCAGTATTACTTTAAAGGGTCTGTGTTTGCTCACCCAACCTCACCAAACCTCTCAGCCCCAAGTGTCCACCTTTATGTCTCAATCAGCTGCGGGTCTAGATATGGTCAATCCAGGTGGCATCACAGCCCCTGAACGAATTTTGTAAGAATTTCTCTCTCTTTCACTCTCTTTGTTTCACGGGTTTTTTAAATTAATTGAGTTTTATAATGGGGTTTAGCTGCTTTTAACTGCTGTGTTTATGCAGCTTTACACCCACTTGACTCACTTACAGAGAGATATCAATACATAGGTTTTAAGATTCTTACTAGTCAGATATATTCTTGGGCCGTGAATAGGGGGTGTTGAGTCCGGTTCACTGAGCAAGGAGTAGGTCTTTTCTATTACATATTGGGTTTATGGAACGGTATCTGAGCTAATTTGAAACCCTTGTTTTATGCATCACCCCACCTCAACTTTCCCGTTAGGCAGCCATAGTGTGTTTTCTAAACGTGTGACTCTGTTCTGTTTTGTAATTCAGTTCAAGGGTAGCGGTTTTTACATTCCCTCTATAAGTGATATCTTATGATAAGTGTCTTTTTCTGTGTGACTGATTTCACTTAGAATCGTCGTACCTAAATCCACTCATCATGCTGCTACTAGCCTTATGACGTTGATTTCATGGCTGAGTGATATTCCATTGTACATAAGGACCACAACTTCTTTATCCATTTTTCTCTTTCGTGGGATATTTAAGGTGTAACAAAGTGGAGGATCTTGTCAACAGAGCAGCCCTAAACTTTGGGGTGCTTGTGTCTTGCTGATTTTTAGTTTTCCCAATTTATACGCCCATGAGAGGAAGTGCCCTATGCTCTCTAAGCTGAGTATTGTAAATGTTTCAGGACACACCGTACACTTCTCCAGAGTGGCTGTTGGCAATTTACATCCCGCCCATCAGCGTAGCAAGGCTCCCGTTTCTCCGTGGCCTTTCCTGCATTTCTGGTTTTGACACTTTATTCAGCATGGCCCTTTTGACCGATGGGACGCGAGACTTCTTTGTAGCACTGATTTGCCTTTCCAGGTAGCTTGGTTGGCCAAAAAGGGCGTATGCGTTTTTTCCTGAATATATTCAGGAAAAAACGCATACGCCCTTTTTGGCCAAGGCCATCATTGTCGAGGTTTTGCCGCTTTTCCTGTGCTTTAAAGGCGATTCGAATCTGCCTCCTGAAATCTTTTTCCTGCAATTCTGCCTTGCTTTCAAATCCTCTTTGTTGCCTTCCCTCAATATATTTGTAGACGAGAGTTATCATTTATAACTCTGCAGGTTTGTGAATTGCAGTGACCCTGAGCTCCACTTTTCGACTCGCTTTCTTGTTTGCTGGCAGAAAAAGCTCAGGATTGCTTCAGGCCCTATTCTGCTTCCGGGCGGCAGACTGAGCCTGTGGTTAATTCTTCTTCCTGATGGGAAAATAGAGTGACCTGTGCCTGTCCCAACACCTAGAGCTAGTCTCTCACTGGTTCCCCCTCTTCCCGTTCATCCTCAGGACAAATTGCAACCTGTACGGAACAGGAGGTTAAAGGTGCCGATTCTTCAAGGAGGGAGATTGCTAGTAAAGCGGCTGGAATGGCGAACCCGAGCACAAGGAGATGAGAAATGAGGTGCGTTTTAGAAACCTTTCCCGATCACTCGGTGTACCATCTTCTGGGTTTCTCATGCATGTTTTCGATGTAGGAAGATGCCCTTGAACCTGGAGATTTGGGACCCATGGGATGGGTACCACGCAGTATTACTTTAAAGGGTCTGCGTTTGCTCACCCAACCTCACCAAACCTCTCAGCCCCAAGAGTGTCCCACCCATATGTCGCAATCAGCTGTGGGTCTAGATATGGTCAATCCAGGTGGCATCACAGCCCCTGAACGAATTTTGTCAGAATTTCTCTCTCTTTCACTGTCTTTGTTTCACGGGTTTTTAAAAGTAATTGATTTTTATAATGGGGTTTAGCTGCTTTTCACTGCTGTCTTTATGCCGCTTTACACCCACTTGACTCACTTACAGAGAGATATCAATACATAGGTTTTAAGATTATTACTAGTCAGATATAATCTTGGGCGGTGAATAGTGGGTGTTGAGTCCAGTTCACTGAGCAAGGAGTAGGTCTTGTCTATTACATATTGGGTTTATGGAACGGTATCTGAGCTAATTTGAAACCCTTGTTTTAGGCATCACCCCACCTCACCTTTCCCGTTAAGCAGCTATAGTGTGTTTTGTAAACGTGTGACTCTGTTCTGTTTTGTAATTCAGTTCAAGTGTAGCGGTTTTTCCATTCCCTCTATAAGTGATATCTTATGGCAAGTGTCTTTTTCTGTGTGACTTATTTCACTTAGAATCGTCGTACCTAAATCCACTCATCATGCTGCTACTAGGCTTATGACGTTGATTTCATGGCTGAGTGATATTCCTTTGTACATAAGGACCACAAATTCTTTATCCATTTTTCTCTTTCCTGGGATATTTAAGGTGTAACGAAGTGGAGGTTCTTGTCAACAGAGCAGCCCTAAACTTTGGGGTGCCTGTGTCTTGCTGATTTTTAGTTTTCCCAATGCATACGCCCATGACTGGAAGTGCCCTATGCTCTCTAAGCTGTGTTTTTTAGATGTTTCAGGACACACCGTACACTTCTCCAGAGTGGCTGTTGGCAATTTACATCCCGCCCATCAGCGTAGCAAGGCTCCCGTTTCTCCATGGCCTGTCCTGCATTTCTGGTTCTGACCCTTTATTCAGCATGGCCCTTTTGACCGAAGCGAAGCGAGACTTCTTTGTAGCGCTGATTTGCCTTTCCAGGTTGCTTGGTTGGCCAAAAAGGGCGTATGCGTTTTTTCCTGAATATATTCAGGAAAAAACGCATACGCCCTTTTTGGCCAAGGGCATCATTGTCGAAGTTTTGCCGCTTTTCCTGTGCTTTAAAGGCGATTCGAATCTACCTCCTGAAATCTGTTTCCTGCAATTCTGCCTTGCTTTCAAATCCTCTTCGTTGCCTTCCCTCAATATATTTGTGGACGAGAGTTATCATTTATAACTCTGCAGGTTTGTGAATTGCAGTGCCCCTGAGCTCCATTTTTCAACTCGCTTTCTTGGGAGCTGGCCGCAAAAGCGCAGGATTGCTTCAGGCCCTATTCGGGTTCCGGGCGGCAGGCTGAGCCTGTGGTTAATTCTTCTTCCTCATGGGAAAATAGAGTGACCTGTGCCTGTCCCAACACCTAGAGCTAGTGTCCCATTGGTTCCCCCTCTTCCCGTTCATCCTCAGGACAAATTGCAACCTGTACGGAACAGGAGGTTAAAGATGCTGATTCTCCAAGGAGGGAGATTGCTAGTAAAGCGGCTGGAATGGCGAACCCGAGCACAAGGAGATGAGAAATGAGGTGCGTTTTAGAAACATTTCCCGATCACTCGGTGTACCATCTTCTGGGTTTCTCATGCATGTTTTCGGTGTAGGAAGATGCCCTTGAACCTGGAGATTTGGGACCCATGGGATGGGTACCACGCAGTATTACTTCAAAGGGTCTGCGTTTGCTCACCCAACCTCACCAAACCTCTCAGCCCCAAGTGTCCACCCTTATGTCTCAATCAGCTGTGGGTCTGGATATGGTCAATCCAGGTGGCATCACAGCCCCTGAACGAATGATGTAAGAATTTCTCTCTCTTTCACTCTCTTTGTTTCACGGGTTTTTAAAATTAATTGAGTTTTATAATGGGGTTTAGCTGCTTTTCACTGCTGTGTTTAAGCAGCTTTACACCCACTTGACTCACTTACAGAGAGATATCAATAAATAGGTTTTAAGATTCTTACTAGTCAGATATATTCTTGGGCGGTGAATAGGGGGTGTTGTGTCCGGTTCACTGAGCAAGGAGTAGGTCTTGTCTATTACATATTGGGTTTATGGAACGGTATCTGAGCTAATTTGAAACCCTTGTTTTATGCATCACCCCACCTCACCTTTCCCGTTAGGCAGCCATAGTGTGTTTTCTAACCGTGTGACTCTGTTCTGTTTTGTAATTCAGTTCAAGGGTAGCGGTTTTTACATTCCCTCTATAAGTGATATCTTATGATAAGTGTATTTTTCTGTGTGACTTATTTCACTTAGAATCGTCGTACCTAAATCCACTCATCATGCTGCTACTAGCCTTATGACGTTGATTTCATGGCTGAGTGATATTCCATTGTACATAAGGACCACAACTTCTTTATCCATTTTTCTCTTTCCTGGGATGTTTAATGTGTAACGAAGTGGAGGTTCTTGTCAACAGAGCAGCCCTAAACTTTGGGGTGCTTGTGTCTTGCTGATTTTTAGTGTTCCCAATTTATACGCCCATGAGTGGAAGTGCCCTATGCTCTCTAAGCTGAGTATTGTAAATGTTTCAGGACACACCGTACACTTCTCCAGAGTGGCTGTTGGCAATTTACATCCCGCCCATCAGCGTAGCAAGGCTCCCGTTTCTCCGTGGCCTGTCCTGCATTTCTGGTTTTGACACTTTATTCAGCATGGCCCTTTTGACCGATGGGAAGCGAGACATTTTTGTAGCGCTGATTTGCCTTTCCAGGTTGCTTGGTTGGCCAAAAAGGGCGTATGCGTTTTTTCCTGAATATATTCAGGAAAAAACGCATACGCCCTTTTTGGCCAAGGGCATCATTGTCGAGGTTTTGCCGCTTTTCCTGTGCTTTAAAGGCGATTCGAATCTGCCTCCTGAAATCTGTTTCCTGCAATTCTGCCTTGCTTTCAAATCCTCTTTGTTGCCTTCCCTCAATATATTTGTAGACGAGAGTTATCATTTATAACTCTGCAGGGTTGTGAATTGCAGTGCCCCTGAGCTCCATTTTTCAACTCGCTCTCTTGGTAGCTGGCCGCAAAAGCGCAGGATTGCTTTAGGCCCTATTCTGCTTCCGGGTGGCAGACTGAGCCTGTGGTTAATTCTTTTTTCTGATGGGAAAATAGAGTGACCTGTGCCTGTCCCAACACCTAGAGCTAGTCTCTCATTGGTTCCCCCTCTTCCCGTTCATCCTCAGGACAAATTGCAACCTGTATGGAACAGGAGGTTAAAGGTCCTGATTCTTCAAGGAGGGAGATTGCTAGTAAAGCGGCTGGAATGGCGAACCCGAGCACAAGGAGATGAGAAATGAGGTGCGTTTTAGAAACCTTTCCCGATCACTCGGTGTACCATCTTCTGGGTTTCTCATGCATGTTTTCGATGTAGGAAGATGCCCTTGAACCTGGAGATTTGGGACCCATGGGATGGGTACCACGCAGTATTACTTTAAAGGGTCTGCGTTTGCTCACCCAACCTCACCAAAACTCTCAGCCCCAAGAGTGTCCACCCTTATGTCTCAATCAGCTGCAGGTCTAGATATGGTCAATCCAGGTGGCATCACAGCCCCTTAACTAATTTTGTCAGAATTTCTCTCTCTTTCACTGTCTTTGTTTCACGGGTTTTTAAAATTAATTGAGTTTTATAATGGGGTTTAGCTGGTTTTCACTGCTATGTTTATGCAGCTTTACACCCACTTGACTCACTTACAGAGAGATATCTATACATAGGTTTTAAGATTCTTACTAGTCAGATATATTCTTGGGCGGTGAATAGGGGGTGTTGGGTCCAGTTCACTGAGCAAGGAGTAGGTCTTGTCTATTACATATTTGGTTTATGGAACGGTATCTGAGCTAATTTGAAACCCTTGTTTTATGCATCACCCCACCTCACCTTTCCCGTTAGGCAGCCATAGTGTGTTTTCTAAACGTGTGACTCTGTTCTGTTTTGTAATTCAGTTCAAGGGTAGCGGTTTTTCCATTCCCTCTATAAGTGATATCGTATGGCAAGTGTCTTTTTCTGTGTGACTTATTTCACTTAGAATCGTCGTACCTAAATCCACTCATCATGCTGCTACTAGCCTTATGACGTTGATTTCATGGCTGAGTGATATTCCTTTGTACATAAGGACCACAACTTCTTTATCCATTTTTCTCTTTCCTGGGATATTTAAGGTGTAACGAAGTGGAGGTTCTTGTCAACAGAGCTTCCCTAAACTTTGGGGTGCTTGTGTCTTGCTGATTTTTAGTTTTCCCAATTTATACGCCCATGAGTGGAAGTGCCCTATGCTCTCTAAGCTGAGTTTTGTAAATGTTTCAGGACACACCGTACACTTCTCCAGAGTGGCTGTTGGCAATTTACATCCCGCCCATCAGCGTAGCAAGGCTCCCGTTTCTCCGTGGCCTGTCCTGCATTTCTGGTTTTGACACTTTATTCAGCATGGCCCTTTTGACCGATGCGAAGCGAGACTTCTTTGTAGCGCTGATTTGCCTTTCCAGGTTGCTTGGTTGGCCAAAAAGGGCGTATGCGTTTTTTCCTGAATATATTCAGGAAAAAACGCATACGCCCTTTTTGGCCAAGGGCATCATTGTCGAGGTTTTGCCGCTTTTCCTGTGCTTTAAAGGCGATTCGAATCTGCCTCCTGAAATCTGTTTCCTGCAATTCTTCCTTGCTTTCAAATCCTCTTTGTTGCCTTCCCTCAATATATTTGTAGACGAGAGTTATCATTTATAACTCTGCAGGGTTGTGAATTGCAGTAACCCTGAGCTCCATTTTTCAACTCGCTCTCTTGGGATCTGGCCGCAAATGCGCAGGATTGCTTTAGGCCCTATTCTGCTTCCGGGCGGCAGACTGAGCCTGTGGTTAATTCTTCTTCCTGATGGGAAAATAGAGTGACCTGTGCCTGTCCCAACACCTAGGGCTAGTCTCTCATTGGTTCCCCCTCTTCCCGTTCACCCTCAGGACAAATTGCAACCTGTATGGAACAGGAAGTTAAAGGTGCTGATTCTCCAAGGAGGGAGATTGCTAGTAAAGCGGCTGGAATGGCGAACCCGAGCACAAGGAGATGAGAAATGAGGTGCGTTTTAGAAACCTTTCCCGATCACTCGGTGTACCATCTTCTGGGTTTCTCATGCATGTTTTCGATGTAGGTAGATGCCCTTGAACCTGGAGATTTGGGACCCATGGGATGGGTACCACGCAGTATTACTTTAAAGGGTCTGCGTTTGCTCACCCAACCTCACCAAACCTCTCAGCCCCAAGTGTCTACCCTTATGTCTCAATCAGCTGCGGGTCTAAATATGGTCAATCCAGGTGGCATCACAGCCCCTGAACGAATTTTGTCAGAATTTCTCTCTCTTTCACTCTCTTTGTTTCACGGGTTTTTTTTAAATTAATTGAGTTTTATAATGGGGTTTAGCTGCTTTTCACTGCTGTCTTTATGCCGCTTTACACCCACTTGACTCACTTACAGAGAGATATCAATACATAGGTTTTAAGATTATTACTAGTCAGATATAATCTTGGGCGGTGAATAGTGGGTGTTGAGTCCAGTTCACTGAGCAAGGAGTAGGTCTTGTCTATTACATATTGGGTTTATGGAACGGTATCTGAGCTAATTTGAAACCCTTGTTTTAGGCATCACCCCACCTCACCTTTCCCGTTAAGCAGCTATAGTGTGTTTTCTAAACGTGTGACTCTGTTCTGTTTTGTAATTCAGTTCAAGTGTAGCGGTTTTTCCATTCCCTCTATAAGTGATATCTTATGGCAAGTGTCTTTTTCTGTGTGACTTATTTCACTTAGAATCGTCGTACCTAAATCCACTCATCATGCTGCTACTAGCCTTATGACGTTGATTTCATGGCTGAGTGATATTCCTTTGTACATAAGGACCACAACTTCTTTATCCATTTTTCTCTTTCCTGGGATATTTAAGGTGTAACGAAGTGGAGGTTCTTGTCAACAGAGCAGCCCTAAACTTTGGGGTGCCTGTGTCTTGCTGATTTTTAGTTTTCCCAATGCATACGCCCATGACTGGAAGTGCCCTATGCTCTCTAAGCTGTGTTTTTTAGATGTTTCAGGACACACCGTACACTTCTCCAGAGTGGCTGTTGGCAATTTACATCCCGCCCATCAGCGTAGCAAGGCTCCCGTTTCTCCATGGCCTGTCCTGCATTTCTGGTTCTGACCCTTTATTCAGCATGGCCCTTTTGACCGATGCGAAGCGAGAGTTCTTTGTAGCGCTGATTTGCCTTTCCAGGTTGCTTGGTTGGCCAAAAAGGGCGTATGCGTTTTTTCCTGAATATATTCAGGAAAAAACGCATACGCCCTTTTTGGCCAAGGGCATCATTGTCAAGGTTTTGCCGCTTTTCCTGTGCTTTAAAGGCGATACGAATCTACCTCCTGAAATCTTTTTCCTGCAATTCTGCCTTGCTTTCAAATCCTCTTCGTTGCCTTCCTTGAATATATTTGTGGACGAGAGTTATCATTTATAACTCTGCAGGTTTGTGAATTGCAGTGCCCCTGAGCTCCATTTTTCAACTCGCTTTCTTGGGAGCTGGCCGCAAAAGCGCAGGATTGCTTCAGGCCCTATTCGGGTTCCGGGCGGCAGACTGAGCCTGTGGTCAATTATTCTTCCTGATGGGAAAATAGAGTGACCTGTGCCTGTCCCAACACCTAGAGCTAGTCTCCCATTGGTTCCCCCTCTTCCCGTTCATCCTCAGGACAAATTGCAACCTGTCCGGAACAGGAGGTTAAAGCTGCTGATTCTCCAAGGAGGGAGATTGCTAGTAAAGCGGCTGGAATGGCGAACCCGAGCACAAGGAGATGAGAAATGAGGTGCGTTTTAGAAACATTTCCCGATCACTCGGTGTACCATCTTCTGGGTTTCTCATGCATGTTTTCGGTGTAGGAAGATGCCCTTGAACCTGGAGATTTGGGACCCATGGGATGGGTACCACGCAGTATTACTTTAAAGGGTCTGTGTTTGCTCACCCAACCTCACCAAACCTCTCAGCCCCAAGTGTCCACCCTTATATCTCAATCAGCTGTGGGTCTAGATATGGTCAATCCAGGTGGCATCACAGCCCCTGAACGAATTTTGTAAGAATTTCTCTCTCTTTCACTCTCTTTGTTTCACGGGTTTTTTAAATCAATTGAGTTTTATAATGGGGTTTAGCTGCTTTTAACTGCTGTGTTTATGCAGCTATACACCCAGTTGACTCACTTACAGAGAGATATCAATACATAGGTTTTAAGATTCTTACTAGTCAGATATATTCTTGGGCCGTGAATAGGGGGTGTTGAGTCCGGTTCACTGAGCAAGGAGTAGGTCTTTTCTATTACATATTGGGTTTATGGAACGGTATCTGAGCTAATTTGAAACCCTTGTTTTGTGCATCACCCCACCTCACCTTTCCCGTTAGGCAGCCATAGTGTGTTTTCTAACCGTGTGACTCTGTTCTGTTTTGTAATTCAGTTCAAGGGTAGCGGTTTTTACATTCCCTCTATAAGTGATATCTTATGATAAGTGTATTTTTCTGTGTGACTTATTTCACTTAGAATCGTCGTACCTAAATCCACTCATCATGCTGCTACTAGCCTTATGACGTTGATTTCATGGCTGAGTGATATTCCATTGTACATAAGGACCACAACTTCTTTATCCATTTTTCTCTTTCCTGGGATGTTTAATGTGTAACGAAGTGGAGGTTCTTGTCAACAGAGCAGCCCTAAACTTTGGGGTGCTTGTGTCTTGCTGATTTTTAGTGTTCCCAATTTATACGCCCATGAGTGGAAGTGCCCTATGCTCTCTAAGCTGAGTATTGTAAATGTTTCAGGACACACCGTACACTTCTCCAGAGTGGCTGTTGGCAATTTACATCCCGCCCATCAGCGTAGCAAGGCTCCCGTTTCTCCGTGGCCTTTCCTGCATTTCTGGTTTTGACACTTTATTCAGCATGACCCTTTTGACCGATGGGACGCGAGACTTCTTTGTAGCGCTGATTTGCCTTTCCAGGTAGCTTGGTTGGCCAAAAAGGGCGTATGCGTTTTTTCCTGAATATATTCAGGAAAAAACGCATACGCCCTTTTTGGCCAAGGGCATCATTGTCGAGGTTTTGCCTCTTTTCCTGTGCTTTAAAGGCGATTCGAATCTGCCTCCTGAAATCTGTTTCCTGCAATTCTGCCTTGCTTTCAAATCCTCTTTGTTGCCTTCCCTCAATATATTTGTAGACGAGAGTTATCATTTATAACTCTGCAGGTTTGTGAATTGCAGTGCCCCTGAGCTCCACTTTTCGACTCGCTTTCTTGTTTGCTGGCAGAAAAAGCTCAGGATTGCTTCAGGCCCTATTCTGCTTCCGGGCGGCAGACTGAGCCTGTGGTTAATTCTTTTTCCTGATGGGAAAATAGAGTGACCTGTGCCTGTCCCAACACCTAGAGCTAGTCTCTCACTGGATCCCCCTCTTCCCGTTCATCCTCAGGACAAATTGCAACCTGTACGGAACAGGAGGTTAAAGGTGCCGATTCTTCAAGGAGGGAGATTGCTAGTAAAGCGGCTGGAATGGCGAACCCGAGCACAAGGAGATGAGAAATGAGGTGCGTTTTAGAAACCTTTCCCGATCACTCGGTGTACCATCTTCTGGGTTTCTCATGCATGTTTTCGATGTAGGAAGATGCCCTTGATCCTGGAGATTTGGGACCCATGGGATGGGTACCACGCAGTATTACTTTAAAGGGTCTGCGTTTGCTCACCCAACCTCACCAAACCTCTCAGCCCCAAGAGTGTCCACCCTTATGTCGCAATCAGCTGTGGGTCTAGATATGGTCAATTCAGGTGGCATCACAGCCCCTGAACGAATTTTGTCAGAATTTCTCTCTCTTTCACTGTCTTTGTTTCACGGGTTTTTAAAAGTAATTGATTTTTATAATGGGGTTTAGCTGCTTTTCACTGCTGTCTTTATGCCGCTTTACACCCACTTGACTCACTTACAGAGAGATATCAATACATAGGTTTTAAGATTATTACTAGTCAGATATAATCTTGGGCGGTGAATAGTGGGTGTTGAGTCCAGTTCACTGAGCAAGGAGTAGGTCTTGTCTATTACATATTGGGTTTATGGAACGGTATCTGAGCTAATTTGAAACCCTTGTTTTAGGCATCACCCCACCTCACCTTTCCCGTTAAGCAGCTATAGTGTGTTTTCTAAACGTGTGACTCTGTTCTGTTTTGTAATTCAGTTCAAGTGTAGCGGTTTTTCCATTCCCTCTATAAGTGATATCTTATGGCAAGTGTCTTTTTCTGTGTGACTTATTTCACTTAGAATCGTCGTACCTAAATCCACTCATCATGCTGCTACTAGCCTTATGACGTTGATTTCATGGCTGAGTGATATTCCTTTGTACATAAGGACCACAAATTCTTTATCCATTTTTCTCTTTCCTGGGATATTTAAGGTGTAACGAAGTGGAGGTTCTTGTCAACAGAGCAGCCCTAAACTTTGGGGTGCCTGTGTCTTGCTGATTTTTAGTTTTCCCAATGCATACGCCCATGAGTGGAAGTGCCCTATGCTCTCTAAGCTGTGTTTTTTAGATGTTTCAGGACACACCGTACACTTCTCCAGAGTGGCTGTTGGCAATTTACATCCCGCCCATCAGCGTAGCAAGGCTCCCGTTTCTCCATGGCCTGTCCTGCATTTCTGGTTCTGACCCTTTATTCAGCATGGCCCTTTTGACCGATGCGAAGCGAGACTTCTTTGTAGCGCTGATTTGCCTTTCCAGGTTGCTTGGTTGGCCAAAAAGGGCGTATGCGTTTTTTCCTGAATATATTCAGGAAAAAACGCATACGCCCTTTTTGGCCAAGGGCATCATTGTCGAGGTTTTGCCGCTTTTCCTGTGCTTTAAAGGTGATTCGAATCTACCTCCTGAAATCTGTTTCCTGCAATTCTGCCTTGCTTTCAAATCCTCTTCGTTGCCTTCCCTCAATATATTTGTGGACGAGAGTTATCATTTATAACTCTGCAGGTTTGTGAATTGCAGTGCCCCTGAGCTCCATTTTTCAACTCGCTTTCTTGGGAGCTGGCCGCAAAAGCGCAGGATTGCTTCAGGCCCTATTCGGGTTCCGGGCGGCAGGCTGAGCCTGTGGTTAATTCTTCTTCCTCATGGGAAAATAGAGTGACCTGTGCCTGTCCCAACACCTAGAGCTAGTCTCCCATTGGTTCCCCCTCTTCCCGTTCATCCTTAGGACAAATTGCAACCTGTACGGAACAGGAGGTTAAAGATGCTGATTCTCCAAGGAGGGAGATTGCTAGTAAAGCGGCTGGAATGGCGAACCCGAGCACAAGGAGATGAGAAATGAGGTGCGTTTTAGAAACATTTCCCGATCACTCGGTGTACCATCTTCTGGGTTTCTCATGCATGTTTTCGGTGTAGGAAGATGCCCTTGAACCTGGAGATTTGGGACCCATGGGATGGGTACCACGCAGTATTACTTTAAAGGGTCTGTGTTTGCTCACCCAACCTCACCAAACCTCTCAGCCCCAAGTGTCCACCCTTATGTCTCAATCAGCTGTGGGTCTAGATATGGTCAATCCAGGTGGCATCACAGCCCCTGAACGAATTTTGTAAGAATTTCTCTCTCTTTCACTCTCTTTGTTTCACGGGTTTTTTAAATTAATTGAGTTTTATAATGGGGTTTAGCTGCTTTTAACTGCTGTGTTTATGCAGCTATACACCCAGTTGACTCACTTACAGAGAGATATCAATACATAGGTTTTAAGATTCTTACTAGTCAGATATATTCTTGGGCCGTGAATAGGGGGTGTTGAGTCCGGTTCACTGAGCAAGGAGTAGGTCTTTTCTATTACATATTGGGTTTATGGAACGGTATCTGAGCTAATTTGAAACCCTTGTTTTATGCATCACCCCACCTCACCTTTCCCGTTAGGCAGCCATAGTGTGTTTTCTAACCGTGTGACTCTGTTCTGTTTTGTAATTCAGTTCAAGGGTAGCGGTTTTTACATTCCCTCTATAAGTGATATCTTATGATAAGTGTATTTTTCTGTGTGACTTATTTCACTTAGAATCGTCGTACCTAAATCCACTCATCATGCTGCTACTAGCCTTATGACGTTGATTTCATGGCTGAGTGATATTCCATTGTACATAAGGACCACAACTTCTTTATCCATTTTTCTCTTTCCTGGGATGTTTAATGTGTAACGAAGTGGAGGTTCTTGTCAACAGAGCAGCCCTAAACTTTGGGGTGCTTGTGTCTTGCTGATTTTTAGTGTTCCCAATTTATACGCCCATGAGTGGAAGTGCCCTATGCTCTCTAAGCTGAGTATTGTAAATGTTTCAGGACACACCGTACACTTCTCCAGAGTGGCTGTTGGCAATTTACATCCCGCCCATCAGCGTAGCAAGGCTCCCGTTTCTCCGTGGCCTGTCCTGCATTTCTGGTTTTGACACTTTATTCAGCATGGCCCTTTTGACCGATGGGACGCGAGACTTCTTTGTAGCGCTGATTTGCCTTTCCAGGTAGCTTGGTTGGCCAAAAAGGGCGTATGCGTTTTTTCCTGAATATATTCAGGAAAAAACGCATACGCCCTTTTTGGCCAAGGGCATCATTGTCGAGGTTTTGCCTCTTTTCCTGTGCTTTAAAGGCGATTCGAATCTGCCTCCTGAAATCTGTTTCCTGCAATTCTGCCTTGCTTTCAAATCCTCTTTGTTGCCTTCCCTCAATATATTTGTAGACGAGAGTTATCATTTATAACTCTGCAGGTTTGTGAATTGCAGTGCCCCTGAGCTCCACTTTTCGACTCGCTTTCTTGTTTGTTGGCAGAAAAAGCTCAGGATTGCTTCAGGCCCTATTCTGCTTCCGGGCGGCAGACTGAGCCTGTGGTTAATTCTTTTTCCTGATGGGAAAATAGAGTGACCTGTGCCTGTCCCAACACCTAGAGCTAGTCTCTCACTGGTTCCCCCTCTTCCCGTTCATCCTCAGGACAAATTGCAACCTGTACGGAACAGGAGGTTAAAGGTGCCGATTCTTCAAGGAGGGAGATTGCTAGTAAAGCGGCTGGAATGGCGAACCCGAGCACAAGGAGATGAGAAATGAGGTGCGTTTTAGAAACCTTTCCCGATCACTCGGTGTACCATCTTCTGGGTTTCTCATGCATGTTTTCGATGTAGGAAGATGCCCTTGATCCTGGAGATTTGGGACCCATGGGATGGGTACCACGCAGTATTACTTTAAAGGGTCTGCGTTTGCTCACCCAACCTCACCAAACCTCTCAGCCCCAAGAGTGTCCACCCTTATGTCGCAATCAGCTGTGGGTCTAGATATGGTCAATTCAGGTGGCATCACAGCCCCTGAACGAATTTTGTCAGAATTTCTCTCTCTTTCACTGTCTTTGTTTCACGGGTTTTTAAAAGTAATTGATTTTTATAATGGGGTTTAGCTGCTTTTCACTGCTGTCTTTATGCCGCTTTACACCCACTTGACTCACTTACAGAGAGATATCAATACATAGGTTTTAAGATTATTACTAGTCAGATATAATCTTGGGCGGTGAATAGTGGGTGTTGAGTCCAGTTCACTGAGCAAGGAGTAGGTCTTGTCTATTACATATTGGGTTTATGGAACGGTATCTGAGCTAATTTGAAACCCTTGTTTTAGGCAACACCCCACCTCACCTTTCCCGTTAAGCAGCTATAGTGTGTTTTCTAACCGTGTGACTCTGTTCTGTTTTGTAATTCAGTTCAAGTGTAGCGGTTTTTCCATTCCCTCTATAAGTGATATCTTATGGCAAGGGTCTTTTTCTGTGTGACTTATTTCACTTAGAATCGTCGTACCTAAATCCACTCATCATGCTGCTACTAGCCTTATGACGTTGATTTCATGGCTGAGTGATATTCCTTTGTACATAAGGACCACAAATTCTTTATCCATTTTTCTCTTTCCTGGGATATTTAAGGTGTAACGAAGTGGAGGTTCTTGTCAACAGAGCAGCCCTAAACTTTGGGGTGCCTGTGTCTTGCTGATTTTTAGTTTTCCCAATGCATACGCCCATGAGTGGAAGTGCCCTATGCTCTCTAAGCTGTGTTTTTTAGATGTTTCAGGACACACCGTACACTTCTCCAGAGTGGCTGTTGGCAATTTCCATCCCGCCCATCAGCGTAGCAAGGCTCCCGTTTCTCCATGGCCTGTCCTGCATTTCTGGTTCTGACCCTTTATTCAGCATGGCCCTTTTGACCGATGCGAAGCGAGACTTCTTTGTAGCGCTGATTTGCCTTTCCAGGTTGCTTGGTTGGCCAAAAAGGGCGTATGCGTTTTTTCCTGAATATATTCAGGAAAAAACGCATACGCCCTTTTTGGCCAAGGGCATCATTGTCGAGGTTTTGCCGCTTTTCCTGTGCTTTAAAGGTGATTCGAATCTACCTCCTGAAATCTGTTTCCTGCAATTCTGCCTTGCTTTCAAATCCTCTTCGTTGCCTTCCCTCAATATATTTGTGGACGAGAGTTATCATTTATAACTCTGCAGGTTTGTGAATTGCAGTGCCCCTGAGCTCCATTTTTCAACTCGCTTTCTTGGGAGCTGGCCGCAAAAGCGCAGGATTGCTTCAGGCCCTATTCGGGTTCCGGGCGGCAGGCTGAGCCTGTGGTTAATTCTTCTTCCTCATGGGAAAATAGAGTGACCTGTGCCTGTCCCAACACCTAGAGCTAGTCTCCCATTGGTTCCCCCTCTTCCCGTTCATCCTTAGGACAAATTGCAACCTGTACGGAACAGGAGGTTAAAGATGCTGATTCTCCAAGGAGGGAGATTGCTAGTAAAGCGGCTGGAATGGCGAACCCGAGCACAAGGAGATGAGAAATGAGGTGCGTTTTAGAAACATTTCCCGATCACTCGGTGTACCATCTTCTGGGTTTCTCATGCATGTTTTCGGTGTAGGAAGATGCCCTTGAACCTGGAGATTTGGGACCCATGGGATGGGTACCACGCAGTATTACTTCAAAGGGTCTGCGTTTGCTCACCCAACCTCACCAAACCTCTCAGCCCCATGTGTCCACCCTTATGTCTCAATCAGCTGTGGGTCTAGATATGGTCAATCCAGGTGGCATCACAGCCCCTGAACGAATGATGTAAGAATTTCTCTCTCTTTCACTCTCTTTGTTTCACGGGTTTTTAAAATTAATTGAGTTTTATAATGGGGTTTAGCTGCTTTTCACTGCTGTGTTTAAGCAGCTTTACACCCACTTGACTCACTTACAGAGAGATATCAATAAATAGGTTTTAAGATTCTTACTAGTCAGATATATTCTTGGGCGGTGAATAGGGGGTGTTGTGTCCGGTTCACTGAGCAAGGAGTAGGTCTTGTCTATTACATATTGGGTTTATGGAACGGTATCTGAGCTAATTTGAAACCCTTGTTTTATGCATCACCCCACCTCACCTTTCCCGTTAGGCAGCCATAGTGTGTTTTCTAACCGTGTGACTCTGTTCTGTTTTGTAATTCAGTTCAAGGGTAGCGGTTTTTACATTCCCTCTATAAGTGATATCTTATGATAAGTGTATTTTTCTGTGTGACTTATTTCACTTAGAATCGTCGTACCTAAATCCACTCATCATGCTGCTACTAGCCTTATGACGTTGATTTCATGGCTGAGTGATATTCCATTGTACATAAGGACCACAACTTCTTTATCCATTTTTCTCTTTCCTGGGATGTTTAATGTGTAACGAAGTGGAGGTTCTTGTCAACAGAGCAGCCCTAAACTTTGGGGTGCTTGTGTCTTGCTGATTTTTAGTGTTCCCAATTTATACGCCCATGAGTGGAAGTGCCCTATGCTCTCTAAGCTGAGTATTGTAAATGTTTCAGGACACACCGTACACTTCTCCAGAGTGGCTGTTGGCAATTTACATCCCGCCCATCAGCGTAGCAAGGCTCCCGTTTCTCCGTGGCCTGTCCTGCATTTCTGGTTTTGACACTTTATTCAGCATGGCCCTTTTGACCGATGGGACGCGAGACTTCTTTGTAGCGCTGATTTGCCTTTCCAGGTAGCTTGGTTGGCCAAAAAGGGCGTATGCGTTTTTTCCTGAATATATTCAGGAAAAAACGCATACGCCCTTTTTGGCCAAGGGCATCATTGTCGAGGTTTTGCCTCTTTTCCTGTGCTTTAAAGGCGATTCGAATCTGCCTCCTGAAATCTGTTTCCTGCAATTCTGCCTTGCTTTCAAATCCTCTTTGTTGCCTTCCCTCAATATATTTGTAGACGAGAGTTATCATTTATAACTCTGCAGGTTTGTGAATTGCAGTGCCCCTGAGCTCCACTTTTCGACTCGCTTTCTTGTTTGTTGGCAGAAAAAGCTCAGGATTGCTTCAGGCCCTATTCTGCTTCCGGGCGGCAGACTGAGCCTGTGGTTAATTCTTTTTCCTGATGGGAAAATAGAGTGACCTGTGCCTGTCCCAACACCTAGAGCTAGTCTCTCACTGGTTCCCCCTCTTCCCGTTCATCCTCAGGACAAATTGCAACCTGTACGGAACAGGAGGTTAAAGGTGCCGATTCTTCAAGGAGGGAGATTGCTAGTAAAGCGGCTGGAATGGCGAACCCGAGCACAAGGAGATGAGAAATGAGGTGCGTTTTAGAAACCTTTCCCGATCACTCGGTGTACCATCTTCTGGGTTTCTCATGCATGTTTTCGATGTAGGAAGATGCCCTTGATCCTGGAGATTTGGGACCCATGGGATGGGTACCACGCAGTATTACTTTAAAGGGTCTGCGTTTGCTCACCCAACCTCACCAAACCTCTCAGCCCCAAGAGTGTCCACCCTTATGTCGCAATCAGCTGTGGGTCTAGATATGGTCAATTCAGGTGGCATCACAGCCCCTGAACGAATTTTGTCAGAATTTCTCTCTCTTTCACTGTCTTTGTTTCACGGGTTTTTAAAAGTAATTGATTTTTATAATGGGGTTTAGCTGCTTTTCACTGCTGTCTTTATGCCGCTTTACACCCACTTGACTCACTTACAGAGAGATATCAATACATAGGTTTTAAGATTATTACTAGTCAGATATAATCTTGGGCGGTGAATAGTGGGTGTTGAGTCCAGTTCACTGAGCAAGGAGTAGGTCTTGTCTATTACATATTGGGTTTATGGAACGGTATCTGAGCTAATTTGAAACCCTTGTTTTAGGCAACACCCCACCTCACCTTTCCCGTTAAGCAGCTATAGTGTGTTTTCTAACCGTGTGACTCTGTTCTGTTTTGTAATTCAGTTCAAGTGTAGCGGTTTTTCCATTCCCTCTATAAGTGATATCTTATGGCAAGGGTCTTTTTCTGTGTGACTTATTTCACTTAGAATCGTCGTACCTAAATCCACTCATCATGCTGCTACTAGCCTTATGACGTTGATTTCATGGCTGAGTGATATTCCTTTGTACATAAGGACCACAAATTCTTTATCCATTTTTCTCTTTCCTGGGATATTTAAGGTGTAACGAAGTGGAGGTTCTTGTCAACAGAGCAGCCCTAAACTTTGGGGTGCCTGTGTCTTGCTGATTTTTAGTTTTCCCAATGCATACGCCCATGAGTGGAAGTGCCCTATGCTCTCTAAGCTGTGTTTTTTAGATGTTTCAGGACACACCGTACACTTCTCCAGAGTGGCTGTTGGCAATTTCCATCCCGCCCATCAGCGTAGCAAGGCTCCCGTTTCTCCATGGCCTGTCCTGCATTTCTGGTTCTGACCCTTTATTCAGCATGGCCCTTTTGACCGATGCGAAGCGAGACTTCTTTGTAGCGCTGATTTGCCTTTCCAGGTTGCTTGGTTGGCCAAAAAGGGCGTATGCGTTTTTTCCTGAATATATTCAGGAAAAAACGCATACGCCCTTTTTGGCCAAGGGCATCATTGTCGAGGTTTTGCCGCTTTTCCTGTGCTTTAAAGGTGATTCGAATCTACCTCCTGAAATCTGTTTCCTGCAATTCTGCCTTGCTTTCAAATCCTCTTCGTTGCCTTCCCTCAATATATTTGTGGACGAGAGTTATCATTTATAACTCTGCAGGTTTGTGAATTGCAGTGCCCCTGAGCTCCATTTTTCAACTCGCTTTCTTGGGAGCTGGCCGCAAAAGCGCAGGATTGCTTCAGGCCCTATTCGGGTTCCGGGCGGCAGGCTGAGCCTGTGGTTAATTCTTCTTCCTCATGGGAAAATAGAGTGACCTGTGCCTGTCCCAACACCTAGAGCTAGTCTCCCATTGGTTCCCCCTCTTCCCGTTCATCCTTAGGACAAATTGCAACCTGTACGGAACAGGAGGTTAAAGATGCTGATTCTCCAAGGAGGGAGATTGCTAGTAAAGCGGCTGGAATGGCGAACCCGAGCACAAGGAGATGAGAAATGAGGTGCGTTTTAGAAACATTTCCCGATCACTCGGTGTACCATCTTCTGGGTTTCTCATGCATGTTTTCGGTGTAGGAAGATGCCCTTGAACCTGGAGATTTGGGACCCATGGGATGGGTACCACGCAGTATTACTTCAAAGGGTCTGCGTTTGCTCACCCAACCTCACCAAACCTCTCAGCCCCATGTGTCCACCCTTATGTCTCAATCAGCTGTGGGTCTAGATATGGTCAATCCAGGTGGCATCACAGCCCCTGAACGAATGATGTAAGAATTTCTCTCTCTTTCACTCTCTTTGTTTCACGGGTTTTTAAAATTAATTGAGTTTTATAATGGGGTTTAGCTGCTTTTCACTGCTGTGTTTAAGCAGCTTTACACCCACTTGACTCACTTACAGAGAGATATCAATAAATAGGTTTTAAGATTCTTACTAGTCAGATATATTCTTGGGCGGTGAATAGGGGGTGTTGTGTCCGGTTCACTGAGCAAGGAGTAGGTCTTGTCTATTACATATTGGGTTTATGGAACGGTATCTGAGCTAATTTGAAACCCTTGTTTTATGCATCACCCCACCTCACCTTTCCCGTTAGGCAGCCATAGTGTGTTTTCTAACCGTGTGACTCTGTTCTGTTTTGTAATTCAGTTCAAGGGTAGCGGTTTTTACATTCCCTCTATAAGTGATATCTTATGATAAGTGTATTTTTCTGTGTGACTTATTTCACTTAGAATCGTCGTACCTAAATCCACTCATCATGCTGCTACTAGCCTTATGACGTTGATTTCATGGCTGAGTGATATTCCATTGTACATAAGGACCACAACTTCTTTATCCATTTTTCTCTTTCCTGGGATGTTTAATGTGTAACGAAGTGGAGGTTCTTGTCAACAGAGCAGCCCTAAACTTTGGGGTGCTTGTGTCTTGCTGATTTTTAGTGTTCCCAATTTATACGCCCATGAGTGGAAGTGCCCTATGCTCTCTAAGCTGAGTATTGTAAATGTTTCAGGACACACCGTACACTTCTCCAGAGTGGCTGTTGGCAATTTACATCCCGCCCATCAGCGTAGCAAGGCTCCCGTTTCTCCGTGGCCTGTCCTGCATTTCTGGTTTTGACACTTTATTCAGCATGGCCCTTTTGACCGATGGGAAGCGAGACATTTTTGTAGCGCTGATTTGCCTTTCCAGGTTGCTTGGTTGGCCAAAAAGGGCGTATGCGTTTTTTCCTGAATATATTCAGGAAAAAACGCATACGCCCTTTTTGGCCAAGGGCATCATTGTCGAGGTTTTGCCGCTTTTCCTGTGCTTTAAAGGCGATTCGAATCTGCCTCCTGAAATCTGTTTCCTGCAATTCTGCCTTGCTTTCAAATCCTCTTTGTTGCCTTCCCTCAATATATTTGTAGACGAGAGTTATCATTTATAACTCTGCAGGGTTGTGAATTGCAGTGCCCCTGAGCTCCATTTTTCAACTCGCTCTCTTGGTAGCTGGCCGCAAAAGCGCAGGATTGCTTTAGGCCCTATTCTGCTTCCGGGCGGCAGACTGAGCCTGTGGTTAATTCTTTTTTCTGATGGGAAAATAGAGTGACCTGTGCCTGTCCCAACACCTAGAGCTAGTCTCTCATTGGTTCCCCCTCTTCCCGTTCATCCTCAGGACAAATTGCAACCTGTATGGAACAGGAGGTTAAAGGTCCTGATTCTTCAAGGAGGGAGATTGCTAGTAAAGCGGCTGGAATGGCGAACCCGAGCACAAGGAGATGAGAAATGAGGTGCGTTTTAGAAACCTTTCCCGATCACTCGGTGTACCATCTTCTGGGTTTCTCATGCATGTTTTCGATGTAGGAAGATGCCCTTGAACCTGGAGATTTGGGACCCATGGGATGGGTACCACGCAGTATTACTTTAAAGGGTCTGCGTTTGCTCACCCAACCTCACCAAAACTCTCAGCCCCAAGAGTGTCCACCCTTAAGTCTCAATCAGCTGCAGGTCTAGATATGGTCAATCCAGGTGGCATCACAGCCCCTTAACTAATTTTGTCAGAATTTCTCTCTCTTTCACTGTCTTTGTTTCACGGGTTTTTAAAATTAATTGAGTTTTATAATGGGGTTTAGCTGGTTTTCACTGCTATGTTTATGCAGCTTTACACCCACTTGACTCACTTACAGAGAGATATCTATACATAGGTTTTAAGATTCTTACTAGTCAGATATATTCTTGGGCGGTGAATAGGGGGTGTTGGGTCCAGTTCACTGAGCAAGGAGTAGGTCTTGTCTATTACATATTTGGTTTATGGAACGGTATCTGAGCTAATTTGAAACCCTTGTTTTATGCATCACCCCAACTCACCTTTCCCGTTAGGCAGCCATAGTGTGTTTTCTAAACGTGTGACTCTGTTCTGTTTTGTAATTCAGTTCAAGGGTAGAGGTTTTTACATTCCCTCTATAAGTGATATCTTATGATAAGTGTCTTTTTCTGTGTGACTTATTTCACTTAGAATCGTCGTACCTAAATCCACTCATCATGCTGCTACTAGCCTTATGACGTTGATTTCATGGCTGAGTGATATTCCAATGTACATAAGGACCACAACTTCTTTATCCATTTTTCTCTTTCCTGGGATATTTAAGGTGTAACGAAGTGGAGGTTCTTGTCAACAGAGCAGCCCTAAACTTTGGGGTGCTTGTGTCTTGCTGACTTTTAGTTTTCCCAATTTATACGCCCATGAGTG
The DNA here is from genome assembly GCF_028021215.1 of Eschrichtius robustus. Taxonomy (NCBI): domain Eukaryota; kingdom Metazoa; phylum Chordata; class Mammalia; order Artiodactyla; family Eschrichtiidae; genus Eschrichtius; species Eschrichtius robustus. The sequence goes on along the minus strand of NC_090830.1, from coordinate 25,150,191 downwards.
GAAGTGCCCTATGCTCTCTAAGCTAAGTTTTGTAAATGTTTCAGGACACACCGTACACTTCTCCAGAGTGGCTGTTGGCAATTTACATCCCGCCCATCAGCGTAGCAAGGCTCCCGTTTCTCCGTGGCCTGTCCTGCATTTCTGGTTTTGACACTTTATTCAGCATTTCCCTTTTGACCGATGGGAAGCGAGACTTCTTTGTAGCACTAATTTGCCTTTCCAGGTTGCTTGGTTGGCTAAAATGGGCGTATGCGTTTTTTCCTGAATATATTCAGGAAAAAACGCATACGCCCTTTTTGGCCAAGGGCATCATTGTCGAGGTTTTGCCACTTTTCCTGTGCTTTAAAGGCGATTCGAATCTGCCTCCTGAAATCTGTTTCCTGCAATTCTGCCTTGCTTTCAAATCCTCTTTGTGGCCTTCCCTCAATATATTTGTAGACGAGAGTTATCATTTATAACTCTGCAGGGTTGTGAATTGCAGTAACCCTGAGCTCCATTTTTCAACTCGCTCTCTTGGGATCTGGCCGCAAATGCGCAGGATTGCTTTAGGCCCTATTCTGCTTCCGGGCGGCAGACTGAGCCTGTGGTTAATTCTTCTTCCTGATGGGAAAATAGAGTGACCTGTGCCTGTCCCAACACCTAGGGCTAGTCTCTCATTGGTTCCCCCTCTTCCCGTTCACCCTCAGGAAATATTGCAACCTGTATGGAACAGGAAGTTAAAGGTGCTGATTCTCCAAGGAGGGAGATTGCTAGTAAAGCGGCTGGAATGGCGAACCCGAGCACAAGGAGATGAGAAATGAGGTGCGTTTTAGAAACCTTTCCCGATCACTCGGTGTACCATCTTCTGGGTTTCTCATGCATGTTTTCGATGTAGGATGATGCCCTTGAACCTGGAGATTTGGGACCCATGGGATGGGTACCACGCAGTATTACTTTAAAGGGTCTGCGTTTGCTCACCCAACCTCACCAAACCTCTCAGCCCCAAGTGTCCACCCTTATGTCTCAATCAGCTGCGGGTCTAGATATGGTCAATCCAGGTGGCATCACAGCCCCTGAACGAATTTTGTAAGAATTTCTCTCTCTTTCACTCTCTTTGTTTCACGGGTTTTTTTAAATTAATTGAGTTTTATAATGGGGTTTAGCTGCTTTTCACTGCTGTCTTTATGCCGCTTTACACCCACTTGACTCACTTACAGAGAGATATCAATACATAGGTTTTAAGATTATTACTAGTCAGATATAATCTTGGGCGGTGAATAGTGGGTGTTGAGTCCAGTTCACTGAGCAAGGAGTAGGTCTTGTCTATTACATATTGGGTTTATGGAACGGTATCTGAGCTAATTTGAAACCCTTGTTTTAGGCATCACCCCACCTCACCTTTCCCGTTAAGCAGCTATAGTGTGTTTTCTAAACGTGTGACTCTGTTCTGTTTTGTAATTCAGTTCAAGTGTAGCGGTTTTTCCATTCCCTCTATAAGTGATATCTTATGGCAAGTGTCTTTTTCTGTGTGACTTATTTCACTTAGAATCGTCGTACCTAAATCCACTCATCATGCTGCTACTAGCCTTATGACGTTGATTTCATGGCTGAGTGATATTCCTTTGTACATAAGGACCACAACTTCTTTATCCATTTTTCTCTTTCCTGGGATATTTAAGGTGTAACGAAGTGGAGGTTCTTGTCAAGAGAGCAGCCCTAAACTTTGGGGTGCCTGTGTCTTGCTGATTTTTAGTTTTCCCAATGCATACGCCCATGAGTGGAAGTGCCCTATGCTCTCTAAGCTGTGTTTTTTAGATGTTTCAGGACACACCGTACACTTCTCCAGAGTGGCTGTTGGCAATTTACATCCCGCCCATCAGCGTAGCAAGGCTCCCGTTTCTCCATGGCCTGTCCTGCATTTCTGGTTCTGACCCTTTATTCAGCATGGCCCTTTTGACCGATGCGAAGCGAGACTTCTTTGTAGCGCTGATTTGCCTTTCCAGGTTGCTTGGTTGGCCAAAAAGGGCGTATGCGTTTTTTCCTGAATATATTCAGGAAAAAACTCATACGCCCTTTTTGGCCAAGGGCATCATTGTCAAGGTTTTGCCGCTTTTCCTGTGCTTTAAAGGCGATACGAATCTACCTCCTGAAATCTGTTTCCTGCAATTCTGCCTTGCTTTCAAATCCTCTTCGTTGCCGTCCTTGAATATATTTGTGGACGAGAGTTATCATTTATAACTCTGCAGGTTTGTGAATTGCAGTGCCCCTGAGCTCCATTTTTCAACTCGCTTTCTTGGGAGCTGGCCGCAAAAGCGCAGGATTGCTTCAGGCCCTATTCGGGTTCCGGGCGGCAGGCTGAGCCTGTGGTTAATTCTTCTTCCTGATGGGAAAATAGAGTGACCTGTGCCTGTCCCAACACCTAGAGCTAGTCTCCCATTGGTTCCCCCTCTTCCCGTTCATCCTCAGGACAAATTGCAACCTGTACGGAACAGGAGGTTAAAGATGCTGATTCTCCAAGGAGGGAGATTGCTAGTAAAGCGGCTGGAATGGCGAACCCGAGCAAAAGGAGATGAGAAATGAGGTGCGTTTTAGAAACATTTCCCGATCACTCGGTGTAGCATCTTCTGGGTTTCTCATGCATGTTTTCGGTGTAGGAAGATGCCCTTGAACCTGGAGATTTGGGACCCATGGGATGGGTACCACGCAGTATTACTTCAAAGGGTCTGCATTTGCTCACCCAACCTCACCAAACCTCTCAGCCCCAAGTGTCCACCCTTATGTCTCAATCAGCTGTGGGTCTGGATATGGTCAATCCAGGTGGCATCACAGCCCCTGAACGAATTTTGTAAGAATTTCTCTCTCTTTCACTGTCTTTGTTTCACGGGTTTTTAAAATTAATTGAGTTTTATAATGGGGTTTAGCTGCTTTTCACTGCTGTTTTTAAGCAGCTTTACACCCACTTGACTCACTTACAGAGAGATATCAATAAATAGGTTTTAAGATTCTTACTAGTCAGATATATTCTTGGGCGGTGAATAGGGGGTGTTGTGTCCGGTTCACTGAGCAAGGAGTAGGTCTTGTCTATTACATATTGGGTTTATGGAACGGTATCTGAGCTAATTTGAAACCCTTGTTTTATGCATCACCCCACCTCAACTTTCCCGTTAGGCAGCCATAGTGTGTTTTTTAAACGTGTGACTCTGTTCTGTTTTGTAATTCAGTTCAAGGGTAGCGGTTTTTACATTCCCTCTATAAGTGATATCTTATGATAAGTGTCTTTTTCTGTGTGACTTATTTCACTTAGAATCGTCGTACCTAAATCCACTCATCATGCTGCTAGTAGCCTTATGACGTTGATTTCATGGCTGAGTGATATTCCTTTGTACATAAGGACCACAACTTCTTTATCCATTTTTCTCTTTCCTGGGATATTTAAGGTGTAACGAAGTGGAGGTTCTTGTCAACAGAGCTTCCCTAAACTTTGGGGTGCTTGTGTCTTGCTGATTTTTAGTTTTCCCAATTTATACGCCCATGAGTGGAAGTGCCCTATGCTCTCTAAGCTGAGTTTTGTAAATGTTTCAGGACACACCGTACACTTCTCCAGAGTGGCTGTTGGCAATTTACATCCCGCCCATCAGCGTAGCAAGGCTCCCGTTTCTCCGTGGCCTGTCCTGCATTTCTGGTTTTGACACTTTATTCAGCATGGCCCTTTTGACCGATGGGAAGCGAGACTTCTTTGTAGCACTGATTTGCCTTTCCAGGTTGCTTGGTTGGCCAAAAAGGGCGTATGCGTTTTTTCCTGAATATATTCAGGAAAAAACGCATACGCCCTTTTTGGCCAAGGACATCATTGTCGAGGTTTTGCCGCTTTTCCTGTGCTTTAAAGGCGATTCGAATCTGCCTCCTGAAATCTGTTTCCTGCAATTCTGCCTTGCTTTCAAATCCTCTTTGTTGCCTTCCCTCAATATATTTGTAGACGAGAGTTATCATTTATAACTCTGCAGGGTTGTGAATTGCAGTAACCCTGAGCTCCATTTTTCAACTCGCTCTCTTGGGATCTGGCCGCAAAAGCGCAGGATTGCTTTAGGCCCTATTCTGCTTCCGGGCGGCAGACTGAGCCTGTGGTTAATTCTTCTTCCTGATGGGAAAATAGAGTGACCTTTGCCTGTCCCAACACCTAGAGCTAGTCTATCATTGGTTCCCCCTCTTCCCGTTCACCCTCAGGACAAATTGCAACCTGTATGGAACAGGAAGTTAAAGGTGCTGATTCTCCAAAGAGGGAGATTGCTAGTAAAGCGGCTGGAATGGCGAACCCGAGCACAAGGAGATGAGAAATGAGGTGCGTTTTAGAAACCTTTCCCGATCACTCGGTGTACCATCTTCTGGGTTTCTCATGCATGTTTTCGATGTAGGAAGATGCCCTTGAACCTGGAGATTTGGGACCCATGGGATGGGTACCACGCAGTATTACTTTAAAGGGTCTGTGTTTGCTCACCCAACCTCACCAAACCTCTCAGCCCCAAGTGTCCACCTTTATGTCTCAATCAGCTGCGGGTCTAGATATGGTCAATCCAGGTGGCATCACAGCCCCTGAACGAATTTTGTAAGAATTTCTCTCTCTTTCACTCTCTTTGTTTCACGGGTTTTTTAAATTAATTGAGTTTTATAATGGGGTTTAGCTGCTTTTAACTGCTGTGTTTATGCAGCTTTACACCCAGTTGACTCACTTACAGAGAGATATCAATACATAGGTTTTAAGATTCTTACTAGTCAGATATATTCTTGGGCCGTGAATAGGGGGTGTTGAGTCCGGTTCACTGAGCAAGGAGTAGGTCTTTTCTATTACATATTGGGTTTATGGAACGGTATCTGAGCTAATTTGAAACCCTTGTTTTATGCATCACCCCACCTCAACTTTCCCGTTAGGCAGCCATAGTGTGTTTTCTAAACGTGTGACTCTGTTCTGTTTTGTAATTCAGTTCAAGGGTAGCGGTTTTTACATTCCCTCTATAAGTGATATCTTATGATAAGTGTCTTTTTCTGTGTGACTGATTTCACTTAGAATCGTCGTACCTAAATCCACTCATCATGCTGCTACTAGCCTTATGACGTTGATTTCATGGCTGAGTGATATTCCATTGTACATAAGGACCACAACTTCTTTATCCATTTTTCTCTTTCGTGGGATATTTAAGGTGTAACAAAGTGGAGGATCTTGTCAACAGAGCAGCCCTAAACTTTGGGGTGCTTGTGTCTTGCTGATTTTTAGTTTTCCCAATTTATACGCCCATGAGAGGAAGTGCCCTATGCTCTCTAAGCTGAGTATTGTAAATGTTTCAGGACACACCGTACACTTCTCCAGAGTGGCTGTTGGCAATTTACATCCCGCCCATCAGCGTAGCAAGGCTCCCGTTTCTCCATGGCCTGTCCTGCATTTCTGGTTCTGACCCTTTATTCAGCATGGCCCTTTTGACCGATGCGAAGCGAGACTTCTTTGTAGCGCTGATTTGCCTTTCCAGGTTGCTTGGTTGGCCAAAAAGGGCGTATGCGTTTTATCCTGAATATATTCAGGAAAAAAAGCATACGCCCTTTTTGGCCAAGGGCATCATTGTCGAGGTTTTGCCGCTTTTCCTGTGCTTTAAAGGCGATTCGAATCTACCTCCTGAAATCTGTTTCCTGCAATTCTGCCTTGCTTTCAAATCCTCTTCGTTTCCTTCCTTGAATATATTTGTGGACGAGAGTTATCATTTATAACTCTGCAGGTTTGTGAATTGCAGTGCCCCTGAGCTCCATTTTTCAACTCGCTTTCTTGGGAGCTGGCCGCAAAAGCACAGGATTGCTTCAGGCCCTATTCGGGTTCCGGGCGGCAGGCTGAGCCTGTGGTTAATTCTTCTTCCTGATGGGAAAATAGAGTGACCTGTGCCTGTCCCAACACCTAGAGCTAGTCTCCCATTGGTTCCCCCTCTTTCCGTTCATCCTCAGGACAAATTGCAACCTGTACGGAACAGGAGGTTAAAGATGCTAATTCTCCAAGGAGGGAGAATGCTAGTAAAGCGGCTGGAATGGCGAACCCGAGCACAAGGAGATGAGAAATGAGGTGCGTTTTAGAAACATTTCCCGATCACTCGGTGTACCATCTTCTGGGTTTCTCATGCATGTTTTCGGTGTAGGAAGATGCCCTTGAACCTGGAGATTTGGGACCCATGGGATGGGTACCACGCAGTATTACTTCAAAGGGTCTGCGTTTGCTCACCCAACCTCACCAAACCTCTCAGCCCCAAGTGTCCACCCTTATGTCTCAATCAGCTGTGGGTCTGGATATGGTCAATCCAGGTGGCATCACAGCCCCTGAACGAATTTTGTAAGAATTTCTCTCTCTTTCACTCTCTTTGTTTCACGGGTTTTTAAAATTAATTGAGTTTTATAATGGGGTTTAGCTGCTTTTCACTGCTGTGTTTAAGCAGCTTTACACCCACTTGACTCACTTACAGAGAGATATCAATAAATAGGTTTTAAGATTCTTACTAGTCAGATATATTCTTGGGCGGTGAATAGGGGGTGTTGTGTCCGGTTCACTGAGCAAGGAGTAGGTCTTGTCTATTACATATTGGGTTTATGGAACGGTATCTGAGCTAATTTGAAACCCTTGTTTTAGGCATCACCCCACCTCACCTTTCCCGTTAAGCAGCTATAGTGTGTTTTCTAAACGTGTGACTCTGTTCTGTTTTGTAATTCAGTTCAAGTGTAGCGGTTTTTCCATTCCCTCTATAAGTGATATCTTATGGCAAGTGTCTTTTTCTGTGTGACTTATTTCACTTAGAATCGTCGTACCTAAATCCACTCATCATGCTGCTACTAGCCTTATGACGTTGATTTCATGGCTGAGTGATATTCCTTTGTACATAAGGACCACAAATTCTTTATCCATTTTTCTCTTTCCTGCGATATTTAAGGTGTAACGAAGTGGAGGTTCTTGTCAACAGAGCAGCCCTAAACTTTGGGGTGCCTGTGTCTTGCTGATTTTTAGTTTTCCCAATGCATACGCCCATGAGTGGAAGTGCCCTATGCTCTCTAAGCTGTGTTTTTTAGATGTTTCAGGACACACCGTACACTTCTCCAGAGTGGCTGTTGGCAATTTACATCCCGCCCATCAGCGTAGCAAGGCTCCCGTTTCTCCATGGCCTGTCCTGCATTTCTGGTTCTGACCCTTTATTCAGCATGGCCCTTTTGACCGATGCGAAGCGAGACTTCTTTGTAGCGCTGATTTGCCTTTCCAGGTTGCTTGGTTGGCCAAAAAGGGCGTATGCGTTTTTTCCTGAATATATTCAGGAAAAAACGCATACGCCCTTTTTGGCCAAGGGCATCATTGTCGAGGTTTTGCCGCTTTTCCTGTGCTTTAAAGGTGATTCGAATATACCTCCTGAAATCTGTTTCCTGCAATTCTGCCTTGCTTTCAAATCCTCTTCGTTGCCTTCCCTCAATATATTTGTGGACGAGAGTTATCATTTATAACTCTGCAGGTTTGTGAATTGCAGTGCCCCTGAGCTCCATTTTTCAACTCGCTTTCTTGGGAGCTGGCCGCAAAAGCGCAGGATTGCTTCAGGCCCTATTCGGGTTCCGGGCGGCAGGCTGAGCCTGTGGTTAATTCTTCTTCCTCATGGGAAAATAGAGTGACCTGTGCCTGTCCCAACACCTAGAGCTAGTCTCCCATTGGTTCCCCCTCTTCCCGTTCATCCTCAGGACAAATTGCAACCTGTACGGAACAGGAGGTTAAAGATGCTGATTCTCCAAGGAGGGAGATTGCTAGTAAAGCGGCTAGAATGGCGAACCCGAGCACAAGGAGATGAGAAATGAGGTGCGTTTTAGAAACATTTCCCGATCACTCGGTGTACCATCTTCTGGGTTTCTCATGCATGTTTTCGGTGTAGGAAGATGCCCTTGAACCTGGAGATTTGGGACCCATGGGATGGGTACCACGCAGTATTACTTCAAAGGGTCTGCGTTTGCTCACCCAACCTCACCAAACCTCTCAGCCCCAAGTGTCCACCCTTATGTCTCAATCAGCTGTGGGTCTGGATATGGTCAATCCAGGTGGCATCACAGCCCCTGAACGAATGATGTAAGAATTTCTCTCTCTTTCACTCTCTTTGTTTCACGGGTTTTTAAAATTAATTGAGTTTTATAATGGGGTTTAGCTGCTTTTCACTGCTGTGTTTAAGCAGCTTTACACCCACTTGACTCACTTACAGAGAGATATCAATAAATAGGTTTTAAGATTCTTACTAGTCAGATATATTCTTGGGCGGTGAATAGGGGGTGTTGTGTCCGGTTCACTGAGCAAGGAGTAGGTCTTGTCTATTACATATTGGGTTTATGGAACGGTATCTGAGCTAATTTGAAACCCTTGTTTTATGCATCACCCCACCTCACCTTTCCCGTTAGGCAGCCATAGTGTGTTTTCTAACCGTGTGACTCTGTTCTGTTTTGTAATTCAGTTCAAGGGTAGCGGTTTTTACATTCCCTCTATAAGTGATATCTTATGATAAGTGTATTTTTCTGTGTGACTTATTTCACTTAGAATCGTCGTACCTAAATCCACTCATCATGCTGCTACTAGCCTTATGACGTTGATTTCATGGCTGAGTGATATTCCATTGTACATAAGGACCACAACTTCTTTATCCATTTTTCTCTTTCCTGGGATGTTTAATGTGTAACGAAGTGGAGGTTCTTGTCAACAGAGCAGCCCTAAACTTTGGGGTGCTTGTGTCTTGCTGATTTTTAGTGTTCCCAATTTATACGCCCATGAGTGGAAGTGCCCTATGCTCTCTAAGCTGAGTATTGTAAATGTTTCAGGACACACCGTACACTTCTCCAGAGTGGCTGTTGGCAATTTACATCCCGCCCATCAGCGTAGCAAGGCTCCCGTTTCTCCGTGGCCTGTCCTGCATTTCTGGTTTTGACACTTTATTCAGCATGGCCCTTTTGACCGATGGGAAGCGAGACATTTTTGTAGCGCTGATTTGCCTTTCCAGGTTGCTTGGTTGGCCAAAAAGGGCGTATGCGTTTTTTCCTGAATATATTCAGGAAAAAACGCATACGCCCTTTTTGGCCAAGGGCATCATTGTCGAGGTTTTGCCGCTTTTCCTGTGCTTTAAAGGCGATTCGAATCTGCCTCCTGAAATCTGTTTCCTGCAATTCTGCCTTGCTTTCAAATCCTCTTTGTTGCCTTCCCTCAATATATTTGTAGACGAGAGTTATCATTTATAAGTCAGCAGGTTTGTGAATTGCAGTGCCCCTGAGCTCCATTTTTCAACTCGCTCTCTTGGTAGCTGGCCGCAAAAGCGCAGGATTGCTTTAGGCCCTATTCTGCTTCCGGGCGGCAGACTGAGCCTGTGGTTAATTCTTTTTTCTGATGGGAAAATAGAGTGACCTGTGCCTGTCCCAACACCTAGAGCTAGTCTCTCATTGGTTCCCCCTATTCCCGTTCATCCTCAGGACAAATTGCAACCTGTATGGAACAGGAGGTTAAAGGTCCTGATTCTTCAAGGAGGGAGATTGCTAGTAAAGCGGCTGGAATGGCGAACCCGAGCACAAGGAGATGAGAAATGAGGTGCGTTTTAGAAACCTTTCCCGATCACTCGGTGTACCATCTTCTGGGTTTCTCATGCATGTTTTCGATATAGGAAGATGCCCTTGAACCTGGAGATTTGGGACCCATGGGATGGGTACCACGCAGTATTACTTTAAAGGGTCTGCGTTTGCTCACCCAACCTCACCAAAACTCTCAGCCCCAAGAGTGTCCACCCTTATGTCTCAATCAGCTGCAGGTCTAGATATGGTCAATCCAGGTGGCATCACAGCCCCTTAACTAATTTTGTCAGAATTTCTCTCTCTTTCACTGTCTTTGTTTCACGGGTTTTTAAAATTAATTGAGTTTTATAATGGGGTTTAGCTGGTTTTCACTGCTATGTTTATGCAGCTTTACACCCACTTGACTCACTTACAGAGAGATATCTATACATAGGTTTTAAGATTCTTACTAGTCAGATATATTCTTGGGCGGTGAATAGGGGATGTTGGGTCCAGTTCACTGAGCAAGGAGTAGGTCTTGTCTATTACATATTTGGTTTATGGAACGGTATCTGAGCTAATTTGAAACCCTTGTTTTATGCATCACCCCAACTCACCTTTCCCGTTAGGCAGCCATAGTGTGTTTTCTAAACGTGTGACTCTGTTCTGTTTTGTAATTCAGTTCAAGGGTAGAGGTTTTTACATTCCCTCTATAAGTGATATCTTATGATAAGTGTCTTTTTCTGTGTGACTTATTTCACTTAGAATCGTCGTACCTAAATCCACTCATCATGCTGCTACTAGCCTTATGACGTTGATTTCATGGCTGAGTGATATTCCATTGTACATAAGGACCACAACTTCTTTATCCATTTTTCTCTTTCGTGGGATATTTAAGGTGTAACAAAGTGGAGGATCTTGTCAACAGAGCAGCCCTAAACTTTGGGGTGCTTGTGTCTTGCTGATTTTTAGTGTTCCCAATTTATACGCCCATGAGTGGAAGTGCCCTATGCTCTCTAAGCTGAGTTTTGTAAATGTTTCAGGACACACCGTACACTTCTCCAGAGTGGCTGTTGGCAATTTACATCCCGCCCATCAGCGTAGCAAGGCTCCCGTTTCTCCGTGGCCTTTCCTGCATTTCTGGTTTTGACACTTTATTCAGCATGGCCCTTTTGACCGATGGGACGCGAGACTTCTTTGTAGCCCTGATTTGCCTTTCCAGGTAGCTTGGTTGGCCAAAAAGGGCGTATGCGTTTTTTCCTGAATATATTCAGGAAAAAACGCATACGCCCTTTTTGGCCAAGGGCATCATTGTCGAGGTTTGGCCTCTTTTCCTGTGCTTTAAAGGCGATTCGAATCTGCCTCCTGAAATCTGTTTCCTGCAATTCTGCCTTGCTTTCAAATCCTCTTTGTTGCCTTCCCTCAATATATTTGTAGACGAGAGTTATCATTTATAACTCTGCAGGTTTGTGAATTGCAGTGCCCCTGAGCTCCACTTTTCGACTCGCTTTCTTGTTTGCTGGCAGAAAAAGCTCAGGATTGCTTCAGGCCCTATTCTACTTCCGGGCGGCAGACTGAGCCTGTGGTTAATTCTTCTTCCTGATGTGAAAATAGAGTGACCTGTGCCTGTCCCAACACCTAGAGCTAGTCTCCCATTGGTTCCCCCTCTTCCCGTTCATCCTCAGGACAAATTGCAACCTGTACGGAACAGGAGGTTAAAGCTGCTGATTCTCCAAGGAGGGAGATTGCTAGTAAAGCGGCTGGAATGGCTAACCCGAGCAAAAGGAGATGAGAAATGAGGTGCGTTTTAGAAACATTTCCCGATCACTCGGTGTACCATCTTCTGGGTTTCTCATGCATGTTTTCGGTGTAGGAAGATGCCCTTGAACCTGGAGATTTGGGACCCATGGGATGGGTACCACGCAGTATTACTTCAAAGGGTCTGCGTTTGCTCACCCAACCTCACCAAACCTCTCAGCCCCAAGTGTCCACCCTTATGTCTCAATCAGCTGTGGGTCTGGATATGGTCAATCCAGGTGGCATCACAGCCCCTGAACGAATGATGTAAGAATTTCTCTCTCTTTCACTCTCTTTGTTTCACGGGTTTTTAAAATTAATTGAGTTTTATAATGGGGTTTAGCTGCTTTTCACTGCTGTGTTTAAGCAGCTTTACACCCACTTGACTCACTTACAGAGAGATATCAATAAATGGGTTTTAAGATTCTTACTAGTCAGATATATTCTTGGGCGGTGAATAGGGGGTGTTGTGTCCGGTTCACTGAGCAAGGAGTAGGTCTTGTCTATTACATATTGGGTTTATGGAACGGTATCTGAGCTAATTTGAAACCCTTGTTTTATGCATCACCCCACCTCAACTTTCCCGTTAGGCAGCCATAGTGTGTTTTCTAAACGTGTGACTCTGTTCTGTTTTGTAATTCAGTTCAAGGGTAGCGGTTTTTACATTCCCTCTATAAGTGATATCTTATGATAAGTGTCTTTTTCTGTGTGATTTATTTCACTTAGAATCGTCGTACCTAAATCCACTCATCATGCTGCTACTAGCCTTATGACGTTGATTTCATGGCTGAGTGATATTCCATTGTACATAAGGACCACAACTTCTTTATCCATTTTTCTCTTTCCTGGGATATTTAAGGTGTAACGAAGTGGAGGTTCTTGTCAACAGAGCAGCCCTAAACTTTGGGGTGCTTATGTCTTGCTGATTTTTAGTTTTCCCAATTTATACGCCCATGAGTGGAAGTGCCCTATGCTCTCTAAGCTGAGTTTTGTAAATGTTTCAGGACACACCGTACACTTCTCCAGAGTGGCTGTTGGCAATTTACATCCCGCCCATCAGCGTAGCAAGGCTCCCGTTTCTCCGTGGCCTGTCCTGCATTTCTGGTTTTGACACTTTATTCAGCATGGCCCTTTTGACCGATGGGAAGCGAGACTTCTTTGTAGCACTGATTTGCCTTTCCAGGTTGCTTGGTTGGCCAAAAAGGGCGTATGCGTTTTTTCCTGAATATATTCAGGAAAAAACGCATACGCCCTTTTTGGCCAAGGGCATCATTGTCGAGGTTTTTCCGCTTTTCCTGTGCTTTAAAGGCGATTCGAATCTGCCTCCTGAAATCTGTTTCCTGCAATTCTGCCTTGCTTTCAAATCCTCTTCGTTGCCTTCCTTGAATATATTTGTGGACGAGAGTTATCATTTATAACTCTGCAGGTTTGTGAATTGCAGTGCCCCTGAGCTCCATTTTTCAACTCGCTTTCTTGGGAGCTGGCCGCAAAAGCACAGGATTGCTTCAGGCCCTATTCGGGTTCCGGCGGCAGGCTGAGCCTGTGGTTAATTCTTCTTCCTGATGGGAAAATAGAGTGACCTGTGCCTGTCCCAACACCTAGAGCTAGTCTCCCATTGGTTCCCCCTCTTCCCGTTCATCCTCAGGACAAATTGCAACCTGTACGGAACAGGAGGTTAAAGATGCTGATTCTCCAAGGAGGGAGATTGCTAGTAAAGCGGCTGGAATGGCGAACCCGAGCACAAGGAGATGAGAAATGAGGTGCGTTTTAGAAACATTTCCCGATCACTCGGTGTACCATCTTCTGGGTTTCTCATGCATGTTTTCGGTGTAGGAAGATGCCCTTGAACCTGGAGATTTGGGACCCATGGGATGGGTACCACGCAGTATTACTTCAAAGGGTCTGCGTTTGCTCACCCAACCTCACCAAACCTCTCAGCCCCAAGTGTCCACCCTTATGTCTCAATCAGCTGTGGGTCTGGATATGGTCAATCCAGGTGGCATCACAGCCCCTGAACGAATGATGTAAGAATTTCTCTCTCTTTCACTCTCTTTGTTTCACGGGTTTTTAAAATTAATTGAGTTTTATAATGGGGTTTAGCTGCTTTTCACTGCTGTGTTTAAGCAGCTTTACACCCACTTGACTCACTTACAGAGAGATATCAATAAATAGGTTTTAAGATTCTTACTAGTCAGATATATTCTTGGGCGGTGAATAGGGGGTGTTGTGTCCGGTTCACTGAGCAAGGAGTAGGTCTTGTCTATTACATATTGGGTTTATGGAACGGTATCTGAGGTAATTTGAAACCCTTGTTTTATGCATCACCCCACCTCAACTTTCCCGTTAGGCAGCCATAGTGTGTTTTCTAAACGTGTGACTCTGTTCTGTTTTGTAATTCAGTTCAAGGGTAGCGGTTTTTACATTCCCTCTATAAGTGATATCTTATGATAAGTGTCTTTTTCTGTGTGACTTATTTCACTTAGAATCGTCGTACCTAAATCCACTCATCTTGCTGCTACTAGCCTTATGACGTTGATTTCATGGCTGAGTGATATTCCTTTGTACATAAGGACCACAACTTCTTTATCCATTTTTCTCTTTCCTGGGATATTTAAGGTGTAACGAAGTGGAGGTTCTTGTCAACAGAGCTGCCCTAAACTTTGGGGTGCTTATGTCTTGCTGATTTTTAGTTTTCCCAATTTATACGCCCATGAGTGGAAGTGCCCTATGCTCTCTAAGCTGAGTTTTGTAAATGTTTCAGGACACACCGTACACTTCTCCAGAGTGGCTGTTGGCAATTTACATCCCGCCCATCAGCGTAGCAAGGCTCCCGTTTCTCCGTGGCCTGTCCTGCATTTCTGGTTTTGACACTTTATTCAGCATGGCCCTTTTGACCGATGGGAAGCGAGACTTCTTTGTAGCACTGATTTGCCTTTCCAGGTTGCTTGGTTGGCCAAAAAGGGCGTATGCGTTTTTTCCTGAATATATTCAGGAAAAAACGCATACGCCCTTTTTGGCCAAGGGCATCATTGTCGAGGTTTTGCCGCTTTTCCTGTGCTTTAAAGGCGATTCGAATCTGCCTCCTGAAATCTGTTTCCTGCAATTCTGCCTTGCTTTCAAATCCTCTTTGTTGCCTTCCCTCAATATATTTGTAGACGAGAGTTATCATTTATAATTCTGCAGGTTTGTGAATTGCAGTGCCCCTGAGCTCCATTTTTCAACTCGCTCTCTTGGGATCTGGCCGCAAATGTGCAGGATTGCTTTAGGCCCTATTCTGCTTCCGGGCGGCAGACTGAGCCTGTGGTTAATTCTTCTTCCTGATGGGAAAATAGAGTGACCTGTGCCTGTCCCAACACCTAGAGCTAGTCTCTCACTGGTTCCCCCTCTTCCCGTTCATCCTCAGGACAAATTGCAACCTGTACGGAACAGGAGGTTAAAGGTGCCGATTCTTCAAGGAGGGAGATTGCTAGTAAAGCGGCTGGAATGGCGAACCCGAGCACAAGCAGATGAGAAATGAGGTGCGTTTTAGAAACCTTTCCCGATCACTCGGTGTACCATCTTCTGGGTTTCTCATGCATGTTTTCGATGTAGGAAGATGCCCTTGAACCTGGAGATTTGGGACCCATGGGATGGGTACCACGCAGTATTACTTTAAAGGGTCTGTGTTTGCTCACCCAACCTCACCAAACCTCGCAGCCCCAAGAGTGTCCACCCATATGTCGCAATCAGCTGTGGGTCTAGATATGGTCAATCCAGGTGGCATCACAGCCCCTGAACGAATTTTGTCAGAATTTCTCTCTCTTTCACTGTCTTTGTTTCACGGGTTTTTAAAAGTAATTGATTTTTATAATGGGGTTTAGCTGCTTTTCACTGCTGTCTTTATGCCGCTTTACACCCACTTGACTCACTTACAGAGAGATATCAATACATAGGTTTTAAGATTATTACTAGTCAGATATAACCTTGGGCGGTGAATAGTGGGTGTTGAGTCCAGTTCACTGAGCAAGGAGTAGGTCTTGTCTATTACATATTGGGTTTATGGAACGGTATCTGAGCTAATTTGAAACCCTTGTTTTAGGCATCACCCCACCTCACCTTTCCCGTTAAGCAGCTATAGTGTGTTTTCTAAACGTGTGACTCTGTTCTGTTTTGTAATTCAGTTCAAGTGTAGCGGTTTTTCCATTCCCTCTATAAGTGATATCTTATGGCAAGTGTCTTTTTCTGTGTGACTTATTTCACTTAGAATCGTCGTACCTAAATCCACTCATCATGCTGCTACTAGCCTTATGACGTTGATTTCATGGCTGAGTGATATTCCTTTGTACATAAGGACCACAACTTCTTTATCCATTTTTCTCTTTCCTGGGATATTTAAGGTGTAACGAAGTGGAGGTTCTTGTCAACAGAGCAGCCCTAAACTTTGGGGTGCCTGTGTCTTGCTGATTTTTAGGTTTCCCAATGCATACGCCCATGAGTGGAAGTGCCCTATGCTCTCTAAGCTGTGTTTTTTAGATGTTTCAGGACACACCGTACACTTCTCCAGAGTGGCTGTTGGCAATTTACATCCCGCCCATCACCGTAGCAAGGCTCCCGTTTCTCCATGGCCTGTCCTGCATTTCTGGTTCTGACCCTTTATTCAGCATGGCCCTTTTGACCGATGGGAAGCGAGACTTCTTTGTAGCGCTGATTTGCCTTTCCAGGTTGCTTGGTTGGCCAAAAAGGGCGTATGCGTTTTTTCCTGAATATATTCAGGAAAAAACGCATACGCCCTTTTTGGCCAAGGGCATCATTGTCGAGGTTTTGCCGCTTTTCCTGTGCTTTAAAGGCGATTCGTATCTACCTCCTGAAATCTGTTTCCTGCAATTCTGCCTTGCTTTCAAATCCTCTTCGTTGCCTTCCCTCAATATATTTGTGGACGAGAGTTATCATTTATAACTCTGCAGGTTTGTGAATTGCAGTGCCCCTGAGCTCCATTTTTCAACTCGCTTTCTTGGGAGCTGGCCGCAAAAGCGCAGGATTGCTTCAGGCCCTATTCGGGTTCCGGGCGGCAGGCTGAGCCTGTGGTTAATTCTTCTTCCTCATGGGAAAATAGAGTGACCTGTGCCTGTCCCAACACCTAGAGCTAGTCTCCCATTGGTTCCCCCTCTTCCCGTTCATCCTCAGGACAAATTGCAACCTGTACGGAACAGGAGGTTAAAGATGCTGATTCTCCAAGGAGGGAGATTGCTAGTAAAGCGGCTGGAATGGCGAACCCGAGCACAAGGAGATGAGAAATGAGGTGCGTTTTAGAAACATTTCCCGATCACTCGGTGTACCATCTTCTGGGTTTCTCATGCATGTTTTCGGTGTAGGAAGATGCCCTTGAACCTGGAGATTTGGCACCCATGGGATGGGTACCACGCAGTATTACTTCAAAGGGTCTGTGTTTGCTCACCCAACCTCACCAAACCTCTCAGCCCCAAGTGTCCACCCTTATGTCTCAATCAGCTGTGGGTCTGGATATGGTCAATCCAGGTGGCATCACAACCCCTGAACGAATGATGTAAGAATTTCTCTCTCTTTCACTCTCTTTGTTTCACGGGTTTTTAAAATTAATTGAGTTTTATAATGGGGTTTAGCTGCTTTTCACTGCTGTGTTTAAGCAGCTTTACACCCACTTGACTCACTTACAGAGAGATATCAATAAATAGGTTTTAAGATTCTTACTAGTCAGATATATTCTTGGGCGGTGAATAGGGGGTGTTGTGTCCGGTTCACTGAGCAAGGAGTAGGTCTTGTCCATTACATATTGGGTTTATGGAACGGTATCTGAGCTAATTTGAAACCCTTGTTTTATGCATCACCCCACCTCACCTTTCCCGTTAGGCAGCCATAGTGTGTTTTCTAAACGTGTGACTCTGTTCTGTTTTGTAATTCAGTTCAAGGGTAGCGGTTTTTACATTCCCTCTATAAGTGATATCTTATGATAAGTGTCTTTTTCTGTGTGACTTATTTCACTTAGAATCGTCGTACCTAAATCCACTCATCATGCTGCTACTAGCCTTATGACGTTGATTTCATGGCTGAGTGATATTCCATTGTACATAAGGACCACAACTTCTTTATCCATTTTTCTCTTTCCTGGGATGTTTAATGTGTAACGAAGTGGAGGTTCTTGTCAACAGAGCAGCCCTAAACTTTGGGGTGCTTGTGTCTTGCTGATTTTTAGTGTTCCCAATTTATACGCCCATGAGTGGAAGTGCCCTATGCTCTCTAAGCTGAGTATTGTAAATGTTTCAGGACACACCGTACACTTCTCCAGAGTGGCTGTTGGCAATTTACATCCCGCCCATCAGCGTAGCAAGGCTCCCGTTTCTCCGTGGCCTGTCCTGCATTTCTGGTTTTGACACTTTATTCAGCATGGCCCTTTTGACCGATGGGAAGCGAGATATTTTTGTAGCGCTGATTTGCCTTTCCAGGTTGCTTGGTTGGCCAAAAAGGGCGTATGCGTTTTTTCCTGAATATATTCAGGAAAAAACGCATACGCCCTTTTTGGCCAAGGGCATCATTGTCGAGGTTTTGCCGCTTTTCCTGTGCTTTAAAGGCGATTCGAATCTGCCTCCTGAAATCTGTTTCCTGCAATTCTGCCTTGCTTTCAAATCCTCTTTGTTGCCTTCCCTCAATATATTTGTAGACGAGAGTTATCATTTATAATTCTGCAGGTTTGTGAATTGCAGTGCCCCTGAGCTCCATTTTTCAACTCGCTCTCTTGGTAGCTGGCCGCAAAAGCGCAGGATTGCTTTAGGCCCTATTCTGCTTCCGGGCGGCAGACTGAGCCTGTGGTTAATTCTTTTTCCTGATGGGAAAATAGAGTGAGCTGTGCCTGTCCCAACACCTAGAGCTAGTCTCTCATTGGTTCCCCCTCTTCCCGTTCATCCTCAGGACAAATTGCAACCTGTATGGAACAGGAGGTTAAAGGTCCTGATTCTTCAAGGAGGGAGATTGCTAGTAAAGCGGCTGGAATGGCGAACCCGAGCACAAGGAGACGAGAAATGAGGTGCGTTTTAGAAACCTTTCCCGATCACTCGGTGTACCATCTTCTGGGTTTCTCATGCATGTTTTCGATGTAGGAAGATGCCCTTGAACCTGGAGATTTGTGACCCATGGGATGGGTACCACGCAGTATTACTTTAAAGGGTCTGCGTTTGCTCACCCAACCTCACCAAAACTCTCAGCCCCAAGAGTGTCCACCCTTATGTCTCAATCAGCTGCAGGTCTAGATATGGTCAATCCAGGTGGCATCACAGCCCCTGAACGAATTTTGTAAGAATTTCTCTCTCTTTCACTCTCTTTGTTTCACGGGTTTTTTAAATTAATTGAGTTTTATATTGGGGTTTAGCTGCTTTTAACTGCTGTGTTTATGAAGCTTTACACCCAGTTGACTCACTTACAGAGAGATATCAATACATAGGTTTTAAGATTCTTACTAGTCAGATATATTCTTGGGCCGTGAATAGGGGGTGTTGAGTCCGGTTCACTGAGCAAGGAGTAGGTCTTTTCTATTACATATTGGGTTTATGGAACGGTATCTGAGCTAATTTGAAACCCTTGTTTTATGCATCACCCCACCTCACCTTTCCCGTTAGGCAGCCATAGTGTGTTTTCTAACCGTGTGACTCTGTTCTGTTTTGTAATTCAGTTCAAGGGTAGCGGTTTTTACATTCCCTCTATAAGTGATATCTTATGATAAGTGTCTTTTTCTGTGTGACTTATTTCACTTAGAATCGTCGTACCTAAATCCACTCATCATGCTGCTACTAGCCTTATGACGTTGATTTCATGGCTGAGTGATATTCCATTGTACATAAGGACCAAAACTTCTTTATCCATTTTTCTCTTTCCTGGGATGTTTAAGGTGTAACGAAGTGGAAGTTCTTGTCAACAGAGCAGCCCTAAACTTTGGGGTGCTTGTGTCTTGCTGATTTTTAGTGTTCCCAATTTATACGCCCATGAGTGGAAGTGCCCTATGCTCTCTAAGCTGAGTATTGTAAATGTTTCAGGACACACCGTACACTTCTCCAGAGTGGCTGTTGGCAATTTACATCCCGCCCATCAGCGTAGCAAGGCTCCCGTTTCTCCGTGGCCTGTCCTGCATTTCTGGTTTTGACACTTTATTCAGCATGGCCCTTTTGACCGATGGGAAGCGAGACTTCTTTGTAGCCCTGATTTGCCTTTCCAGGTAGCTTGGTTGGCCAAAAAGGGCGTATGCGTTTTTTCCTGAATATATTCAGGAAAAAACGCATACGCCCTTTTTGGCCAAGGGCATCATTGTCGAGGTTTTGCCTCTATTCCTGTGCTTTAAAGGCGATTCGAATCTGCCTCCTGAAATCTGTTTCCTGCAATTCTGCCTTGCTTTCAAATCCTCTTTGTTGCCTTCCCTCAATATATTTGTAGACGAGAGTTATCATTTATAACTCTGCAGGTTTGTGAATTGCAGTGCCCCTGAGCTCCACTTTTCGACTCGCTTTCTTGTTTGCTGGCAGAAAAAGCTCAGGATTGCTTCAGGCCCTATTCTGCTTCCGGGCGGCAGACTGAGCCTGTGGTTAATTCTTCTTCCTGATGGGAAAATAGAGTGACCTGTGCCTGTCCCAACACCTAGAGCTAGTCTCTCACTGGTTCCCCCTCTTCCCGTTCATCCTCAGGACAAATTGCAACCTGTACGGAACAGGAGGTTAAAGGTGCCGATTCTTCAAGGAGGGAGATTGCTAGTAAAGCGGCTGGAATGGCGAACCCGAGCACAAGGAGATGAGAAATGAGGTGCGTTTTAGAAACCTTTCCCGATCACTCGGTGTACCATCTTCTGGGTTTCTCATGCATGTTTTCGATGTAGGAAGATGCCCTTGAACCTGGAGATTTGGGACCCATGGGATGGGTACCACGCAGTATTACTTTAAAGGGTCTGCGTTTGCTCACCCAACCTCACCAAACCTCTCAGCCCCAAGAGTGTCCACCCTTATGTCGCAATCAGCTGTGGGTCTAGATATGGTCAATTCAGGTGGCATCACAGCCCCTGAACGAATTTTGTCAGAATTTCTCTCTCTTTCACTGTCTTTGTTTCACGGGTTTTTAAAAGTAATTGATTTTTATAATGGGGTTTAGCTGCTTTTCACTGCTGTCTTTATGCCGCTTTACACCCACTTGACTCACTTACAGAGAGATATCAATACATAGGTTTTAAGATTATTACTAGTCAGATATAATCTTGGGCGGTGAATAGTGGGTGTTGAGTCCAGTTCACTGAGCAAGGAGTAGGTCTTGTCTATTACATATTGGGTTTATGGAACGGTATCTGAGCTAATTTGAAACCCTTGTTTTATGCATCACCCCACCTCAACTTTCCCGTTAGGCAGCCATAGTGTGTTTTCTAAACGTGTGACTCTGTTCTGTTTTGTAATTCAGTTCAAGGGTAGCGGTTTTTACATTCCCTCTATAAGTGATATCTTATGATTAGTGTCTTTTTCTGTGTGATTTATTTCACTTAGAATCGTCGTACCTAAATCCACTCATCATGCTGCTACTAGCCTTATGACGTTGATTTCATGGCTGAGTGATATTCCATTGTACATAAGGACCACAACTTCTTTATCCATTTTTCTCTTTCCTGGGATGTTTAATGTGTAACGAAGTGGAGGTTCTTGTCAACAGAGCAGCCCTAAACTTTGGGGTGCTTGTGTCTTGCTGATTTTTAGTTTTCCCAATTTATACGCCCATGAGTGGAAGTGCCCTATGCTCTCTAAGCTGAGTTTTGTAAATGTTTCAGGACACACCGTACACTTCTCCAGAGTGGCTGTTGGCAATTTACATCCCGCCCATCAGCGTAGCAAGGCTCCCGTTTCTCCGTGGCCTGTCCTGCATTTCTGGTTTTGACACTTTATTCAGCATGGCCCTTTTGACCGATGGGAAGCGAGACTTCTTTGTAGCACTGATTTGCCTTTCCAGGTTGCTTGGTTGGCCAAAAAGGGCGTATGCGTTTTTTCCTGAATATATTCAGGAAAAAACGCATACGCCCTTTTTGGCCAAGGGCATCATTGTCGAGGTTTTGCCGCTTTTCCTGTGCTTTAAAGGCGATTCGAATCTGCCTCCTGAAATCTGTTTCCTGCAATTCTGCCTTGCTTTCAAATCCTCTTTGTTGCCTTCCCTCAATATATTTGTAGACGAGAATTATCATTTATAACTCTGCAGGGTTGTGAATTGCAGTAACCCTAAGCTCCATTTTTCAACTCGCTCTCTTGGGATCTGGCCGCAAATGTGCAGGATTGCTTTAGGCCCTATTCTGCTTCCGGGCGGCAGACTGAGCCTGTGGTTAATTCTTCTTCCTGATGGGAAAATAGAGTGACCTGTGCCTGTCCCAACACCTAGAGCTAGTCTCTCACTGGTTCCCCCTCTTCCCGTTCATCCTCAGGACAAATTGCAACCTGTACGGAACAGGAGGTTAAAGGTGCCGATTCTTCAAGGAGGGAGATTGCTAGTAAAGCGGCTGGAATGGCGAACCCGAGCACAAGCAGATGAGAAATGAGGTGCGTTTTAGAAACCTTTCCCGATCACTCGGTGTACCATCTTCTGGGTTTCTCATGCATGTTTTCGATGTAGGAAGATGCCCTTGAACCTGGAGATTTGGGACCCATGGGATGGGTACCACGCAGTATTACTTTAAAGGGTCTGTGTTTGCTCACCCAACCTCACCAAACCTCGCAGCCCCAAGAGTGTCCACCCATATGTCGCAATCAGCTGTGGGTCTAGATATGGTCAATCCAGGTGGCATCACAGCCCCTGAACGAATTTTGTCAGAATTTCTCTCTCTTTCACTGTCTTTGTTTCACGGGTTTTTAAAAGTAATTGATTTTTATAATGGGGTTTAGCTGCTTTTCACTGCTGTCTTTATGCCGCTTTACACCCACTTGACTCACTTACAGAGAGATATCAATACATAGGTTTTAAGATTATTACTAGTCAGATATAACCTTGGGCGGTGAATAGTGGGTGTTGAGTCCAGTTCACTGAGCAAGGAGTAGGTCTTGTCTATTACATATTGGGTTTATGGAACGGTATCTGAGCTAATTTGAAACCCTTGTTTTAGGCATCACCCCACCTCACCTTTCCCGTTAAGCAGCTATAGTGTGTTTTCTAAACGTGTGACTCTGTTCTGTTTTGTAATTCAGTTCAAGTGTAGCGGTTTTTCCATTCCCTCTATAAGTGATATCTTATGGCAAGTGTCTTTTTCTGTGTGACTTATTTCACTTAGAATCGTCGTACCTAAATCCACTCATCATGCTGCTACTAGCCTTATGACGTTGATTTCATGGCTGAGTGATATTCCTTTGTACATAAGGACCACAACTTCTTTATCCATTTTTCTCTTTCCTGGGATATTTAAGGTGTAACGAAGTGGAGGTTCTTGTCAACAGAGCAGCCCTAAACTTTGGGGTGCCTGTGTCTTGCTGATTTTTAGGTTTCCCAATGCATACGCCCATGAGTGGAAGTGCCCTATGCTCTCTAAGCTGTGTTTTTTAGATGTTTCAGGACACACCGTACACTTCTCCAGAGTGGCTGTTGGCAATTTACATCCCGCCCATCACCGTAGCAAGGCTCCCGTTTCTCCATGGCCTGTCCTGCATTTCTGGTTCTGACCCTTTATTCAGCATGGCCCTTTTGACCGATGGGAAGCGAGACTTCTTTGTAGCGCTGATTTGCCTTTCCAGGTTGCTTGGTTGGCCAAAAAGGGCGTATGCGTTTTTTCCTGAATATATTCAGGAAAAAACGCATACACCCTTTTTGGCCAAGGGCATCATTGTCGAGGTTTTGCCGCTTTTCCTGTGCTTTAAAGGCGATTCGTATCTACCTCCTGAAATCTGTTTCCTGCAATTCTGCCTTGCTTTCAAATCCTCTTCGTTGCCTTCCCTCAATATATTTGTGGACGAGAGTTATCATTTATAACTCTGCAGGTTTGTGAATTGCAGTGCCCCTGAGCTCCATTTTTCAACTCGCTTTCTTGGGAGCTGGCCGCAAAAGCGCAGGATTGCTTCAGGCCCTATTCGGGTTCCGGGCGGCAGGCTGAGCCTGTGGTTAATTCTTCTTCCTCATGGGAAAATAGAGTGACCTGTGCCTGTCCCAACACCTAGAGCTAGTCTCCCATTGGTTCCCCCTCTTCCCGTTCATCCTCAGGACAAATTGCAACCTGTACAGAACAGGAGGTTAAAGATGCTGATTCTCCAAGGAGGGAGATTGCTAGTAAAGCGGCTGGAATGGCGAACCCGAGCACAAGGAGATGAGAAATGAGGTGCGTTTTAGAAACATTTCCCGATCACTCGGTGTACCATCTTCTGGGTTTCTCATGCATGTTTTCGGTGTAGGAAGATGCCCTTGAACCTGGAGATTTGGCACCCATGGGATGGGTACCACGCAGTATTACTTCAAAGGGTCTGCGTTTGCTCACCCAACCTCACCAAACCTCTCAGCCCCAAGTGTCCACCCTTATGTCTCAATCAGCTGTGGGTCTGGATATGGTCAATCCAGGTGGCATCACAGCCCCTGAACGAATGATGTAAGAATTTCTCTCTCTTTCACTCTCTTTGTTTCACGGGTTTTTAAAATTAATTGAGTTTTATAATGGGGTTTAGCTGCTTTTCACTGCTGTGTTTAAGCAGCTTTACACCCACTTGACTCACTTACAGAGAGATATCAATAAATAGGTTTTAAGATTCTTACTAGTCAGATATATTCTTGGGCGGTGAATAGGGGGTGTTGTGTCCGGTTCACTGAGCAAGGAGTAGGTCTTGTCTATTACATATTGGGTTTATGGAACGGTATCTGAGCTAATTTGAAACCCTTGTTTTATGCATCACCCCACCTCACCTTTCCCGTTAGGCAGCCATAGTGTGTTTTCTAAACGTGTGACTCTGTTCTGTTTTGTAATTCAGTTCAAGGGTAGCGGTTTTTACATTCCCTCTATAAGTGATATCTTATGATAAGTGTCTTTTTCTGTGTGACTTATTTCACTTAGAATCGTCGTACCTAAATCCACTCATCATGCTGCTACTAGCCTTATGACGTTGATTTCATGGCTGAGTGATATTCCATTGTACATAAGGACCACAACTTCTTTATCCATTTTTCTCTTTCCTGGGATGTTTAATGTGTAACGAAGTGGAGGTTCTTGTCAACAGAGCAGCCCTAAACTTTGGGGTGCTTGTGTCTTGCTGATTTTTAGTGTTCCCAATTTATACGCCCATGAGTGGAAGTGCCCTATGCTCTCTAAGCTGAGTATTGTAAATGTTTCAGGACACACCGTACACTTCTCCAGAGTGGCTGTTGGCAATTTACATCCCGCCCATCAGCGTAGCAAGGCTCCCGTTTCTCCGTGGCCTGTCCTGCATTTCTGGTTTTGACACTTTATTCAGCATGGCCCTTTTGACCGATGGGAAGCGAGATATTTTTGTAGCGCTGATTTGCCTTTCCAGGTTGCTTGGTTGGCCAAAAAGGGCGTATGCGTTTTTTCCTGAATATATTCAGGAAAAAACGCATACGCCCTTTTTGGCCAAGGGCATCATTGTCGAGGTTTTGCCGCTTTTCCTGTGCTTTAAAGGCGATTCGAATCTGCCTCCTGAAATCTGTTTCCTGCAATTCTGCCTTGCTTTCAAATCCTCTTTGTTGCCTTCCCTCAATATATTTGTAGACGAGAGTTATCATTTATAATTCTGCAGGTTTGTGAATTGCAGTGCCCCTGAGCTCCATTTTTCAACTCGCTCTCTTGGTAGCTGGCCGCAAAAGCGCAGGATTGCTTTAGGCCCTATTCTGCTTCCGGGCGGCAGACTGAGCCTGTGGTTAATTCTTTTTCCTGATGGGAAAATAGAGTGAGCTGTGCCTGTCCCAACACCTAGAGCTAGTCTCTCATTGGTTCCCCCTCTTCCCGTTCATCCTCAGGACAAATTGCAACCTGTATGGAACAGGAGGTTAAAGGTCCTGATTCTTCAAGGAGGGAGATTGCTAGTAAAGCGGCTGGAATGGCGAACCCGAGCACAAGGAGACGAGAAATGAGGTGCGTTTTAGAAACCTTTCCCGATCACTCGGTGTACCATCTTCTGGGTTTCTCATGCATGTTTTCGATGTAGGAAGATGCCCTTGAACCTGGAGATTTGTGACCCATGGGATGGGTACCACGCAGTATTACTTTAAAGGGTCTGCGTTTGCTCACCCAACCTCACCAAAACTCTCAGCCCCAAGAGTGTCCACCCTTATGTCTCAATCAGCTGCAGGTCTAGATATGGTCAATCCAGGTGGCATCACAGCCCCTGAACGAATTTTGTAAGAATTTCTCTCTCTTTCACTCTCTTTGTTTCACGGGTTTTTTAAATTAATTGAGTTTTATATTGGGGTTTAGCTGCTTTTAACTGCTGTGTTTATGAAGCTTTACACCCAGTTGACTCACTTACAGAGAGATATCAATACATAGGTTTTAAGATTCTTACTAGTCAGATATATTCTTGGGCCGTGAATAGGGGGTGTTGAGTCCGGTTCACTGAGCAAGGAGTAGGTCTTTTCTATTACATATTGGGTTTATGGAACGGTATCTGAGCTAATTTGAAACCCTTGTTTTATGCATCACCCCACCTCACCTTTCCCGTTAGGCAGCCATAGTGTGTTTTCTAACCGTGTGACTCTGTTCTGTTTTGTAATTCAGTTCAAGGGTAGCGGTTTTTACATTCCCTCTATAAGTGATATCTTATGATAAGTGTCTTTTTCTGTGTGACTTATTTCACTTAGAATCGTCGTACCTAAATCCACTCATCATGCTGCTACTAGCCTTATGACGTTGATTTCATGGCTGAGTGATATTCCATTGTACATAAGGACCAAAACTTCTTTATCCATTTTTCTCTTTCCTGGGATGTTTAAGGTGTAACGAAGTGGAAGTTCTTGTCAACAGAGCAGCCCTAAACTTTGGGGTGCTTGTGTCTTGCTGATTTTTAGTGTTCCCAATTTATACGCCCATGAGTGGAAGTGCCCTATGCTCTCTAAGCTGAGTATTGTAAATGTTTCAGGACACACCGTACACTTCTCCAGAGTGGCTGTTGGCAATTTACATCCCGCCCATCAGCGTAGCAAGGCTCCCGTTTCTCCGTGGCCTGTCCTGCATTTCTGGTTTTGACACTTTATTCAGCATGGCCCTTTTGACCGATGGGAAGCGAGACTTCTTTGTAGCCCTGATTTGCCTTTCCAGGTAGCTTGGTTGGCCAAAAAGGGCGTATGCGTTTTTTCCTGAATATATTCAGGAAAAAACGCATACGCCCTTTTTGGCCAAGGGCATCATTGTCGAGGTTTTGCCTCTATTCCTGTGCTTTAAAGGCGATTCGAATCTGCCTCCTGAAATCTGTTTCCTGCAATTCTGCCTTGCTTTCAAATCCTCTTTGTTGCCTTCCCTCAATATATTTGTAGACGAGAGTTATCATTTATAACTCTGCAGGTTTGTGAATTGCAGTGCCCCTGAGCTCCACTTTTCGACTCGCTTTCTTGTTTGCTGGCAGAAAAAGCTCAGGATTGCTTCAGGCCCTATTCTGCTTCCGGGCGGCAGACTGAGCCTGTGGTTAATTCTTCTTCCTGATGGGAAAATAGAGTGACCTGTGCCTGTCCCAACACCTAGAGCTAGTCTCTCACTGGTTCCCCCTCTTCCCGTTCATCCTCAGGACAAATTGCAACCTGTACGGAACAGGAGGTTAAAGGTGCCGATTCTTCAAGGAGGGAGATTGCTAGTAAAGCGGCTGGAATGGCGAACCCGAGCACAAGGAGATGAGAAATGAGGTGCGTTTTAGAAACCTTTCCCGATCACTCGGTGTACCATCTTCTGGGTTTCTCATGCATGTTTTCGATGTAGGAAGATGCCCTTGAACCTGGAGATTTGGGACCCATGGGATGGGTACCACGCAGTATTACTTTAAAGGGTCTGCGTTTGCTCACCCAACCTCACCAAACCTCTCAGCCCCAAGAGTGTCCACCCTTATGTCGCAATCAGCTGTGGGTCTAGATATGGTCAATTCAGGTGGCATCACAGCCCCTGAACGAATTTTGTCAGAATTTCTCTCTCTTTCACTGTCTTTGTTTCACGGGTTTTTAAAAGTAATTGATTTTTATAATGGGGTTTAGCTGCTTTTCACTGCTGTCTTTATGCCGCTTTACACCCACTTGACTCACTTACAGAGAGATATCAATACATAGGTTTTAAGATTATTACTAGTCAGATATAATCTTGGGCGGTGAATAGTGGGTGTTGAGTCCAGTTCACTGAGCAAGGAGTAGGTCTTGTCTATTACATATTGGGTTTATGGAACGGTATCTGAGCTAATTTGAAACCCTTGTTTTATGCATCACGCCACCTCAACTTTCCCGTTAGGCAGCCATAGTGTGTTTTCTAAACGTGTGACTCTGTTCTGTTTTGTAATTCAGTTCAAGGGTAGCGGTTTTTACATTCCCTCTATAAGTGATATCTTATGATTAGTGTCTTTTTCTGTGTGATTTATTTCACTTAGAATCGTCGTACCTAAA
The DNA here is from genome assembly GCF_028021215.1 of Eschrichtius robustus. NCBI lineage: Eukaryota > Metazoa > Chordata > Mammalia > Artiodactyla > Eschrichtiidae > Eschrichtius > Eschrichtius robustus. Next base: position 25,122,267 of record NC_090830.1, on the reverse strand, counting down.
TCCACTCATCATGCTGCTACTAGCCTTATGACGTTGATTTCATGGCTGAGTGATATTCCATTGTACATAAGGACCACAACTTCTTTATCCATTTTTCTCTTTCCTGGGATGTTTAATGTGTAACGAAGTGGAGGTTCTTGTCAACAGAGCAGCCCTAAACTTTGGGGTGCTTGTGTCTTGCTGATTTTTAGTTTTCCCAATTTATACGCCCATGAGTGGAAGTGCCCTATGCTCTCTAAGCTGAGTTTTGTAAATGTTTCAGGACACACCGTACACTTCTCCAGAGTGGCTGTTGGCAATTTACATCCCGCCCATCAGCGTAGCAAGGCTCCCGTTTCTCCGTGGCCTGTCCTGCATTTCTGGTTTTGACACTTTATTCAGCATGGCCCTTTTGACCGATGGGAAGCGAGACTTCTTTGTAGCCCTGATTTGCCTTTCCAGGTAGCTTGGTTGGCCAAAAAGGGCGTATGCGTTTTTTCCTGAATATATTCAGGAAAAAACGCATACGCCCTTTTTGGCCAAGGGCATCATTGTCGAGGTTTTGCCTCTATTCCTGTGCTTTAAAGGCGATTCGAATCTGCCTCCTGAAATCTGTTTCCTGCAATTCTGCCTTGCTTTCAAATCCTCTTCGTTGCCTTCCTTGAATATATTTGTGGACGAGAGTTATCATTTATAACTCTGCAGGTTTGTGAATTGCAGTGCCCCTGAGCTCCATTTTTCAACTCGCTTTCTTGGGAGCTGGCCGCAAAAGCACAGGATTGCTTCAGGCCCTATTCGGGTTCCGGCGGCAGGCTGAGCCTGTGGTTAATTCTTCTTCCTGATGGGAAAATAGAGTGACCTGTGCCTGTCCCAACACCTAGAGCTAGTCTCCCATTGGTTCCCCCTCTTCCCGTTCATCCTCAGGACAAATTGCAACCTGTACGGAACAGGAGGTTAAAGATGCTGATTCTCCAAGGAGGGAGATTGCTAGTAAAGCGGCTGGAATGGCGAACCCGAGCACAAGGAGATGAGAAATGAGGTGCGTTTTAGAAACATTTCCCGATCACTCGGTGTACCATCTTCTGCGTTTCTCATGCATGTTTTCGGTGTAGGAAGATGCCCTTGAACCTGGAGATTTGGGACCCATGGGATGGGTACCACGCAGTATTACTTCAAAGGGTCTGCGTTTGCTCACCCAACCTCACCAAACCTCTCAGCCCCAAGTGTCCACCCTTATGTCTCAATCAGCTGTGGGTCTGGATATGGTCAATCCAGGTGGCATCACAGCCCCTGAACGAATGATGTAAGAATTTCTCTCTCTTTCACTCTCTTTGTTTCACGGGTTTTTAAAATTAATTGAGTTTTATAATGGGGTTTAGCTGCTTTTCACTGCTGTGTTTAAGCAGCTTTACACCCACTTGACTCACTTACAGAGAGATATCAATAAATAGGTTTTAAGATTCTTACTAGTCAGATATATTCTTGGGCGGGGAATAGGGGGTGTTGGGTCCAGTTCACTGAGCAAGGAGTAGGTCTTGTCTATTACATATTTGGTTTATGGAACGGTATCTGAGCTAATTTGAAACCCTTGTTTTATGCATCACCCCAACTCACCTTTCCCGTTAGGCAGCCATAGTGTGTTTTCTAAACGTGTGACTCTGTTATGTTTTGTAATTCAGTTCAAGGGTAGCGGTTTTTACATTCCCTCTATAAGTGATATCTTATGATAAGTGTCTTTTTCTGTGTGACTTATTTAACTTAGAATCGTCGTACCTAAATCCACTCATCTTGCTGCTACTAGCCTTATGACGTTGATTTCATGGCTGAGTGATATTCCTTTGTACATAAGGACCACAACTTCTTTATCCATTTTTCTCTTTCCTGGTATATTTAAGGTGTAACGAAGTGGAGGTTCTTGTCAACAGAGCTGCCCTAAACTTTGGGGTGCTTGTGTCTTGCTGATTTTTAGTTTTCCCAATTTATACGCCCATGAGTGGAAGTGCCCTATGCTCTCTAAGCTGAGTTTTGTAAATGTTTCAGGACACACCGTACACTTCTCCAGAGTGGCTGTTGGCAATTTACATCCCGCCCATCAGCGTAGCAAGGCTCCCGTTTCTCCGTGGCCTGTCCTGCATTTCTGGTTTTGACACTTTATTCAGCATGGCCCTTTTGACCGATGGGAAGCGAGACTTCTTTGTAGCACTGATTTGCCTTTCCAGGTTGCTTGGTTGGCCAAAAAGGGCGTATGCGTTTTTTCCTGAATATATTCAGGAAAAAACGCATACGCCCTTTTTGGCCAAGGGCATCATTGTCGAGGTTTTGCCGCTTTTCCTGTGCTTTAAAGGCGATTCGAATCTGCCTCCTGAAATCTGTTTCCTGCAATTCTGCCTTGCTTTCAAATCCTCTTTGTTGCCTTCCCTCAATATATTTGTAGACGAGAGTTATCATTTATAACTCTGCAGGGTTGTGAATTGCAGTAACGCTGAGCTCCATTTTTCAACTCGCTCTCTTGGGATCTGGCCGCAAATGTGCAGGATTGCTTTAGGCCCTATTCTGCTTCCGGGCGGCAGACTGAGCCTGTGGTTAATTCTTCTTCCTGATGGGAAAATAGAGTGACCTGTGCCTGTCCCAACACCTAGAGCTAGTCTCCCATTGGTTCCCCCTCTTCCCGTTCATCCTCAGGACAAATTGCAACCTGTACGGAACAGGAGGTTAAAGATGCTGATTCTCCAAGGAGGGAGATTGCTAGTAAAGCGGCTGGAATGGCGAACCCGAGCACAAGGAGATGAGAAATGAGGTGCGTTTTAGAAACATTTCCCGATCACTCGGTGTACCATCTTCTGCGTTTCTCATGCATGTTTTCGGTGTAGGAAGATGCCCTTGAACCTGGAGATTTGGGACCCATGGGATGGGTACCACGCAGTATTACTTCAAAGGGTCTGCGTTTGCTCACCCAACCTCACCAAACCTCTCAGCCCCAAGTGTCCACCCTTATGTCTCAATCAGCTGTGGGTCTGGATATGGTCAATCCAGGTGGCATCACAGCCCCTGAACGAATGATGTAAGAATTTCTCTCTCTTTCACTCTCTTTGTTTCACGGGTTTTTAAAAATAATTGAGTTTTATAATGGGGTTTAGCTGCTTTTCACTGCTGTGTTTAAGCAGCTTTACACCCACTTGACTCACTTACAGAGAGATATCAATAAATAGGTTTTAAGATTCTTACTAGTCAGATATATTCTTGGGCGGTGAATAGGGGGTGTTGTGTCCGGTTCACTGAGCAAGGAGTAGGTCTTGTCTATTACATATTGGGTTTATGGAACGGTATCTGAGCTAATTTGAAACCCTTGTTTTATGCATCACCCCACCTCAACTTTCCCGTTAGGCAGCCATAGTGTGTTTTCTAAACGTGTGACTCTGTTCTGTTTTGTAATTCAGTTCAAGGGTAGCGGTTTTTACATTCCCTCTATAAGTGATATCTTATGATAAGTGTCTTTTTCTGTGTGACTTATTTAACTTAGAATCGTCGTACCTAAATCCACTCATCTTGCTGCTACTAGCCTTATGACGTTGATTTCATGGCTGAGTGATATTCCTTTGTACATAAGGACCACAACTTCTTTATCCATTTTTCTCTTTCCTGGGATATTTAAGGTGTAACGAAGTGGAGGTTCTTGTCAACAGAGCTGCCCTAAACTTTGGGGTGCTTGTGTCTTGCTGATTTTTAGTTTTCCCAATTTATACGCCCATGAGTGGAAGTGCCCTATGCTCTCTAAGCTGAGTTTTGTAAATGTTTCAGGACACACCGTACACTTCTCCAGAGTGGCTGTTGGCAATTTACATCCCGCCCATCAGCGTAGCAAGGCTCCCGTTTCTCCGTGGCCTGTCCTGCATTTCTGGTTTTGACACTTTATTCAGCATGGCCCTTTTGACCGATGGGAAGCGAGACTTCTTTGTAGCACTGATTTGCCTTTCCAGGTTGCTTGGTTGGCCAAAAAGGGCGTATGCGTTTTTTCCTGAATATATTCAGGAAAAAACGCATACGCCCTTTTTGGCCAAGGGCATCATTGTCGAGGTTTTGCCGCTTTTCCTGTGCTTTAAAGGCGATTCGAATCTGCCTCCTGAAATCTGTTTCCTGCAATTCTGCCTTGCTTTCAAATCCTCTTTGTTGCCTTCCCTCAATATATTTGTAGACGAGAGTTATCATTTATAACTCTGCAGGGTTGTGAATTGCAGTAACCCTGAGCTCCATTTTTCAACTCGCTCTCTTGGGATCTGGCCGCAAATGTGCAGGATTGCTTTAGGCCCTATTCTGCTTCCGGGCGGCAGACTGAGCCTGTGGTTAATTCTTCTTCCTGATGGGAAAATAGAGTGACCTGTGCCTGTCCCAACACCTAGAGCTAGTCTATCATTGGTTCCCCCTCTTCCCGTTCACCCTCAGGACAAATTGCAACCTGTATGGAACAGGAAGTTAAAGGTGCTGATTCTCCAAGGAGGGAGATTGCTAGTAAAGCGGCTGGAATGGCGAACCCGAGCACAAGGAGATGAGAAATGAGGTGCGTTTTAGAAACCTTTCCCGATCACTCGGTGTACCATCTTCTGGGTTTCTCATGCATGTTTTCGATGTAGGAAGATGCCCTTGAACCTGGAGATTTGGGACCCATGGGATGGGTACCACCCAGTATTACTTTAAAGGGTCTGTGTTTGCTCACCCAACCTCACCAAACCTCTCAGCCCCAAGTGTCCACCCTTATGTCTCAATCAGCTGTGGGTCTAGATATGGTCAATCCAGGTGGCATCACAGCCCCTGAACGAATTTTGTAAGAATTTCTCTCTCTTTCACTCTCTTTGTTTCACGGGTTTTTTAAATCAATTGAGTTTTATAATGGGGTTTAGCTGCTTTTAACTGCTGTGTTTATGCAGCTTTACACCCAGTTGACTCACTTACAGAGAGATATCAATACATAGGTTTTAAGATTCTTACTAGTCAGATATATTCTTGGGCCGTGAATAGGGGGTGTTGAGTCCGGTTCACTGAGCAAGGAGTAGGTCTTTTCTATTACATATTGGGTTTATGGAACGGTATCTAAGCTAATTTGAAACCCTTGTTTTATGCATCACCCCACCTCAACTTTCCCGTTAGGCAGCCATAGTGTGTTTTCTAAACGTGTGACTCTGTTCTGTTTTGTAATTCAGTTCAAGGGTAGCGGTTTTTACATTCCCTCTATAAGTGATATCTTATGATAAGTGTCTTTTTCTGTGTGACTTATTTCACTTAGAATCGTCGTACCTAAATCCACTCATCATGCTGCTACTAGCCTTATGACGTTGATTTCATGGCTGAGTGATATTCCATTGTACATAAGGACCACAACTTCTTTATCCATTTTTCTCTTTCCTGGGATGTTTAATGTGTAACGAAGTGGAGGTTCTTGTCAACAGAGCAGCCCTAAACTTTGGGGTGCTTGTGTCTTGCTGATTTTTAGTGTTCCCAATTTATACGCCCATGAGTGGAAGTGCCCTATGCTCTCTAAGCTGAGTATTATAAATGTTTCAGGACACACCGTACACTTCTCCAGAGTGGCTGTTGGCAATTTACATCCCGCCCATCAGCGTAGCAAGGCTCCCGTTTCTCCGTGGCCTGTCCTGCATTTCTGGTTTTGACACTTTATTCAGCATGGCCCTTTTGACCGATGGGAAGCGAGACATTTTTGTAGCGCTGATTTGCCTTTCCAGGTTGCTTGGTTGGCCAAAAAGGGCGTATGCGTTTTTTCCTGAATATATTCAGGAAAAAACGCATACGCCCTTTTTGGCCAAGGGCATCATTGTCGAGGTTTTGCCGCTTTTCCTGTGCTTTAAAGGCGATTCGAATCTGCCTCCTGAAATCTGTTTCCTGCAATTCTGCCTTGCTTTCAAATCCTCTTTGTTGCCTTCCCTCAATATATTTGTAGACGAGAGTTATCATTTATAACTCTGTAGGTTTGTGAATTGCAGTGCCCCTGAGCTCCACTTTTCGACTCGCTTTCTTTTTTGCTGGCAGATAAAGCTCAGGATTGCTTCATGCCCTATTCTGCTTCCGGGCGGCAGACTGAGCCTGTGGTTAATTCTTCTTCCTGATGGGAAAATAGAGTGACCTGTGCCTGTCCCAAAACCTAGAGCTAGTCTCTCACTGGTTCCCCCTCTTCCCGTTCATCCTCAGGACAAATTGCAACCTGTACGGAACAGGAGGTTAAAGGTGCCGATTCTTCAAGGAGGGAGATTGCTAGTAAAGCGGCTGGAATGGCGAACCCGAGCACAAGCAGATGAGAAATGAGGTGCGTTTTAGAAACCTTTCCCGATCACTCGGTGTACCATCTTCTGGGTTTCTCATGCATGTTTTCGATGTAGGAAGATGCCCTTGAACCTGGAGATTTGGGACCCATGGGATGGGTACCACGCAGTATTACTTTAAAGGGTCTGTGTTTGCTCACCCAACCTCACCAAACCTCGCAGCCCCAAGAGTGTCCACCCATATGTCGCAATCAGCTGTGGGTCTAGATATGGTCAATCCAGGTGGCATCACAGCCCCTGAACGAATTTTGTCAGAATTTCTCTCTCTTTCACTGTCTTTGTTTCACGGGTTTTTAAAAGTAATTGATTTTTATAATGGGGTTTAGCTGCTTTTCACTGCTGTCTTTATGCCGCTTTACACCCACTTGACTCACTTACAGAGAGATATCAATACATAGGTTTTAAGATTATTACTAGTCAGATATAATCTTGGGCGGTGAATAGTGGGTGTTGAGTCCAGTTCACTGAGCAAGGAGTAGGTCTTGTCTATTACATATTGGGTTTATGGAACGGTATCTGAGCTAATTTGAAACCCTTGTTTTAGGCATCACCCCACCTCACCTTTCCCGTTAAGCAGCTATAGTGTGTTTTCTAAACGTGTGACTCTGTTCTGTTTTGTAATTCAGTTCAAGTGTAGCGGTTTTTTCCATTCCCTCTATAAGTGATATCTTATGGCAAGTGTCTTTTTCTGTGTGACTTATTTCACTTAGAATCGTCGTACCTAAATCCACTCATCATGCTGCTACTAGCCTTATGACGTTGATTTCATGGCTGAGTGATATTCCTTTGTACATAAGGACCACAACATCTTTATCCATTTTTCTCTTTCCTGGGATATTTAAGGTGTAACGAAGTGGAGGTTCTTGTCAACAGAGCAGCCCTAAACTTTGGGGTGCCTGTGTCTTGCTGATTTTTAGGTTTCCCAATGCATACGCCCATGAGTGGAAGTGCCCTATGCTCTCTAAGCTGTGTTTTTTAGATGTTTCAGGACACACCGTACACTTCTCCAGAGTGGCTGTTGGCAATTTACATCCCGCCCATCACCGTAGCAAGGCTCCCGTTTCTCCATGGCCTGTCCTGCATTTCTGGTTCTGACCCTTTATTCAGCATGGCCCTTTTGACCGATGCGAAGCGAGACTTCTTTGTAGCGCTGATTTGCCTTTCCAGGTTGCTTGGTTGGCCAAAAAGGGCGTATGCGTTTTTTCCTGAATATATTCAGGAAAAAACGCATACACCCTTTTTGGCCAAGGGCATCATTGTCGAGGTTTTGCCGCTTTTCCTGTGCTTTAAAGGCGATTCGAATCTACCTCCTGAAATCTGTTTCCTGCAATTCTGCCTTGCTTTCAAATCCTCTTCGTTGCCTTCCCTCAATATATTTGTGGACGAGAGTTATCATTTATAACTCTGCAGGTTTGTGAATTGCAGTGCCCCTGAGCTCCATTTTTCAACTCGCTTTCTTGGGAGCTGGCCGCAAAAGCGCAGGATTGCTTCAGGCCCTATTCGGGTTCCGGGCGGCAGGCTGAGCCTGTGGTTAATTCTTCTTCCTGATGGGAAAATAGAGTGACCTGTGCCTGTCCCAACACCTAGAGCTAGTCTCCCATTGGTTCCCCCTCTTCCCGTTCATCCTCAGGACAAATTGCAACCTGTACGGAACAGGAGGTTAAAGATGCTGATTCTCCAAGGAGGGAGATTGCTAGTAAAGCGGCTGGAATGGCGAACCCGAGCACAAGGAGATGAGAAATGAGGTGCGTTTTAGAAACATTTCCCGATCACTCGGTGTACCATCTTCTGGGTTTCTCATGCATGTTTTCGGTGTAGGAAGATGCCCTTGAACGTGGAGATTTGGCACCCATGGGATGGGTACCACGCAGTATTACTTCAAAGGGTCTGCGTTTCCTCACCCAACCTCACCAAACCTCTCAGCCCCAAGTGTCCACCCTTATGTCTCAATCAGCTGTGGGTCTGGATATGGTCAATCCAGGTGGCATCACAGCCCCTGAACGAATGATGTAAGAATTTCTCTCTCTTTCACTCTCTTTGTTTCACGGGTTTTTAAAATTAATTGAGTTTTATAATGGGGTTTAGCTGCTTTTCACTGCTGTGTTTAAGCAGCTTTACACCCACTTGACTCACTTACAGAGAGATATCAATAAATAGGTTTTAAGATTCTTACTAGTCAGATATATTCTTGGGCGGTGAATAGGGGGTGTTGTGTCCGGTTCACTGAGCAAGGAGTAGGTCTTGTCTATTACATATTGGGTTTATGGAACGGTATCTGAGCTAATTTGAAACCCTTGTTTTATGCATCACCCCACCTCACCTTTCCCGTTAGGCAGCCATAGTGTGTTTTCTAAACGTGTGACTCTGTTCTGTTTTGTAATTCAGTTCAAGGGTAGCGGTTTTTACATTCCCTCTATAAGTGATATCTTATGATAAGTGTCTTTTTCTGTGTGACTTATTTCACTTAGAATCGTCGTACCTAAATCCACTCATCATGCTGCTACTAGCCTTATGACGTTGATTTCATGGCTGAGTGATATTCCATTGTACATAAGGACCACAACTTCTTTATCCATTTTTCTCTTTCCTGGGATGTTTAATGTGTAACGAAGTGGAGGTTCTTGTCAACAGAGCAGCCCTAAACTTTGGGGTGCTTGTGTCTTGCTGATTTTTAGTGTTCCCAATTTATACGCCCATGAGTGGAAGTGCCCTATGCTCTCTAAGCTGAGTATTGTAAATGTTTCAGGACACACCGTACACTTCTCCAGAGTGGCTGTTGGCAATTTACATCCCGCCCATCAGCGTAGCAAGGCTCCCGTTTCTCCGTGGCCTTTCCTGCATTTCTGGTTTTGACACTTTATTCAGCATGGCCCTTTTGACCGATGGGACGCGAGACTTCTTTGTAGCGCTGATTTGCCTTTCCAGGTAGCTTGGTTGGCCAAAAAGGGCGTATGCGTTTTTTCCTGAATATATTCAGGAAAAAACGCATACGCCCTTTTTGGCCAAGGGCATCATTGTCGAGGTTTTGCCTCTTTTCCTGTGCTTTAAAGGCGATTCGAATCTGCCTCCTGAAATCTGTTTCCTGCAATTCTGCCTTGCTTTCAAATCCTCTTTGTTGCCTTCCCTCAATATATTTGTAGACGAGAGTTATCATTTATAACTCTGTAGGTTTGTGAATTGCAGTGCCCCTGAGCTCCACTTTTCGACTCGCTTTCTTTTTTGCTGGCAGATAAAGCTCAGGATTGCTTCATGCCCTATTCTGCTTCCGGGCGGCAGACTGAGCCTGTGGTTAATTCTTCTTCCTGATGGGAAAATAGAGTGACCTGTGCCTGTCCCAACACCTAGAGCTAGTCTCTCACTGGTTCCCCCTCTTCCCGTTCATCCTCAGGACAAATTGCAACCTGTACGGAACAGGAGGTTAAAGGTGCCGATTCTTCAAGGAGGGAGATTGCTAGTAAAGCGGCTGGAATGGTGAACCCGAGCACAAGCAGATGAGAAATGAGGTGCGTTTTAGAAACCTTTTCCCCGATCACTCGGTGTACCATCTTCTGGGTTTCTCATGCATGTTTTCGATGTAGGAAGATGCCCTTGAACCTGGAGATTTGGGACCCATGGGATGGGTACCACGCAGTATTACTTTAAAGGGTCTGTGTTTGCTCACCCAACCTCACCAACCCTCGCAGCCCCAAGAGTGTCCACCCATATGTCGCAATCAGCTGTGGGTCTAGATATGGTCAATCCAGGTGGCATCACAGCCCCTGAACGAATTTTGTCAGAATTTCTCTCTGCTTTCACTGTCTTTGTTTCACGGGTTTTTAAAAGTAATTGATTTTTATAATGGGGTTTTAGCTGCTTTTCACTGCTGTCTTTATGCCGCTTTACACCCACTTGACTCACTTACAGAGAGATATCAATACATAGGTTTTAAGATTATTACTAGTCAGATATAACCTTGGGCGGTGAATAGTGGGTGTTGAGTCCAGTTCACTGAGCAAGGAGTAGGTCTTGTCTATTACATATTGGGTTTATGGAACGGTATCTGAGCTAATTTGAAACCCTTGTTTTAGGCATCACCCCACCTCACCTTTCCCGTTAAGCAGCTATAGTGTGTTTTCTAAACGTGTGACTCTGTTCTGTTTTGTAATTCAGTTCAAGTGTAGCGGTTTTTCCATTCCCTCTATAAGTGATATCTTATGGCAAGTGTCTTTTTCTGTGTGACTTATTTCACTTAGAATCGTCGTACCTAAATCCACTCATCATGCTGCTACTAGCCTTATGACGTTGATTTCATGGCTGAGTGATATTCCTTTGTACATAAGGACCACAACTTCTTTATCCATTTTTCTCTTTCCTGGGATATTTAAGGTGTAACGAAGTGGAGGTTCTTGTCAACAGAGCAGCCCTAAACTTTGGGGTGCCTGTGTCTTGCTGATTTTTAGGTTTCCCAATGCATACGCCCATGAGTGGAAGTGCCCTATGCTCTCTAAGCTGTGTTTTTTAGATGTTTCAGGACACACCGTACACTTCTCCAGAGTGGCTGTTGGCAATTTACATCCCGCCCATCACCGTAGCAAGGCTCCCGTTTCTCCATGGCCTGTCCTGCATTTCTGGTTCTGACCCTTTATTCAGCATGGCCCTTTTGACCGATGGGAAGCGAGACTTCTTTGTAGCGCTGATTTGCCTTTCCAGGTTGCTTGGTTGGCCAAAAAGGGCGTATGCGTTTTTTCCTGAATATATTCAGGAAAAAACGCATACACCCTTTTTGGCCAAGGCATCATTGTCGAGGTTTTGCCGCTTTTCCTGTGCTTTAAAGGCGATTCGTATCTACCTCCTGAAATCTGTTTCCTGCAATTCTGCCTTGCTTTCAAATCCTCTTCGTTGCCTTCCCTCAATATATTTGTGGACGAGAGTTATCATTTATAACTCTGCAGGTTTGTGAATTGCAGTGCCCCTGAGCTCCATTTTTCAACTCGCTTTCTTGGGAGCTGGCCGCAAAAGCGCAGGATTGCTTCAGGCCCTATTCGGGTTCCGGGCGGCAGGCTGAGCCTGTGGTTAATTCTTCTTCCTGATGGGAAAATAGAGTGACCTGTGCCTGTCCCAACACCTAGAGCTAGTCTCCCATTGGTTCCCCCTCTTCCCGTTCATCCTCAGGACAAATTGCAACCTGTACGGAACAGGAGGTTAAAGATGCTGATTCTCCAAGGAGGGAGATTGCTAGTAAAGCGGCTGGAATGGCGAACCCGAGCACAAGGAGATGAGAAATGAGGTGCGTTTTAGAAACATTTCCCGATCACTCGGTGTACCATCTTCTGCGTTTCTCATGCATGTTTTCGGTGTAGGAAGATGCCCTTGAACCTGGAGATTTGGCACCCATGGGATGGGTACCACGCAGTATTACTTCAAAGGGTCTGCGTTTGCTCACCCAACCTCACCAAACCTCTCAGCCCCAAGTGTCCACCCTTATGTCTCAATCAGCTGTGGGTCTGGATATGGTCAATCCAGGTGGCATCACAGCCCCTGAACGAATGATGTAAGAATTTCTCTCTCTTTCACTCTCTTTGTTTCACGGGTTTTTAAAATTAATTGAGTTTTATAATGGGGTTTAGCTGCTTTTCACTGCTGTGTTTAAGCAGCTTTACACCCACTTGACTCACTTACAGAGAGATATCAATAAATAGGTTTTAAGATTCTTACTAGTCAGATATATTCTTGGGCGGTGAATAGGGGGTGTTGTGTCCGGTTCACTGAGCAAGGAGTAGGTCTTGTCTATTACATATTGGGTTTATGGAACGGTATCTGAGCTAATTTGAAACCCTTGTTTTATGCATCACCCCACCTCACCTTTCCCGTTAGGCAGCCATAGTGTGTTTTCTAAACGTGTGACTCTGTTCTGTTTTGTAATTCAGTTCAAGGGTAGCGGTTTTTACATTCCCTCTATAAGTGATATCTTATGATAAGTGTCTTTTTCTGTGTGACTTATTTCACTTAGAATCGTCGTACCTAAATCCACTCATCATGCTGCTACTAGCCTTATGACGTTGATTTCATGGCTGAGTGATATTCCATTGTACATAAGGACCACAACTTCTTTATCCATTTTTCTCTTTCCTGGGATGTTTAATGTGTAACGAAGTGGAGGTTCTTGTCAACAGAGCAGCCCTAAACTTTGGGGTGCTTGTGTCTTGCTGATTTTTAGTGTTCCCAATTTATACGCCCATGAGTGGAAGTGCCCTATGCTCTCTAAGCTGAGTATTGTAAATGTTTCAGGACACACCGTACACTTCTCCAGAGTGGCTGTTGGCAATTTACATCCCGCCCATCAGCGTAGCAAGGCTCCCGTTTCTCCGTGGCCTGTCCTGCATTTCTGGTTTTGACACTTTATTCAGCATGGCCCTTTTGACCGATGGGAAGCGAGATATTTTTGTAGCGCTGATTTGCCTTTCCAGGTTGCTTGGTTGGCCAAAAAGGGCGTATGCGTTTTTTCCTGAATATATTCAGGAAAAAACGCATACGCCCTTTTTGGCCAAGGGCATCATTGTCGAGGTTTTGCCGCTTTTCCTGTGCTTTAAAGGCGATTCGAATCTGCCTCCTGAAATCTGTTTCCTGCAATTCTGCCTTGCTTTCAAATCCTCTTTGTTGCCTTCCCTCAATATATTTGTAGACGAGAGTTATCATTTATAATTCTGCAGGTTTGTGAATTGCAGTGCCCCTGAGCTCCATTTTTCAACTCGCTCTCTTGGTAGCTGGCCGCAAAAGCGCAGGATTGCTTTAGGCCCTATTCTGCTTCCGGGCGGCAGACTGAGCCTGTGGTTAATTCTTTTTCCTGATGGGAAAATAGAGTGAGCTGTGCCTGTCCCAACACCTAGAGCTAGTCTCTCATTGGTTCCCCCTCTTCCCGTTCATCCTCAGGACAAATTGCAACCTGTACGGAACAGGAGGTTAAAGATGCTGATTCTCCAAGGAGGGAGATTGCTAGTAAAGCGGCTGGAATGGCGAACCCGAGCACAAGGAGATGAGAAATGAGGTGCGTTTTAGAAACATTTCCCGATCACTCGGTGTACCATCTTCTGCGTTTCTCATGCATGTTTTCGGTGTAGGAAGATGCCCTTGAACCTGGAGATTTGGCACCCATGGGATGGGTACCACGCAGTATTACTTCAAAGGGTCTGCGTTTGCTCACCCAACCTCACCAAACCTCTCAGCCCCAAGTGTCCACCCTTATGTCTCAATCAGCTGTGGGTCTGGATATGGTCAATCCAGGTGGCATCACAGCCCCTGAACGAATGATGTAAGAATTTCTCTCTCTTTCACTCTCTTTGTTTCACGGGTTTTTAAAATTAATTGAGTTTTATAATGGGGTTTAGCTGCTTTTCACTGCTGTGTTTAAGCAGCTTTACACCCACTTGACTCACTTACAGAGAGATATCAATAAATAGGTTTTAAGATTCTTACTAGTCAGATATATTCTTGGGCGGTGAATAGGGGGTGTTGTGTCCGGTTCACTGAGCAAGGAGTAGGTCTTGTCTATTACATATTGGGTTTATGGAACGGTATCTGAGCTAATTTGAAACCCTTGTTTTATGCATCACCCCACCTCACCTTTCCCGTTAGGCAGCCATAGTGTGTTTTCTAAACGTGTGACTCTGTTCTGTTTTGTAATTCAGTTCAAGGGTAGCGGTTTTTACATTCCCTCTATAAGTGATATCTTATGATAAGTGTCTTTTTCTGTGTGACTTATTTCACTTAGAATCGTCGTACCTAAATCCACTCATCATGCTGCTACTAGCCTTATGACGTTGATTTCATGGCTGAGTGATATTCCATTGTACATAAGGACCACAACTTCTTTATCCATTTTTCTCTTTCCTGGGATGTTTAATGTGTAACGAAGTGGAGGTTCTTGTCAACAGAGCAGCCCTAAACTTTGGGGTGCTTGTGTCTTGCTGATTTTTAGTGTTCCCAATTTATACGCCCATGAGTGGAAGTGCCCTATGCTCTCTAAGCTGAGTATTGTAAATGTTTCAGGACACACCGTACACTTCTCCAGAGTGGCTGTTGGCAATTTACATCCCGCCCATCAGCGTAGCAAGGCTCCCGTTTCTCCATGGCCTGTCCTGCATTTCTGGTTTTGACACTTTATTCAGCATGGCCCTTTTGACCGATGGGAAGCGAGATATTTTTGTAGCGCTGATTTGCCTTTCCAGGTTGCTTGGTTGGCCAAAAAGGGCGTATGCGTTTTTTCCTGAATATATTCAGGAAAAAACGCATACGCCCTTTTTGGCCAAGGGCATCATTGTCGAGGTTTTGCCGCTTTTCCTGTGCTTTAAAGGCGATTCGAATCTGCCTCCTGAAATCTGTTTCCTGCAATTCTGCCTTGCTTTCAAATCCTCTTTGTTGCCTTCCCTCAATATATTTGTAGACGAGAGTTATCATTTATAATTCTGCAGGTTTGTGAATTGCAGTGCCCCCTGAGCTCCATTTTTCAACTCGCTCTCTTGGTAGCTGGCCGCAAAAGCGCAGGATTGCTTTAGGCCTATTCTGCTTCCGGGCGGCAGACTGAGCCTGTGGTTAATTCTTTTTCCTGATGGGAAAATAGAGTGAGCTGTGCCTGTCCCAACACCTAGAGCTAGTCTCTCATTGGTTCCCCCTCTTCCCGTTCATCCTCAGGACAAATTGCAACCTGTATGGAACAGGAGGTTAAAGGTCCTGATTCTTCAAGGAGGGAGATTGCTAGTAAAGCGGCTGGAATGGCGAACCCGAGCACAAGGAGACGAGAAATGAGGTGCGTTTTAGAAACCTTTCCCGATCACTCGGTGTACCATCTTCTGGGTTTCTCATGCATGTTTTCGATGTAGGAAGATGCCCTTGAACCTGGAGATTTGTGACCCATGGGATGGGTACCACGCAGTATTACTTTAAAGGGTCTGCGTTTGCTCACCCAACCTCACCAAAACTCTCAGCCCCAAGAGTGTCCACCTTATGTCTCAATCAGCTGCAGGTCTAGATATGGTCAATCCAGGTGGCATCACAGCCCCTGAACGAATTTTGTAAGAATTTCTCTCTCTTTCACTCTCTTTGTTTCACGGGTTTTTTAAATTAATTGAGTTTTATATTGGGGTTTAGCTGCTTTTAACTGCTGTGTTTATGAAGCTTTACACCCAGTTGACTCACTTACAGAGAGATATCAATACATAGGTTTTAAGATTCTTACTAGTCAGATATATTCTTGGGCCGTGAATAGGGGGTGTTGAGTCCGGTTCACTGAGCAAGGAGTAGGTCTTTTCTATTACATATTGGGTTTATGGAACGGTATCTGAGCTAATTTGAAACCCTTGTTTTATGCATCACCCCACCTCACCTTTCCCGTTAGGCAGCCATAGTGTGTTTTCTAACCGTGTGACTCTGTTCTGTTTTGTAATTCAGTTCAAGGGTAGCGGTTTTTACATTCCCTCTATAAGTGATATCTTATGATAAGTGTCTTTTTCTGTGTGACTTATTTCACTTAGAATCGTCGTACCTAAATCCACTCATCATGCTGCTACTAGCCTTATGACGTTGATTTCATGGCTGAGTGATATTCCATTGTACATAAGGACCAAAACTTCTTTATCCATTTTTCTCTTTCCTGGATGTTTAAGGTGTAACGAAGTGGAAGTTCTTGTCAACAGAGCAGCCCTAAACTTTGGGGGTGCTTGTGTCTTGCTGATTTTTAGTGTTCCCAATTTATACGCCCATGAGTGGAAGTGCCCTATGCTCTCTAAGCTGAGTATTGTAATGTTTCAGGACACACCGTACACTTCTCCAGAGTGGCTGTTGGCAATTTACATCCCGCCCATCAGCGTAGCAAGGCTCCCGTTTCTCCGTGGCCTGTCCTGCATTTCTGGTTTTGACACTTTATTCAGCATGGCCCTTTTGACCGATGGGAAGCGAGACTTCTTTGTAGCCCTGATTTGCCTTTCCAGGTAGCTTGGTTGGCCAAAAAGGGCGTATGCGTTTTTTCCTGAATATATTCAGGAAAAAACGCATACGCCCTTTTTGGCCAAGGGCATCATTGTCGAGGTTTTGCCTCTGTTCCTGTGCTTTAAAGGCGATTCGAATCTGCCTCCTGAAATCTGTTTCCTGCAATTCTGCCTTGCTTTCAAATCCTCTTTGTTGCCTTCCCTCAATATATTTGTAGACGAGAGTTATCATTTATAACTCTGCAGGTTTGTGAATTGCAGTGCCCCTGAGCTCCACTTTTCGACTCGCTTTATTGTTTGCTGGCAGAAAAAGCTCAGGATTGCTTCAGGCCCTATTCTGCTTCCGGGCGGCAGACTGAGCCTGTGGTTAATTCTTCTTCCTGATGGGAAAATAGAGTGACCTGTGCCTGTCCCAACACCTAGAGCTAGTCTCTCACTGGTTCCCCCTCTTCCCGTTCATCCTCAGGACAAATTGCAACCTGTACGGAACAGGAGGTTAAAGGTGCCGATTCTTCAAGGAGGGAGATTGCTAGTAAAGCGGCTGGAATGGCGAACCCGAGCACAAGGAGATGAGAAATGAGGTGCGTTTTAGAAACCTTTCCGATCACTCGGTGTACCATCTTCTGGGTTTCTCATGCATGTTTTCGATGTAGGAAGATGCCCTTGAACCTGGAGATTTGGGGACCCATGGGATGGGTACCACGCAGTATTACTTTAAAGGGTCTGCGTTTGCTCACCCAACCTCACCAAACCTCTCAGCCCCAAGAGTGTCCACCCTTATGTCGCAATCAGCTGTGGGTCTAGATATGGTCAATTCAGGTGGCATCACAGCCCCTGAACGAATTTTGTCAGAATTTCTCTCTCTTTCACTGTCTTTGTTTCACGGGTTTTTAAAAGTAATTGATTTTTATAATGGGGTTTAGCTGCTTTTCACTGCTGTCTTTATGCCGCTTTACACCCACTTGACTCACTTACAGAGAGATATCAATACATAGGTTTTAAGATTATTACTAGTCAGATATAATCTTGGGCGGTGAATAGTGGGTGTTGAGTCCAGTTCACTGAGCAAGGAGTAGGTCTTGTCTATTACATATTGGGTTTATGGAACGGTATCTGAGCTAATTTGAAACCCTTGTTTTATGCATCACCCCACCTCAACTTTCCCGTTAGGCAGCCATAGTGTGTTTTCTAAACGTGTGACTCTGTTCTGTTTTTGTAATTCAGTTCAAGGGTAGCGGTTTTTACATTCCCTCTATAAGTGATATCTTATGATTAGTGTCTTTTTCTGTGTGATTTATTTCACTTAGAATCGTCGTACCTAAATCCACTCATCATGCTGCTACTAGCCTTATGACGTTGATTTCATGGCTGAGTGATATTCCATTGTACATAAGGACCACAACTTCTTTATCCATTTTTCCCTTTCCTGGGATATTTAAGGTGTAACGAAGTGGAGGTTCTTGTCAACAGAGCAGCCCTAAACTTTGGGGTGCTTGTGTCTTGCTGATTTTTAGTTTTCCCAATTTATACGCCATGAGTGGAAGTGCCCTATGCTCTCTAAGCTGAGTTTTGTAAATGTTTCAGGACACACCGTACACTTCTCCAGAGTGGCTGTTGGCAATTTACATCCCGCCCATCAGCGTAGCAAGGCTCCCGTTTCTCCGTGGCCTGTCCTGCATTTCTGGTTTTGACACTTTATTCAGCATGGCCCTTTTGACCGATGGGAAGCGAGACTTCTTTGTAGCCCTGATTTGCCTTTCCAGGTAGCTTGGTTGGCCAAAAAGGGCGTATGCGTTTTTTCCTGAATATATTCAGGAAAAAACGCATACGCCCTTTTTGGCCAAGGGCATCATTGTCGAGGTTTTGCCTCTATTCCTGTGCTTTAAAGGCCGATTCGAATCTGCCTCCTGAAATCTGTTTCCTGCAATTCTGCCTTGCTTTCAAATCCTCTTCGTTGCCTTCCTTGAATATATTTGTGGACGAGAGTTATCATTTATAACTCTGCAGGTTTGTGAATTGCAGTGCCCCTGAGCTCCATTTTTCAACTCGCTTTCTTGGAGCTGGCCGCAAAAGCACAGGATTACTTCAGGCCCTATTCGGGTTCCGGCGGCAGGCTGAGCCTGTGGTTAATTCTTCTTCCTGATGGGAAAAATAGAGTGACCTGTGCCTGTCCCAACACCTAGAGCTAGTCTCCCATTGGTTCCCCCTCTTCCCGTTCATCCTCAGGACAAATTGGCAACCTGTACGGAACAGGAGGTTAAAGATGCTGATTCTCCAAGGAGGGAGATTGCTAGTAAAGCGGCTGGAATGGCGAACCCGAGCACAAGGAGATGAGAAATGAGGTGCGTTTTAGAAACATTTCCCGATCACTCGGTGTACCATCTTCTGCGTTTCTCATGCATGTTTTCGGTGTAGGAAGATGCCCTTGAACCTGGAGATTTGGGACCCATGGGATGGGTACCACGCAGTATTACTTCAAAGGGTCTGCGTTTGCTCACCCAACCTCACCAAACTCTCAGCCCCAAGTGTCCACCCTTATGTCTCAATCAGCTGTGGGTCTGGATATGGTCAATCCAGGTGGCATCACAGCCCCTGAACGAATGATGTAAGAATTTCTCTCTCTTTCACTCTCTTTGTTTCACGGGTTTTTAAAATTAATTGAGTTTTATAATGGGGTTTAGCTGCTTTTCACTGCTGTGTTTAAGCAGCTTTACACCCACTTGACTCACTTACAGAGAGATATCAATAAATAGGTTTTAAGATTCTTACTAGTCAGATATATTCTTGGGCGGGGAATAGGGGGTGTTGGGTCCAGTTCACTGAGCAAGGAGTAGGTCTTGTCTATTACATATTTGGTTTATGGAACGGTATCTGAGCTAATTGAAACCCTTGTTTTATGCATCACCCCAACTCACCTTTCCCGTTAGGCAGCCATAGTGTGTTTTCTAAACGTGTGACTCTGTTATGTTTTGTAATTCAGTTCAAGGGTAGCGGTTTTTACATCCCTCTATAAGTGATATCTTATGATAAGTGTCTTTTTCTGTGTGACTTATTTAACTTAGAATCGTCGTACCTAAATCCACTCATCTTGCTGCTACTAGCCTTATGACGTTGATTTCATGGCTGAGTGATATTCCTTTGTACATAAGGACCACAACTTCTTTATCCATTTTTCTCTTTCCTGGGATATTTAAGGTGTAACGAAGTGGAGGTTCTTGTCAACAGAGCTGCCCTAAACTTTGGGGTGCTTGTGTCTTGCTGATTTTTAGTTTTCCCAATTATACGCCCATGAGTGGAAGTGCCCTATGCTCTCTAAGCTGAGTTTTGGTAAATGTTTCAGGACACACCGTACACTTCTCCAGAGTGGCTGTTGGCAATTTACATCCCGCCCATCAGCGTAGCAAGGCTCCCGTTTCTCCGTGGCCTGTCCTGCATTTCTGGTTTTGACACTTTATTCAGCATGGCCCTTTTGACCGATGGAAGCGAGACTTCTTTGTAGCACTGATTTGCCTTTCCAGGTTGCTTGGTTGGCCAAAAAGGGCGTATGCGTTTTTCCTGAATATATTCAGGAAAAAACGCATACGCCCTTTTGGCCAAGGGCATCATTGTCGAGGTTTTGCCGCTTTTCCTGTGCTTTAAAGGCGATTCGAATCTGCCTCCTGAAATCTGTTTCCTGCAATTCTGCCTA